>NC_135813.1:57978182-58311720 GCF_964213995.1 Mustelus asterias | reverse complement strand
CTATCTATATCCTGCTGTATTGCCCGACAATGCTCTTCGCTATCCGCAATTCCAGCCATCTTCGTGTCATCCGCAAACTTGCTGATTACACCAGTTACACCTTCTTCCAAATCATTTATATATATCACAAATAGCAGAGGTCCCAGTACAGAGCCCTGCGGAACACCACTGGTCACAGACCTCCAGCCGGAAAAAGACCCTTCGACCACTACCCTCTGTCTCCTATGGCCAAGCCAGTTCTCCACCCATCTAGCCACTTCCCCTTGTATCCCATGAGCCTTAACCTTCTTAACCAACCTGCCATGTGGGACTTTGTCAAATGCCTTACTGAAATCCATATAGACGACATCCATGGCCCTTCCTTCATCAACCGTTTTTGTCACTTCCTCAAAAAACTCCACCAAATTTGTAAGGCACGATCTCCCTCTTACAAAACCATGCTGTCTGTCACTAATCAGATTGTTCCGTTCTAAATGCACATACATCCTGTCTCTAAGAATCCTCTCCAACAACTTCCCTACCACGGACGTCAAGCTCACCGGCCTATAATTTCCTGGGTTATCCCTGCTACCCTTCTTAAACAATGGGACCACATTCGCTATCCTCCAATCCTCAGGGACCTCACCCGTGTCCAAAGAAGCGACAAAGATTTCCATCAGAGGCCCAGCAATTTCCTCTCTCGTCTCCCTGAGCAGTCGAGGATAGATGCCATCAGGCCCTGGGGCTTTGTCAGTTTTAATGTTCCCTAAAAAACCTAACACTTCCTCTCTTGTAATGGAGATTTTCTCTAACGGGTCAACACCTCCCTCCGAGACACTCCTGGTTAACACGCCCCTCTCCTTCGTGAATACCGATGCAAAGTATTCATTTTGGATCTCCCCTATTCCCTTGGGTTCTAAGCATAATTCCCCTCCTTTGTCCCTGAGAGGTCCGATTTTCTCCCTGACAACTCTTTTGTTCCTAACGTATGAATAGAATGCCTTAGGATTCTCCTTAATCCTGCCTGCCAAGAACATCTCGTGACCTCTTTTTGCCCTTCTAACTCCCCGTTTGAGTTCTTTCCTACTCTCTCTGTATTCCTCCAGAGCTCCATCTGTTTTCAGTTGCCTGGACTTAACGTACGCCTCCCTTTTCATTTTAATCAGATCCTCAATTTCCCTGGTTATCCACGGCTCTCGAATCCTACCTTTCCTATCTTTCCTTTTTACAGGCACATGCCTATCCTGCAGCCTTATCAATAGTTCCTTAAAAGACTCCCACATGCCAGACGCGGACTTACCCTCGAACCTCCTCTCCCAATCAACATCCACCAATTCCTGCCTAATCCGGCTATAGTCAGCCTTCCCCCAATTTAGCACCCTGCCCGTAGGACAGCACTCATCCTTGTCCATTACTATCCTAAAGTTAACAGAGTCGTGGTCACTATTTGCCACATATTCCCCTACCGAAACTTTGACGACCTGACCAGGCTCATTTCCCAGAACTAGGTCCAGTATAGCCCCCTCTCTAGTCGGGCTATCTACATACTGTTCAAAAGAACCTTCCAGTACGCATTTTACAAATTCCTCCCCGTCCGGACCCCCAGCTCTAAGCACTTTCCAGTCTGTGCCAGGGAAATTAAAGTCCCCCACTACAACAACCCTATTTTTTCTGCACCTATCCAGAATCTCCTGACATATCCTTTCCTCCACTTCCCGTGGGCTGTTGGGTGGTCTGTAGTACACCCCCAGCATAGTGACTGCACCCTTCCTGTTTCTGAGTTCCACCCACAGCGACTCAGTACATGACCCCTCTAAGTTGTCTACCCTCTGCACCGCGGTAATAATAAGCGGTAATACCAAGGATTGGTTTTGGTCACAATGGCAAACCTGACAACCTGCCATTTTGACTTAACGTCAAAGATATACCGAGGTAAAAATAAAAATATGGCAAATCACCTTATTGATTTAGTTCTGGGGTCTCAAAACTACGGCCCGCAGGCCACATCCGGCCCGCAGCGGGCTAACATCTGGCCCGCAGCCAGTGGGGTGGGACGGGATTCCCGCTGCCGAAAACACTCCCGTGTCCGGAACCCCGCCGCTGACTCAGGATCCGGATGCGGGGACAGAAGCCACAGGCCGGACATTTGCCGCCGCTCCACGCGGTATCTAATGGACCCATGGGAATCCCCGCCCTCTTTACCGGCCTATTGTCCAATCAGAGCTGCCGTCCTGTGACTGACAGTTCATTAAACGAATCAGCAATTGAGACATGTTATCCAATTGCCGCTCTGCACTGACTGAGTGACAGCTGCTTTATCCAATCCATAAGCTCCATCTGTCTGAAATGAGCGAGAACAATGACAATGATGGCGGCAATTCAGTTATGGAAGGAGAAAAGAAAAGAAAAGTGGACAGTGAGTGCCGCCTATTTAATGAAGAATGGGGTGTAAAGTACTTCTTTGTACAAGCAGGTGATAAAGCCTTGTGTGTCATATGCAACAAAACTGTTGCAGTTTTGAAGGAGTACAATGTACGTCGGCACTATGAGACCAAACATGAACCAAGTTATTCCCAATTCACAGGAACACAGCGTTCGGAAAAATTTGAATCAATGCAACGCAGGTTGTTTTCCCAACAAGCTTTTTTTACGCAGAAGATAACTGAAAATGAAGCTTTAACCAGGGCCAGTTACAAACTAGCTTATGTGTTGGCTAAAAGAGGAAAGCCATTCACCGATGGAGATCTCATCAAAGAATTTATGATGGAAGCAGTGGAAGAGTTATGGCCCAGAAAAAACAAATCTGTTCAAAATCATCAGTCTTACGCCAAATACTGTTGCTCGTAGAATTGAGGATATAGGAAGCAATATATTTCATCAAATTGCAGACAAAGCAAGAAATTTTCAGTTGTATCCTCTCGCACTTGATGAATCGACTGATGTGTGTGACACATCACAACTCCTAGAAAATCGGACCTCTCAGGGACAAAGGAGGGGAATTATGCTTAGAACCCAAGGGAATAGGGGAGATCCTAAATGAATACTTTGCATCGGTATTCACGAAGGAGAGGGGCGTGTTAACCGGGAGTGTCTCGGAGGGAGGTGTTGACCCGTTAGAGAAAATCTCCATTACAAGAGAGGAAGTGTTAGGTTTTTTAGGGAACATTAAAACTGACAAAGCCCCAGGGCCTGATGGCATCTATCCTCGACTGCTCAGGGAGACGAGAGATGAAATTGCTGGGCCTCTGACGGAAATCTTTGTCGCTTCTTTGGACACGGGTGAGGTCCCTGAGGATTGGAGGATAGCGAATGTGGTCCCGTTGTTTAAGAAGGGTAGCAGGGATAACCCAGGAAATTATAGGCCGGTGAGCTTGACGTCCGTGGTAGGGAAGTTGTTGGAGAGGATTCTTAGAGACAGGATGTATGTGCATTTAGAACGGAACAATCTCATTAGTGACAGACAGCATGGTTTTGTAAGAGGGAGGTCGTGCCTTACAAATTTGGTGGAGTTTTTTGAGGAAGTGACAAAAACGGTTGATGAAGGAAGAGCCGTGGATGTCGTCTATATGGATTTCAGTAAGGCATTTGACAAAGTCCCACATGGCAGGTTGGTTAAGAAGGTTAAGGCTCATGGGATACAAGGAGAAGTGGCTCGATGGGTGGAGAACTGGCTTGGCCATAGGAGACAGAGGGTAGTGGTCGAAGGGTCTTTTTCCGGCTGGAGGTCTGTGACCAGTGGTGTTCCGCAGGGCTCTGTACTGGGACCTCTGCTATTTGTGATATATATAAATGATTTGGAAGAAGGTGTAACTGGTGTAATCAGCAAGTTTGCGGATGACACGAAGATGGCTGGAATTGCGGATAGCGAAGAGCATTGTCGGGCAATACAGCAGGATATAGATAGGCTGGAAAATTGGGCGGAGAGGTGGCAGATGGAATTTAATCCGGATAAATGCGAAGTGATGCATTTTGGAAGAAATAATGTAGGGAGGAGTTATACAATAAATGGCAGAGTCATCAGGAGTATAGAAACACAGAGGGACCTAGGTGTGCAAGTCCACAAATCCTTGAAGGTGGCAACACAGGTGGAGAAGGTGGTGAAGAAGGCATATGGTATGCTTGCCTTTATAGGACGGGGTATAGAGTATAAAAGCTGGAGTCTGATGATGCAGCTGTATAGAACGCTGGTTAGGCCACATTTGGAGTACTGCGTCCAGTTCTGGTCGCCGCACTACCAGAAGGACGTGGAGGCATTGGAGAGAGTGCAGAGAAGGTTTACCAGGATGTTGCCTGGTATGGAGGGTCTTAGCTATGAGGAGAGATTGGGTAGACTGGGGTTGTTCTCCTTGGAAAGACGGAGAATGAGGGGAGATCTAATAGAGGTATACAAGATTATGAAGGGTATAGATAGGGTGAACAGTGGGAAGCTTTTTCCCAGGTCGGAGGTGACGATCACGAGGGGTCACGGGCTCAAGCTGAGAGGGGCGAAGTATAACTCGGACATCAGAGGGACGTTTTTTACACAGAGGGTGGTGGGGGCCTGGAATGCGCTGCCAAGTAGGGTGGTGGAGGCAGGCACGCTGACATCGTTTAAGACTTACCTGGATAGTCACATGAGCAGCCTGGGAATGGAGGGATACAAACGATTGGTCTAGTTGGACCAAGGAGCGGCACAGGCTTGGAGGGCCGAAGGGCCTGTTTCCTGTGCTGTACTGTTCTTTGTTCTTTGTTCTTTGTTCATCCGTGGCGCGACAGTGAATTTAATGTGACACAAGTATTAGCATCAGTGCATAGCATGCACAGCACAGTAACTGGAGAAGACATCTTCAAAGAATTGCAAAAAACTGTGTTAGAATATAACCTGGAGTGGAATAAACTGCAATGCGTGACAATTGATGGAGGAAAGAACATGTCTGGGGTGAAGAAAGGTTTGGTTGGACAAATCACAAAAGCTTGTGAGGTTGGTGGATTCTCAAAGCCCATGTTTCTGCATTGCATTATCCATCAACAAGCATTGTGCGGAAAATATGTGGATATGTCTTGTGTTCTGAAACCTGTTGTTTCAACAGTGAATTTCATTCGATCTCACGGGCTTAATCATCACCAGTTCATTTATAAAACTAATTTTTTTTCTTTGGCTCCGAAAATGTGTAAAATATATGATGTGTCCCTCGTACTGAAAAGTTTGGAGACCCCTGGTTTAGTTAAAAAGAATAGGGAAAAACAAAGCTATGTAGTTACTGTTCTTTACAATCTAATCAAGATTCACTCTGCATTGTTAATCTAGATGAAACAGAATTCTGTTAAAGGAAAATAAACCTGTTAAGTGGGAAATTATCCATCAGGAGTACCTTTGCATCAAAAAATATATTTAGCTGACAGTGCTTTCAGAGGGATTTCATCATTTTATCCATTATACTTGTATGCCCAAACATTCGTTCTGCCCCAAGAATTTGTGTCGAACATGACACCAAATTAATCTAATCCCCTCCTTGGTCTATATCCCTTTATTCCTTACATCTTCATGTTTGTATCTAAAAGCCCCTTAAATGTCCCTATCGTATCTGCCTCCACTACCACCCCTGGCAGCACGTTCTAGACACCCACCACTCTCTGTGGAAAAAAAAAACTTGCCCTTCACATCCCCTTTGAATCTCTCATCTTAAGTGCATGCCCCCTGGTTTTTGACATTTCAATTCTGGGAAAAAGAATCTGACTGTCAACCTCATCTACGCCTCTCATAATTTTATAGACTTCTATCAGGTCTCCCCTCAGTCTCTGCAGCTACAGAGAGAACAACCCTAATTTGTCCAGCCTCTCCTTATAGCTCATACCCTCTAATCCAGGCAGCATCCTGGTAAACCTCTTCTTCACCGTCTCCAAAGCCTCCACGTCCTTCCTGTAACATGGCGACCAGAATTGAACATAATACTTTAAGTGTGGCCGAACCAAAGTTTTATAAAGCTGCAACATGACTTCCTGACTCTTGTACTCAATGCCCCAACCAATAAAAGCCAGCACGTCATATGCCTTCTTTACCACCCTATCTACTTGTGTGGCCAACTCAGAACTGTACAAAATTCTCCAGTTAGACTTCAGCTGGAGTATTGCATATCGTTCTGAACGCTGCGTTTTAGGAAGGATGTGAAGGCATTGGAGAGAATGCAGAAGAGGTTTCTGAGAATGTTTCCAGGGATGAGAAACTTCAGTTATGAAGATAGACTGGAGAAGTTGGGATTCTTTTCCTTGGTGAAAGGCTGAGAGGAGATTTGATATTATTCAAAATCATGACTGGCATGGACAGGGTAAATAGGGGGAAACTGTTCCCATTGTTGAAAGGATTTAAGGTAATTGGTAAAAGAAGCATAAGTGATATGAGAAAAAGTGGTGAGGGTCTGGAATGCACAGCCTGACAGTGCGATGGACGCAGGTTCAATTGAGGCATTCAAGGCAGAATTAGATGTTTATTTACTGAAAAGAAAAAATGTGTAGGGTTACAGGGAGAATGGCATGAGGTGAAATGCTTATTCGGAGAGCCAGTGGAGACATGATGGGCTGAATGTCCTCCTCCTGCACTGTAACAATGCTGTGATTCTGTGAATTGTTGAGAAGCCCAATGCCATTAATATCAGCTTCTGCTATAATTATGTCATAGGTAGCCACTGTCTCCATCCCACTCCCTGGCAACTGTCTGAAGCTGAAGCAGGCTGTTTGCACCCTTGGTGTCATATTTCACAACAAGATGAGTTTCCAATTGTATATCTGTGTGTTCATTAACACCACCTATTTCCACTTCTGTATCATTGCCCAGTTCCATCCTTGCCTCAGCTTGCTGCTAAAACACTCATCCATGTCTTTCTTATCATTATACCATTCCAATTATACAATCTTGCCTGACCTTACATCTTTTACCCTGCAGAAAGTTAAGTATATCCAAAACTCAGCTATTTGTACTCTAACTCAAACTCAATTCCATTTACCCACTTTCACTGACACATTGTATCCTGGTTAAAGCAATGCTTCGGCTTTAAACTTCTCATCCTCATTTTCAAATTCTTGAATTATAGAAACATAGAAAACTACAGCACAAAACAGGCCCTTCGGCCCCACAAGTTGTGCCGAACATATCCCTACCTTTTAGGTCTACCTATAACCCTCCATCCTATTAAGTCCCATGTACTCATCCAGGAGTCTCTTAAAAGACCCTATTGAGTTTGCCTCCACCACCACTGACGGCAGCTGATTCCACTCGCCCACCGCCCTCTGTGTGAAAAACTTCCCCCAAACATTTCCCTTGTACCTACACCCCAGCACCTTAAACCTGTGTCCTCTCGTAGCAGCCATTTCCACCCTGGAAAAAAGCCTCTGAGAGTCCACCCGATCTATGCCTCTCAACATCTTATATACCTCTATTAGGTCTCCTCTCATCCTACGTCTCTCCAAGGAGAAAAGACCGAGCTCCCTCAGCATATCCTCATAAGGCATGCCACTCAATCCAGGCAATATCCTTGTAAATTGTCTGCACCCTTTCAATCTTTTCCACATCCTTCCTGTAATGAGGTGACCAGAACGCGATTCAAGAACTTGAACTACACAAAGCTTTATTCCACTGGCATTAGATCCGTATGAAAATTAATGGAAAAGCTGAAGTCTAAGAAACAAACTATTTACAAGAGAACATTTGCAACCAACATTGCAGTTTCACCAGGAGACTGTCGCGAGCTTAACCCCCGATCGCTAATCAGCTAGGTAGCAGATTCAGTTAGTGGAGTTCTTACTGCTAATTTCCCATGACCAGATTACCTTGGCCCCCAGACATAAGAACATAAGAAATAGGAGCAGGAGTAGGCCATCTAGCCCCTCGAGCCTGCCCCGCCATTCAATAAGATCATGGCTGATCTGAACAAAGAACAAAGAACAAAGAACAATACAGCACAGGAACAGGCCCTTCGGCCCTCCAAGCCCGCGCCGCTCCCCGGTCCAGGATTGAATCCTGAATCCAGGATCCCCGCCCAATTTTCCAGCCTATCTACATACCAATATCCTATCCACCGAGCTGTCCCTCACAGCTATGATGCTTTGTTCATTACAACCTATTAACTTACCCCCACCCCCCCATTCCAGACCATGTGATCTCCAGGGAGAGGCGAAAACCCAGAGTGAAAAACCCCAGGGCCAATATGGGGAAAGAAAAATCTGGGAAATTCCTCTCCGACCCCCTGAGGCGATCGAAACGAGTCCAGGAGATCACAATGGCCCCGATCGGAAAATGCTTCCCAACCCTAGTCATTTCCACTTCCACGAACACCATATGAATTTCCTGCCCCCGAGACAGGTTCCCAACTATCCGCAGTCTCACTCTGTACTGGCACCAGCAAGATGATCGTAGAATGAAGCCTTGAAACGAGAAACCAGGAACAATTAGCCCGCGCCGCTCCCTGGTCCAAACTAGAGCACTCTTTTGTATCCCTCCATTCCCACTCCGTTCATATAGCTGTCTAGATAAGTCTTAAACGTTCCCAGTGTGTCCGCCTCCACCACCTTGCCCGGCAACACATTCCAGGCCCCCACGACCCTCTGTGTGAAATATGTCCTTCTGATATCTGTGTTAAACCTCCCCCCCTTCACCTTGAACCTATGACCCCTCGTGAACGTCACCACCGACCCGGGGAAAAGCTTCCCACCGTTCACCCTATCTATGCCTTTCATAATTTTATACACCTCTATTAAGTCTCCCCTCATCCTCCGTCTTTCCAAGGAGAACAACCCCAGTTTCCCCAATCTCTCCTCATAACCAAGCCCCTCCATACCAGGCAACATCCTGGTAAACCTCCTCTGTACTCTCTCCAAAGCCTCCACGTCCTTCTGGTAGTGTGGCGACCAGAACTGGACGCAGTATTCCAAATGCGGCCGAACCAACGTTCTATACATCTGCAACATCAGACCCCAACTTTTATACTCTATGCCCCGTCCTATAAAGGCAAGCATGCCATATGCCTTCTTCACCACCTTCTCCACCTGTGACGTCACCTTCAAAGATCTGTGGACTTGCACACCCAGGTCCCTCTGCGTCTCTACACCCTTTATGGTTCTTCCATTTATCGTGTAGCTCCTCCCTACATTATTCCCACCAAAATGCATCACTTCGCATTTATCAGGATTGAACTCCATCTGCCATTTCCTTGCCCAAATTTCCAGCCTATCTATATCCTTCTGTAGCCTCTGACAATGTTCCTCACTATCTGCAAGTCCTGCCAGTTTTGTGTCGTCCGCAAACTTACTGATCACCCCAGTTACTCCTTCTTCCAGATCATTTATATAAATCACAAACAGCAGAGGTCCCAATACAGAGCCCTGCGGTACACCACTAGTCACAGGCCTCCAGCCGGAAAAAGACCCTTCCACTACCACCCTCTGTCTTCTATGACCAAGCCAGTTCTCCACCCATCTAGCCACCTCCCCCTTTATCCCATGGGATCCAACCTTTTTCACTAGCCTACCATGAGGGACTTTGTCAAATGCTTTACTAAAGTCCATATAGACAACATCCACGGCCCTTCCTTCGTCAACCATTTTGGTCACTTCTTCAAAAAACACCACCAGGTTCGTGAGGCATGACCTCCCTCTCACAAAACCATGTTGACTATCGTTAATGAGTTTATTCCTTTCTAAATGCGCATACATCCTATCTTTAAGAATCTTCTCCAACAACTTCCCCACCACGGACGTCAAGCTCACTGAAGTGGATCAGTTCCACTTACCCGCCTGATCCCCATAACCCCTAATTCCCTTACCGATCAGGAATCCATCTATCCGTGATTTAAACATATTCAACGAGGTAGCCTCCACCACTTCGGTGGGCAGAGAATTCCAGAGATTCACCACCCTCTGAGAGAAGAAGTTCCTCCTCAACTCTGTCCTAAACTGACCCCCTTTAATTTGAGGCTGTGCCCTCTAGTTCTAGTTTCCTTTCTAAGTGGAAAGAATCCCTCCACCTGTACCCTATCCAGCCCCTTCATTATCTTATAGGTCTCTATAAGATCCCCCCTCAGCCTTCTAAATTTCAACGAGTACAAACCCAATCTGCTCAGTCTCTCCTCATAATCAACACCCCTCATCTCTGGTATCAACCTGGTGAAACTTCTCTGCACTCCCTCCAAGGCCAATATATCCTTCCGCAAATAAGGGGACCAATACTGCACACAGTATTCCAGCTGCGGCCTCACCAATGCCCTGTACAGATGCAGCAAGACATCTCTGCTTTTATATTCTATCCCCCTTGCGATATAGGCCAACATCCCATTTGCCTTCCCATGAAGGGACTCTTCCTTTCCTTGGAGCTTCTTGAACTCAGGGACGCTACTCAGGCGAATGGCCAAGATCTCCACCAGCTGTATGCTGCTCCGATTTCCTTTCCTGGTTCTCTACAGCCACCATCAAAGGGAATTGCCTTGGCACTTACCCTGCTGCAACTTAGGTCCTGCATTTCTGCTCCTGCTCATTCCTGCTGCTGTCTCCCTTGCCTCATGGCATCTGGCTCTGCCCTCCTGCCCCCTAGTCTGTCAAAGACATAGCTCCCTGCATGGAGGGGTCCACAGGGACCAGCAAGTCTCCCTGGCCAGCACTCTCCTCACCATTTCCACCTGCTGCCTGAGTTCCCAATACACTTCCATGATTGAGAGTTGCAGAAACTGAGAAAATAAACACTTCCTTACATGGTGTTTTGAATGCCTCATCGAAACTAGAGCTACCACTGGAATATTTTAATAAAAGGATTAGCCAAGAATATCTGAGGTAGCCTGTGACTTCTTTATTGTGGCTGTCACTGTTGAATTACAGGGACTGGTTCTGCTGTTGGGTGTTGCATAGTAACATACTTGTTTATTGCTGTTAGCTTTCATTTTGCTGAAGTCACAAGCTTCAGTTAAATGCAGTACTGAAACTGGCCATGGCTGATTCACCAACATTAGATTTGTAGAAACCTGAGGAAACCATTTGTCTCTTTGTGCCTGTGCTGGATTTTTGAAAGAATGCTACATCCCCACCTTTTTTTTGTCATTCTCTAATCATCACACTGCATTTTGTTTTTGACACGCTGAATCTCTCCCAGTTGTTTGTATCCCATGCAAGGTGCTTGCAAAACAACAGCAGTGAAAGGAGCAAGGGAGATCAATTTTCATCTAATGACCTTTCAACAGTTAGTGTAGCAGCAGGTCAAAGGTTTTTGAGTGAACATCAAAATAGACAGACAGCCAATGCAAGCAGGAGCCTCATTCATATGGAGCTTAATCCGAACAAATGTGAGGTAATGCATTTTGGAAGGTCTAATACTGATAGGAAATATACAGTAAATGGCAGAACCCTTAAGAGTATTGATAGGTAAAGGGATCTGGGTGTACAGGTACACAGGTCACTGAAAGTGGCAATGCAGGTGGAGAAGGTAGTCAAGAAGGCATACGGCATGCTTGCCCTCATTGGCCGGGGTATTGAGTTTAAAAATTGGCAAGTCATGTTGCAGCTTTATAGAACCTTAGTTAGGCTGCACTTGGAATATAGTGTTCAATTCTGGTCACCACACTACCAGAAGGATGTGGAGGCTTTGGAGAGGGTACAGAAAAGATTTACCAGGATGTTGCCTGGTATGGAGGGCATTAGCTATGAGGAGAGGTTGGAGAAACTTGATTTGTTCTCACTGGAGTGACGGAGGTTGAGGAGAGACCCGATAGAAGTCTACAAGATTATGAGAGGCATGGACAGAGTGGATAGTCAGAAGCTTTTTCCCAGGGTGGAAGAGTCAATTACTAGGGGGCATAGGTTTAAGATGCGAGGGACAAGGTTTAAAGGAGATGTATGAGGCAGATTTTTTACACAGAGAGCAGTGGGTGCCTGGAACTTGTTGCCGGGGGAGGTAGTGGAAGTGGATATGGTAGTGACTTTTAAGGGGCGTCTTGACAAGTACATGACTAGGATGGAAATAGAGGGATATGGTCCCCGGAAGAGTAGGGGGTTTTAGTTAAGTTGGGCAGCATGGTCGGTGCAGGCTTGGAGGGCTGAAGGGCCTGTTCCTGTGCTGTAATTTTCTTTGTTCTTTGTTATGTTTAAATCTGGACATGCACTGAACAAGCTAAATTAACAAGATTCCCAATAAACAAAATCTACCTCAGCATTTGCCAACACAAACAAGTTATAAACTAAACATAAGTATATTTTTAAGCTTAGGACCCAGTAGAGTGAAATTGAGATGTCCTTATGTTCTTCTTGCTGTGTATCCTCTTATCCTGATCCATATACATTGATCTATGATACTTGGATTAATAATTCTTCCTAAATGTTTAACAAGAAGTTGCTTTAAATTCAGTTTCTATGTTCTTGTAGATTGGCAGTTACCCCTCTCTCCTGTGGTTCAGGTCTTATCATTTTTCACACATGCCTTATAAATAGACTCATTAAATAAAACAAACCAGACACCAGCAAAATGAAAAGCTAACAGCAATAAACAAGTACGTGACTACGCAACACCCAACAGCAGAACAGTCCCTGTAATTCAGCAGTGACAGTCACAACAAAGAAATCACAGGCTTCAGTTAAATGCAGTACTGAAACTAGCCATGGCTGAAAATCACCAATGTTAGATTTGTACAAACCTGAGGAAACCATTTGTCTCATTGTGCCTGTACCAGATTTTTGAAAGAATGTTGCATCCCCACCTTTTTTCTGTAATTCTGTAAATTCATCATCTTCAAGTACCTTTTAATTCCTATTAAAATTATTTATGGAATCTGTTTCATCACTTTTTCAGATAGAACATTCCAGATCCTGATGATTTGGAATTTTTAAAAAATAACTGCCTCTGGATCTTTTACCAATGATTTTGAATCTGTGTGTGTCGGCATTGGCCGAGTTGGTAACATTCTTGCCTCTGAGTCACAAGGTTCTGGATTCAAGTTCCATTCCAGGACTGAGCATAAAAATCAATGCTGAAACTCCAGTTTAGTACTGTGGGAAAGCTTCACTGTTAGAGGTGCCAATTTTTGGATGAAACATTAAACCATGATCCCCTTTATCTGCTTGGGTGGATGTAAGAGATCCATTGGCATTATTTTGAAGGGGGATTTAATTGCATTAGAAGCAGTTCAGGGAAGGTTCACTCAACTCATTCCTGGGATGATGGGCTTTTCTTATGAAGAGATGTCGAACAGATTGGGCCTATATCCATTTGAGTTTAGAAGAATTAAACATGCTGAGGGGACTTGATGGGGTGGATACCAGGGGATGTTTGTTTTGTGGGGGAGATGAGAACTAGGGTCTACAGTAAGAATAAGAGGTCTGATTCCCTTTTAATACAGGGATAAGGAGAATTTTCTCCTCTCAAATGGTTATTAGTTTGTGGAATTGTCTTCCCCCAGAAAGCAATGAAGTCTGGGTTATTGAATTCATTCAAGGGTAAATTAAATAGACTTTTGATAGACAAGGGAGTCAAGAATTAGGAGGGGCAGACAGGAAGGAGGAGTTGAGACTACAATCAGACCTTATTAACAACAGAACAGTCTGAAGGGCCTAATGGCCTTCTGCCTTCTGCCTCTAAATCCTATATTCCAATGTCCTCTGTAAAAGATGAGATACCTGGGTGTCCTGACAAATATTTATCCTTGTATCGTCATCACAAAAATACATTTCATGGTAACCACATTGCTGTTTGAGACAGTTTGCTGTGTGCAAATTAGCTACCACATTTCCTACATTACAATGAAATACTTCATTAGCTGTAAAGCATTTTGAGACGTCTGTGGTCATGGAAAGAACTATACAAATGCACATGACCTCTTGATATTAACCCACTTGCTAGAGGAAATTGTTACTCTACTCTATCAAAACAGATCATCATCTTGGAAACCTCTATGAGGTCACGCCTTAACCTTCTCTATTCCAAGGAGAAAAACCCTGACTTTTCCAACCTTTCCTCATGACTGAAGTCCCTCATCCTGGTAATAGCCTGGCAAACTTCCTCTATGCCCTTTCTAAGGCAATTTTAAAACATTGCAACACTTTGTTGCTGAATCACTTGTCCTGTTTCTTCAATTCCATCATGCCAAGTTGCAGCACTGCCAGTTCTGTCTCCATCCTCAATGTGAAATGTAGAGGACTAGGTCACCAGAGCAATCCATTTTCCTGGAAGTGATACAAGAGTGAGCTGTGCCAAAATTATAGGAAAGAAGAAACAATTAACATCCACCCTGACTAGACTTGTGTGAAGTCAATGTGTCCATTTCACAGAAGTATAACCTCAGTGAAGGCATTGGTAGTGTGACATCTTGTGACTAATAGCTGAACCACAGTTCACACAAGCTGTTAAGATACCAATTTTTCTCCCTTTTTCAGCTAAGCCTGAGAATTCATCTAGCTTGCAGCAACGCTACTGGGAATGAGTGGTCTCTGCATATTATAATGTGATTTGCTTGACTGCTCACACATCTAGTTGTTATGGAAACTGCAAAGAACCATTCAGCTACTTGTGTGAAAGTGTTCTTAGCTTCTTCCAACACTACATCATGCAGCACAGTTTATTACACAGAATTCACATTACATGGAGTTTGTTTAATCGGTCTCGATTTGAAGTGAGAACTAAGTTGGATTTATAAATGCTGTTGACCCTTCACTGCCTCTGTGTTGTCAAACGTTAATTTCAATAGGAGCCACAATTTCCTTCAATAAAGCATTGAGAAGTAAAAACCATTATCTTTGGGCTCTGGCACGAACTCCCCTCATCACCAATTTCATCTCTCTCCATTTCCCTGATCGCTATCTCAGAATGGACCACACTGTTTGCAACCATGGCGTTCTATGTGATCATCTACAGCCACATCCGCAATATTGCCCAACTCCACCCCACCTTAATTATCTACTGCTGAAACACGCATCATGCACTTTATTTTCCAGACTTCAATATATCCCAATGCTTTCTTAGCCAATCTCTCACCCTCCATAAAATTTACTTCACTGAAAATTAAGCTGCCAAAGTCCTAACTCTCACCAAGTCCTGATCACTTATGCCCTTGCTTGCTGATCAGCCTTGGGTCTCAGTCCCAAATGGCAACAGGTCAAATTTAAAATTTATTCTCTATGTCCTAGCCCCACCATTGGTGGTTGTGACTTCAATCATCTGGGTTCTAAGTAATTCCTGCCCCCAACCTATCAGCCTCTTGTTACAAGGTTATGCCTCTTATCTTTGAAAATATGATTTTTCAATTGACTGAAAATTTTGCAATTTGACAGAGTAAACCGCTTAAAAATGCACGCCTGCATTCCGGTGAGAAACTAACAAATCGGCTGCAGGGGAGTGTGGAGAGAGGCACATTTCCTATAATCCAGACACTCATTGAAACTCGTAACTCGCTCGGGAACAGACATTAAAAATGCAAAGTACTGGATATTAAAACAATGGCTGCCACTGACAGACACACACAAAACCTCTTGGAAATACACAATGGGTGAAGTATTTCATGACCAGGCTGCCCACCACTCGAGAGAGAGATTGCAAGTGACGCTGATCGTGTCAAAAAAACTGTCAGCAGAGGAAACAAGCTGAGGGTTTCTCTCTCTCCCTCTTTTGGAATAAGTCTGTTACCTGGTTGAGTAGCTAACTCTACTAGAAACCTACTAGCTAACCAAGACCTCTTAATAATTGCAACATCTTCAACATCTGACTGCATCCAAGAAACCAAAAAATTGATCACAATGTCTAAAATCTATGCCTCAAGGACAATAAAAAAAACTTGACTTTTAAAAAAAATTCTTGTCTCTACCTCCCCTTATTTCTGATGTATATGTGTGCATATCCTAATGCCTGCATGAGGGCTGAAGGCATGCTTATTATTTCTCTTTGGTTTAGTGGTTAATAATTCCTCTTTCTTTCACCCAAGAAAATCTTGTTTGACTGGCTCCTTATTGCTCACAGCTTACACAGTAAAATTCATTCTGAGATGGAAAAGACATACACTTGTAAAACAAGAATCTTAAATCTTTTTTGCGACCAATTGAAGAGTTTGAATAGAGGGAAGCCATTTTCCCCTTCTCATCGGGTCGTAACACCCGCACACACACTCTGCTCCTTTCAAAGCTTTCTTAAAACCTATTAAACCAAATCTTTAATTACCATTACTAATACTGTATCATATTTGGCTCATTATCAATTTTAGTCCAATAATGCTACTTTGAAGTACCTTGCCAAGTTTGTTATGTTAAAGTTGCAATAAAATGCAAGTTTTGTTATGGTATAGAGCCAACATCCCATAATTTACACACAAATAATACTGTATTTATTATTTTGGCAGCTGTGGCTGGATATATCACTCCAAACAATTCAATTCCCAATTTTCAAAATCATATTGCATACTTTTTGGCACTGTTCCTCAGCTTATTTTAAGTGGCTGTTTTTCAGTGTATTTTTATTTAATTCATTTTTTGAAACCATATTTGATGGTTCATTGAGCAATGCATCTACTTTTCTTTGCGGGATTTTTTTACTTTCCTCCTGAGGTGTTGTCTTTTTCCCTCAGAGTTTTTGGTTTCATGGTGCCTCAGCAATTTGCCAATTTTCCCTGTGTAATCCTGGACCATGAGAATAGGCATGCTATTTTACCACAAAAAGGAGGATGTTACAAGTGATTCCCAATCCTCACAGCTGTCAGTCAGTAGTGGAAGTCTTGCTAACTTCCATCCCTTAGCTGAGTTCTTGAGACCTTTTGGACATCCCTGTTGTCAAATCAGTTCTTCAGAAGAGACTATTCAGAGGAAATTAGGACATAAAATTCAGTGATACTTTGCACACTTGAGATGCAAAGATCCAATACGGCGGGTGACATGAGCACACACTTTCAGCCAAAAATTATAGTTCTGTTGTCGATGGTCCATTTTAAATAAAGAGATGTGTTCAGTTCCCAGCTGCCTATGAATGTCCATAATAAATTAGGTATTTGCTTGAGACTTGGGACTGTCTGGCTCAGGATGCCACATGTCATGTGGTTTGCAGTGTCCATTTTAACAAACTGTGTCCAAAACTTTACAAGTATTGTCTGAAAGTTCATAGTGTGCTGGGGCATGACACACACCAAGATGTCAGAGGCAGCAGGGCCACACATCATGGTACAAGCCCACTCTTGCATTGAAATTCCCCAGTAGGTAAAGATGTTCTGACTCAGGAATTCTGCTGATAGCAGAATCACGAAACAGGTCTTTTATTCCTGTACTGGAACACAATGCTGTAGCATAGGTATTCATGAGGTTAACTAGCCCTTGTTTGAGTTTGGAGGTGGGTGGAGATAACAGGTTTTGAGTTATTTGTAGGGATTCTCTCATTGAGAGGCATTAATTTCTACAGTATTACCTCTGTCTATTCAGACCAAAGCTCCTAAATTTTCCATTTGAAATGATTAGCGTCATTTTAACCCCAGCAATTACATTTATTTTAACTAGGTCACAACCGGCATTCAACTAATGCTGGAAACTAACAAAGATTGTAGGTCAGTTTCCCCATTCCCATATCCTACCACGCTGTTTATTTCTATGTGAACCTACTATGTAGCAATATTTTAAATAAAGTTGCTTAAAGTAGCTAAAGGTTATGTGATTGATCTTTGAAATTTGGAGCAAGTAGTTTGTGTATGGTATGAACAGCAGCTACTATTTGAAGGTTAAGTAGAGCACAAATATTTTGCACTCTTGTTAATAGCATTAGAGACACGGTATGACCTTTGCTCTGGACACTTAGAAGAAAATTAAGCTGAATCACTTACTGTGACAATTATTACAAATTGGGAAAATAAATTATGGAATGGTCAATTAAGTTAAGGCACCAGGACCAGATGAATTGCACCCAAGAAAACTGAGGGAATTGAGAGGGGAAATTGCAGAGGCACTGGCCATAACTTTTAGTTTTCCTTAAATTCAGGTGTGGTGCCAGAGAACTGGAGAATTGTAAATATTCCACCTTGTTCAAAAAAGGGTGTAAAGATAAGCCCATCAACTACAGGACAGTCAGTTTAATTTTGGTGGTGGGGAAACTGAGAAACAATAATTTGGGACAAAATTAATAGTTACATGGACAAATCCAGGTTAATTTAGGGAAAGTAAGCATGGATTTCTTAAAATAATGTTTTTAATAATGTTTTAATAATGTTTAATAATGTAAAATAATGTTTAACTAACTTGCTGAAGTTTCTGAAGAGGTAACAAAGAGGGTTGACGAGGGCAATGCTATTGATGTGGTGTACGTAGACTTCCAAAAGGCCACACGACAGATGTGAGCAAAGTTATAGTTCTTGTCATAAAAGGGATAGTATCAATATGGATACAAATAGGTTGAGTGACAGGGAATAGCAATTAGTGGTTAATGGATGTTTCAGGCTGGAGGAGAATTTGTAGTGCAGTCCCCTGGGGGTCAGTGTTGGGACCCTTGCTTTTCCTGATAAATATTAATTGAGCTGAGAGGAGATTTGATAGATAGGGAGAAACTGTTACCACTCATGAAAGGATCAAAAATGAGAGGGCACAGATTTAAAGTAATTAACAAAAGAAGCGATACGAGAACAAAACTTATTCACACAGCAAGTGATTAAGGTCTGGAATCCATTGCCTGACAGTGTGGTAGAGGCAGAATCAATTGAGACATTGAAAAGGGAATCGGGCAGTTAGTTGAAAAAAGAAGAATGTGCAGGGTTATGGAGAGAAAACAAGAGAATGGCACAAAGTAAATTGCTTCTTCAGAGAACCAGTGCAGACGTGATGGGCTGAATGGACTCCTTCTGCATTGTAAAAATTCTGTGAGCTCTTGAAGTTCATTGCTGTCAGATTGACCATTAAGAATATAGGCAATGCCATTAACATGAAACTTAATTGAAGATTACAAAAAAAGATTGTATTTAAAGAAGCTTTGCACTATAATGAATTATGAATTGCACTATAATAAACTATTATGAAAGGCATAGATAGGGTGAACGGTGGGAAGCTTTTCCCCAGGTCGGTGGTGACGTTCACGAGGGGTCATAGGTTCAAGGTGAAGGGGGGGAGGTTTAACACGGATATCAGACGGACATATTTTACACAGAGGGTGGTGGGGGCCTGGAATGCGCTGCCAGGCAAGGTGGTGGAGGCGGACACACTGGGAACGTTTAAGACTTATCTAGACAGCCATATGAACGGAGTGGGAATGGAGGGATACAAAAGAATGGTCTAGTTTGGACCAGGGAGCGGCGCGGGCTTGGAGGGCCGAAGGGCCTGTTCCTGTGCTGTATTGTTCTTTGTTCTCTTTGTTCTTTGTTCTATAATCAACATTCATGGGTGTCTCGAAAAATGCACTTTAAAAAGACAAAGTTGTGGAAATACATACTAAGCCACACTTAACTGAAAGAGATCGAAAGACAGGTTAAGATTTTGAGTGGGGCCTTTCAACCGCAGCTCTGACTAATGATCCAACCTGAAATAGTAACCTATTTCATTTCTATTGCTCACTGACCTCCTCTATATTTCCATCTTTTATCATTTCTTTTCAACTTTGCAGGAATTTATTTTTATCTCTGCTGAGTAAAATAAGGGCCCATGGTATTCGAGGCAAGGTACTAACATGGATTGACGATTGGCTGTCAGACAGAAGGCAGAGAGTTGGGATAAAAGGTTCTTTCTCAGAATGGCAACCGGTGACAAGTGGTGTCCCGCAGGGTTCAGTGTTGGGGCCACAGCTGTTCTCTTTATATATTAACGATCTAGATGACAGGACTGGGAGCATTCTGGCCAAGTTTGCCGATGATACAAAGATAGGTGGAGGGGCAGGTAGTATTGAGGAGGTGGGGAGGCTGCAGAAAGATTTAGACAGTTTAGGAGAGTGGTCCAAGAAGTGGCTGATGAAATTCAACGTGGGCAAGTGCGAGGTCGTACACTTTGGAAAAAAGAATAGAGGCATGGACTATTTTCTAAACGGTGACAAAATTCATAATGCTAAAGTGCAAAGGGACTTGGGAGTCCTAGTCCAGGATTCTCTAAAGGTAAACTTGCAGGTTGAGTCCGTAATTAAGAAAGCAAATGTAATGTTGTCATTTATCTCAAGAGGCTTGGAATACAAAAGCAGGGATGTACTTCTGAGGCTTTATAAAGCACTGGTTAGGCCCCATTTGGAGTACTGTGAGCAATTTTGGGCCCCACACCTCAGGAAGGACATACTGGCACTGGAGCGGGTCCAGCGGAGATTCACACGGATGATCCCAGGAATGGTAGGCCTGACATACGATGAACGTCTGAGGATCGTGGGATTATATTCATTGGAGTTTAGGAGGTTGAGGGGAGATCTGATAGAAACTTACAAGATAATGAACGGCTTAGATAGGATGGACGTAGGGAAGTTGTTTCCATTAACAGGGGAGACTAGGACGCGGGGGCACAGCCTTAGAATAAAAGGGAGTCACTTTAGAACAGAGATGAGGAGAAATTTCTTCAGCCAGAGAGTGGTGGGTCTGTGGAATTCATTGCCACAGAGGGCTGTGGAGGCCGAGACGTTGAGCGTCTTCAAGACAGAAATTGATAAATTCTTGATTTCTCGAGGAATTAAGGGCTATGGGGAGAGAGCGGGTAAATGGAGTTGAAATCAACCATGATTGAATGGTGGAGTGGACTCGATGGGCCGAATGGCCTTACTTCTGCTCCTATGTCTTATGGTCTTATGGTCTTATGGTCTTAAAAAGCTATTCTCAGTGTCAGGCCACTAAAGTTTCTTTATTTTTATGACTAAATCTTTATTTTGCCTTGCAGTTGGTCTAGTATCACAGTATCCTTTGTTTCGTGACAAACATGATTTATAAGTTGCTTTCTAAAGGGATTCATGAAGCTTAACATTCCTTCTGTTTGAAAGCTGGAGGCTACATTTCTAGCACATCGACCCGTTAAACATTTCCTCAAGAAAAAAAAGTTCCGATTTTCATTTGAGCTTATTAAGAGATTTAAATAAAATTAATTTTGTTCATGCGCATTTTAGCCAAGATATTGGCTTGAATTTTGCCGCAGGCTTTG
Source organism: Mustelus asterias (assembly GCF_964213995.1). Classification (NCBI taxonomy): domain Eukaryota; kingdom Metazoa; phylum Chordata; class Chondrichthyes; order Carcharhiniformes; family Triakidae; genus Mustelus; species Mustelus asterias. The sequence continues at coordinate 58,290,687 of NC_135813.1, read as the reverse complement.
GGATCCTGCATTCGGAGGCAAGCAGGTTCCAAGCTTGGAGTTACCTGCAGCAGGCCTGGCTCAGCAATTTTACTGCAGGTGGCCTTTACCTGGCCGCCTGCTAGTTCACCATCCAGTTAAAGCTAGGTTCCTGATACTGCCAGCCTAATCAATGGGCTGGGGGCTATGAAGCCTTAGCAGCTCCTACAAAGGCAGTGGTTACTGTTGAGGCAGGCAGGAGACCTCGAACCTACAACAGGTAAGTAAAACAAAAAGAAAAATTCAGGGGGACGAGGATTCGAGGGAAACCCCTGCTGGAAGATAGTTGGAGTCGTGGAGCCTGCCTCCCACACCCACAGCCCCTTCTTTAGGCCTTGAAGCTTGAGTCTTTAATGGCTATCCCTAAGTCGCCTCCATTCAGCTGGCGGTCTCCCCACGTGGCAGCATGTTGTTCCGCCATTGGCAAAATGCTGGTGACTCCATAAAATGGCCCTTAATAGGGCCTTTGATTGTGTGAATCAGCTGCCCAATACCTTGGAGCAGGCAGCCACTCCGCATCCGGTCTCACTTTTGGGAAAGTGCCTCACAATAGGATTCCTTCGGGGAGCCATCCCAATGTGGCATCCCGCTATTTTATCGGCTCCTCCACCTCCCAGCCTCCCACCATGGGCTGCAAAATTCTGCTTATTTTGAAAGTTTGTGCATTTCCTTCTCACTCTAATCTACTACCCAAAAATCCTGTTGAGTAAAATAACCATACAAGGCTACAGACCAAGTGCTGGAAAATGGATTAGAATAGATAGGTGCTTAATGGTTGGTGCAATCATGAGGGGCCGAAGGGACTCTTTCTGCGCTGTAAAACGTTATGACTCTTAAGTGTAGTTTCACACAGTTACAGTGACATAGATCAGCTACATCATTAATTCCTACACCCCCTCTCCCCCCCCCCCCCCCCACCCTGCCCCCGTTTAATTGATGTTAGCTGAAGGTTAAGTAACAATCTTGAGTACCAAGGACAGCTCCTCTACTCTTCTTCAAAATGGTGCCATGCTATTTTTTTACATCTACTTACGAGAGCAGGTTTATATGCTTCAGTTGAAAGCCAAAAAACTGACAGTGCAGCACTCCCTCAGTACTCCACTGGAGAATACAAGCCAGAAGCTTCCAGATTTCATTCCCTTTCTGTGGCGAGTTAACTGTGGTGCCAACCTGGAGTTGCTCTCCTTATGAGTTAACAGGCTGTCATTGTGCCCTTTATGATTCCTGTTGGTGACAACAACTTCCAGAAATTAGAAAATGTTAAACTCTTAATTCACAATTATTACTTCTCATGGGCTTATCCAAATAAGGACAACTTTTCAATTTGCAGAGAATCACGAGAAGGTTTGGGATTCACAAAATTCTTTATATTTGTTCAGAATTTCAGTAAATTTTGGTGGATTTGTTTTATAATGGAAGTTCATGTGAAATGCAGTCTCGGTGAGTTGTTTTTTTGCCTGCCCTTTGTTTTCTGTATGCTGAATATCATTTCACATAAGCTGCCTGTGTGCTGTGAGAATTGGGTACTGGAAGAACAAGTTATCTTGTGATAGTGCTTTCCCTGTTCATCAGCAGACAGTGGGATGGTGAGTCACATCCTGTGCAAATTCCACTCCCCCCACCATTTTGTCAAAACCATTTTTTTTTATCCTCATGTCTTTTTTGGCATCTTTCATATAAGGACCTTGAGAGACTCCCTCCACTTTTAATATTTCAGGTGAATGTCTTGAAAACTGCAATGCCTATTTTGGCATGAAGAGTAAAAAATAATCTGTAAATCATAATCTAACATTCTTTACTGTCTGACATAAGCTTGAAATGCCTTTCATAATTGATGGAATCTATTCACTGAGAGCATGGAGTCATTGGAAAGGTAAATTTCTGTAATATTGATCAATCACTCTAATTTCTTGATGTCCTTTATCTCTGACCTTAGTAATTCAACAACACAGATAAACGAAGGGATTTATTTCGACATGGTTTGAACTCAATCCTGGAAATTTTTGTGATATTTTTGCCCTCTTGTGCCACATTAAGTACCACAGTTCATAATCTCAAATCAAATCTCAAAACATTGATGTTCATGATGTGAAACTTTGTGTACAACGTTACAAGCATGTCAGCACCATCATTCTCTATTGGAATGAAAGCTTTGAAAATCATTCATATTCATTGTGCTCAGGAGCTTCAAAACAAAATCAATATACTGCACTATTAATTTAGATTGTAAATGTGAGTTTCTACATAAACATGCTAGTATCTAATAGAGCTCTGCAGTAAATCCAGAAGTTCCAATCATTGTAGTACAATGTTAGAATAGTTAACAGATCCATTATGTTATACTAGTCACAGGGACTGGCTCATTAGACACAGTGTAATGGCAATACTGAGAAGTATTGGATCCATCTGAAACCTGCATATGCAGCGCAACAACCTGGGGAATTTTGCATTGGATGCAGGTTGGCTTTAAGTACATAAAGCAGGTTAGACAATCCAAGTCTTTCACATATATTTGGATGTTGGATTGTGTATCATGTGCACCAACAAGTGGATTTCTAACTTGTTACTCAGAAGCGAAGTAATGAGAGAAGCAGAGAGTATGAGGAGAGACTGACAGCTATATAAAAGGGAATTGAAAAGCCATCTGTAGGCATATAAGTAGGAAAAAAGGTAGCCAAATGAGGGGTCAGACAGATTTGGGACCCAAAAGGGAATTTATGCATCAAGGCAGAGGACATGGCCATGGTACACAGTATACTGGGAGATCAGGGCGCATGTGTGATAGCGCCTCTAGCTGTCTAGCATGAATAGGCTCCGCCCACTCCCCCCACTGGCAGGAATCCGATTATGGCCTCTGATTGCACAGTGTGTCATAAATTCACGAAACTCAGCTTGCTGGAAAAACGGGTGAGAAAACCTCCCATTTTCCCGCCTGTTTGACACTGAGAATTTTTCTCAAAACGTTCTGCCCATCATGTCCAATTCTGCGCACTACACTTGAGGAAGGATGTGAAGTCATTAAAGAGGGTACAAAACAAATGTACAAAAATGGTTGCAGAGCTGAGGAATTTCAGATGTTTGAATAAATTGGACAACTAATGGGACTGTTCCCCTTAGACAAGGTTGAAAGGAGATTTGATAGAGGTGCTCAAAATCTTGAGGGGTCTGGGCAGAGTAGATAGTGAGAAACTGTTCCCGTTGGGGGAAGGATTGAGAACCAGAGGACAACCATTTAAGGTGAGTGGCAAACGAGCCAAAGGTGACATGAGGAAAGACCTGTTAATGCAGCAGGTGATTAGGATGCACTGCCTAAGAGTGTGGTGGAGGCAGACTCAGTCTTAGCTTTCAAAATGGAATTTGATGATGAATGTTAGAGAAAAAATTACAGGGCTACAGGGATAGGGTTGGGGAGTGGAATTAACTGAGTTGCTATTGCAGAGAGCCAGTATGGATAGGAAGGTCTGAATGATCTCCTTTTGTGCTCTAACCATTCTATGATTCGCCTCTATGGAACTCTGGCTTCCCACTGAGATGTCACACACAGCTCTGTTCCAGCGGCCGATCTTTTTTCTTGCAAAAATTACAGGTAATATATGCCTGCACAGTCATGTCAGTGATCCCAGTTTGAGATTCTGAGTGTTTTTACACACTCTGAAGATGGAACTGCCAACTCTGATTTTATCACATGACCTTCCAACTCCAATGGTCCTGTAATGTCAAACAGCCCTTTTTCCATTTCTAATATTGTACAATAAATAAAAATGTTCGAAGAAAATGAAAATACACATTGGACTGAATATAGTGCTGGCAGCAACAACCCTGCCACTGGGTCCAAAAGTGGGAGACAAACTCATTTTGTCGGTCAGCGAGACTCGGGTCGTATCTTGTCAACAGCAGCTAAATAATTAGCTGTCACTAGAACTGTTGTCTCTATTAAGGATGGCTACCAGCCCCCAACAGCTGCCGGCGAAACAGGGGGCCAACAGCTTAGCTGCCTGAACAGCACTACTGGGCTGCGCCTGGAGAAAGAGCACACATCATTATATGAAGCTGGGGTGCTATTGGTGAGGACAGGTGGTGCTTTTACCATCAGGGCAGCCAGCGCCTCTGGGGAGCCACTCATGGACTTTCAGGTTTAATCCTCACAGAGGTAAGCCTCTATGGCCTTCTGTGCAATTGACTGGATGGTCCCCTGCAGATACAGACATCTCTCCTACTTTCCTTCTCCTCCATCAAGGCCCTCAGGCTGGTGCATGAAAATGTTGAAGCCTACTGTTTCACATGTTGTGCCATTCTTCACTGATTCACAGGTGAGATTTTGTTCTGCACAACTGTCAGCATCTTACAGCCATAATGCAACCCATTTCACCCTCTCCCTTCCCCGCTTTAAGAGATACAAACTGGATTAAATGGTGCTAACCTCGCACAATATTAGCCAAGTCCAGCCAATCAACGGAGTGGGTAGCTGGATGCTGGAATCATTTGAATAGAAGGCAACATCAAGTTGGCGTGCTGCCTGGATTGCAGTCTGAGTGTAGATTGATTGTGTGTCTCGATCCCCATGCCCTTGTTTTGGGGGTGGTTATTGAATTTGACCCTGATGCTCTTCATGTCTTCATTATTATTTAAATTTCTCTCTTTCATTCAGTTCAAAGTCATTTTACTTTCTTTTTAGTTTCCAATTATGGTTAACGGCCAACAGCTGAAACATTAATATTTGTTTTCCCTTAGAGATGCTGATGGCACAACGTGTTTCTATTCTGTGTTCCTGTTTTTAATTTCAGATGTCCATTATTAGTAACTCTCAAAAGCCAATTTTAACCTCCTGTGTCTGATATGTTTGGAAGGGTCGTGCAAAGTGGTACTGCCCTCCGGCTGAAGGTTGCATTCACGCTGATCATTGAACCCTTGTGTTTTAGGAGGTAGGCAAAAACAAACTTCTGTAAAATGCAAAATATGACATTTGATGGTATCAGTGTGACCTTGACATTTTAACTTGCACAAAATCAACAACTGATACCAAGTTGGCCAGGGAAATTCTACAGGAAATGTTAGAAGAGGAGAAGAAACCTTGGTGATTAAGGAAGAAATCACTTCAATGATAAGAGAGGATATAACGAGAAGGCAGTGGAGACTTCATAAGTACAATTAAGAAATAGAAAAGATTTTAAGACTGTAGTGGGTGTTGTGCACAGGCCTTCTGATATCAGCTGTCAAATAGAAGATTGTTTAAATACAGAGACTTGACAAGCAATTAGTTAAAGCAGAGAGGTTTTAATGGGAGATTTTCACTTTCATATATAGTAGGATAAGCAGACTAGCACAGAGAAGGTTAGTGTTCAGAAAAGACTTCCACAGCAATATGTCCAAATGTCAAGAAAGAGGCATACCACATTGTGGTGAACCATAGATGGTTACCACTATGGGTACTGAACCATAGATGGTTATCACTATGGGTACTTGTACATATGTTACTCTTGTTACTGTTGGGGTTAGGGTTGGGGTGTTCCACCTGTTAGCATTGTTCTGTGGTACACTCCGTTTGGCTCCGCCTTCCTATAGGAGTATAAAGGTCATTGCACTTCCTAGTGACCCTTAGTCTGGGATTGTATTGTTAAGCAGTATGCTCTATTCTTGTTGCGAATAAAAGCCTTTATTCCCGGGTACGATCTAGCCTCCCGAGTGGATTAATCGCACATCACACATGAGGTTTGGTAATCAGTAATGTGGCTTATTTGAGTAATGAGATAGTTAACGGCCAACCTAATAGCCATCATGATATGATCAAGTTCAACACAATGGGCCCGATTTTACCAAAGATTCGCGCCTGTTTTTGGGCACGAAATTGCAGTAAATTCGGGCGTTGGGCCTTTAACGCGATCTGCACCCGAATCTGAGCAGATCGCGGCTTTACCGACAACCGATTCGGGCACGGATCCGGTCTGCGCTTGAATCGGGCGGCCTGACGATTTAAATGCATTCGCATGCATTTAAATCGATTTAATGAACTGCCCGCCCAACCCTACCACCAAATCCCATTTTACCACTGCGCGGCCCAATCCGGATCCGCGCTTTTAGCGACCTGCTAAATAAAAGTTGGAAGTCGGTGCTTCCTCAGTGACGGTTGGCGAGGAGGTAGGTGCATGGCATCCGAAAGCTCTCCGCTACTTACGGGTGTCTTGTAGTCGCAGCCATTCCGCCGTCCCGGGTCGGTGGCAGCTCTGCGAGGGGGAGGGGAGGAGGATGGATCTCTGGTTGGGGGGGGGGGAGGAGGATGGATCTCTGGTTGGGGAGGGGAAAAGAGGGGGGAGGATGGATCTCTGGTTGGGGGGGGAGGATGGATCTCTGGTTGGGGGGGGGGGGGGGGGGGAGGAGGAGGGTGGATCTCTGGTTGCCGGGGGGAGGATGTAAACCATTCCAGGCACGTAAACTGCTTGAACAGAGGGGAGTACAATAAGATGAGGGCAGAATTGGCTAATGTAGACTGGGAACGCAGACTAGTTTGTAGGACAGCTGAGCAACAGTGGCGGATTTTTAAGGAGATTTTTCTCAGTACTCAGCAAAAATATATTCCTGTGATAAAGAAGGAATGTAAAAAAAGGGATAACCAGCCATGGGATAACTAAGGAAATAAAGGAGAGTATTAAATTAAAAACCGATGCGTACTGAGTGGCCAAAACTAGTGGGGAATTAGAAGATTGGGAAAGCTTTAAAAAACAACAAAGAACTACTAAGAAAGCGATAAAGAAAGGAAAGATAGATTATGAAACTAAACTCGCACAAAATATAAAAACTGATAGTAAAAGTTTTTACAAATATATAAAAAGGAAAAGAGTAGCTAAAGTAAATGTTGGACCCTTAGAAGACGAGAAGGAGGATTTAAAAATGGGAAACGAGGAAATGGCCGATGCCTTAAACAATTTTTTTGTGTCGGTCTTCACGGTAGAGGACACAAATAGCTTACCGAAAATTGACGGTCGTGGGACTGTAGAGGGTGAGGTCCCTAAAACGATCATTATTACTAAAGAGGTAGTGCTTGGTAGGCTAATGGGACTAAAGGTAGACAAGTCCCCGGGCCCGGATGGAATGCATCCCAGGGTACTGAAAGAAATGGCAGAAGTAATAGCAGATGCGTTGGTTGTAATTTATCAAAATTCGCTAGATTCTGGGGAAGTGCTGGCTGATTGGAAAACAGCTAATGTGACACCACTGTTTAAAAAAGGAGGTAGACAAAAGGCGGGTAACTACAGGCCGGTTAGCTTAACGTCCGTAGTTGGGAAATTGCTGGAATCCTTCATTAAAGAAGAAATAGCAGGACACCTGGTAAAAATGGTTCGATTAAGCAGACGCAGCATGGATTCATGAAGGGAAAGTCGTGTTTGACGAATTTACTGGATTTTTATGAAGATGTAACGAGTGCGGTTGACACAGGGGAACCGGTGGATGTGGTGTTTTTGGATTTCCAGAAGGCGTTCGATAAGGTGCCGCACAAAAGGTTGCTGCAGAAGATTAAGGTACACGGAATTGCGGGTAAGGTGTTAGCGTGGATTGAGGATTGGCTATCTAACAGGAAGCAGAGAGTTGAAATAAATGGGTGCTTTTCTGGTTGGCAGTTGGTGACTAGTGGCGTGCCACAGGGATCGGTGCTGGGGCCTCAACTGTTTACCATTTACATAGACAATCTGGAGGAGGGGACCGAGTGTAGGGTAACAAAGTTTGCGGATGACACAAAGATGAGTGGGAAAGCGAATTGCGTGGAGGATGCGGAAAGTCTGCAGAGAGATTTGGATAGGCTAAGTGAGTGGGCAAGGATCTGGCAGATGGAGTATAACAATGACAAGTGTGAGGTTATCCACTTTGGAAGGAATAATAGTAAATGGACTATTATTTAAATGGTGAAAAATGACAACATGCTACTGTGCAGAGGGACCTGGGGGTCCTTGTGCATAAATCGCAAAAACTCAGTTTGCAGGTGCAGCAGGTGATCAAGAAGGCAAATGGAATGTTGGCCTTTATCGCGAAGGGAATGGAGTATAAAAGCAGGGAGGTCTTGCTGCAATTGTACAAGGTACTGGTGAGGCCGCAACTGGAATACTGTGTGCAATTTTCGTCCCCTTATTTGCGGAAGGATATATTGGCCTTGGAGGGAGTACAGAGAAGGTTCACCAGGTTGATACCGGAGATGAGGGGTGTAGCTTATGAGGAGAGATTGAGTAGATTGGGCCTGTACTCATTGGAGTTTAGAAGGCTGAGGGGAGACCTTATAGAGACATATAAGATAATGAAGGGGCTAGACAGGGTAGAGGCAGAGAGATACTTTCCACTTAGAAAGGAAACAAGAACTAGAGGACACAGCCTCAACATAAGGGGGAGTCAGTTTAGAACAGAGTTGAGGAGGAACTTCTTCTCTCAGAGGGTAGTGAATCTCTGGAATTCTGTGCCCATTGAAGCAGTGGAGGCTACCTTGTTAAATATGGTTAAGTCACAGGTAGATAGATTTCTGATCAATAAGGGAATTAAGGATTATGGGGAGCGGGTGGGTAAGTGGAACTAAACCACTATCAGATCAGCCATGATCTTATTGAATGGCGGGGCAGGCTCGAGGGGCTAGATGGCCTACTCCTGCTCCTATTTATTATGTTCTTATGTTCGTATGTTCCAAACCATTCATTATCTTTACTGTTAAAGGATAGGAATTGAAACATTTGAATGTTTTAATTCCTATCCTTTAACAGTAAAAAGCATCTCTTTTCAAAATATTGTTACACTTTAGAAAGTTAATAAACTAATTTTTCTGCATAAACTACCATTACATTCACTTGATCTGAAATATTAAACTTCTGACATTGTTTAAGTATATCCTAGATGTTCCTGGGACTAGAAATTTCTTCTAAAGAACTGTTGCTTCAGGATATATGCTACAAGTACTGGGTTTGTTATATATTTATTTTACAATATGTTGATGGGGAGACGTCTCTGTGACAACAGGAATGAACAGACACTCAAAATGATATGGATATACTTTCTTCTGTGTGGTCGAAGATTCTCAGAAATGCACACTTTATTTTTCACTTGAGCCCTGTAAGTAGACACAATCAGCCCAAAATAACCCAAGCAGCTCACATTCATTACTGAGACAAAAGTAGACAGTTGAAATAGATGCAAGTGTAATCTTTCGACCAAAGCTTTGAGTTTAATAGCATTATCAGATTGTTAGAACAATATTTTCTCTAACAAGAGCAGGTATAATTATTGCCAACTCTTCTATGTGTCAGAGAGCCGCTCTCTCTGCTTTTCTTTCTTTCCCGCCCGGGCACGCTGCTTCAGATTTTTTTTCGAATTGCGCATGCGCAGTTCAGAGCTCCAATCGTTCTGGCAGCACTAAGCCCCGCCCACTGCGCGGATTGGACCGGAGCCGGCAAAAAGCATATGGGCGCGCTGCAGAGAGAATCCCGGGCTCGGATCTGTATTATGCCCGGATCTGGCCCTTAGACTCCAAATGGTAAAATCGGGCCCAATGTTTGAAAGGGAGAATCATGAAACAGCTGCAAAGACTCTGGAATTATGTAAGGCTGACATCAATTTGATGAGACAGAGACTGCTCACAATAAACTAGGCATGTCTTGGTGCTTTCTGCAGTTTAACCCACGGCAGGTGATCTGCTGCATTCTGAACGACCTTGCAGTCTGACAAGGACAGAAACCAGAGCCTGCAAAACATGGATGAGGAAGTGAGTGGAAGCAGAAGTGGATATGCAAACCACCAGCACATAGCCAATGGTTAATCAACTTTTGGTTCATCACAATCTCTACCCCAGTCCAAGCATTGATATTCCTTGGTATCGAGAAGATGCAGAGTTTAAAAAAAAATGTGACTTGCAAGTGTACTTCTTACCAGCCATGTACCTATATGTATACCATTGTTATCAGACTTGCAGGTCAGATACCATTTAAGTACCTCTCCATTGTGACAAGTAGAGCCATGCAACATGAGTTCTTATGGTATGTCCAAGTTAAATGGTGTATTATTGTTTCCAGAACTTCCTGTGAATAAGACAGTTCCTGCTACCTGGGTAAGGAGACAGACAAGATTGCATGAGAATTAACACAATGAGTCATGCTTCTATTCTTCTTCCCAGGCATGGGAAACAGTATCTTCATCTAGCTTGGCCAACCTTGAGAATTCTTCTGAACTAATTAAACTTTTTCCTGCATTGTGTGGGACTTCAGATTGCATCAGTTGCTTCTGCTACCTTCCTCTATAAAGTCTGACTAGTTTATTTTGGGGCTTCCTGCTATCAGCTCCCAACTACTTGCTTCTGGACCTTTTTTGTTTGCTTGAACATCTTTGCATAAGTAAGTTTGCTGCTCACCCCACTTCTGATGATGTTCCTTCCTCATTCATTACTGTTCTGCCAGCCCTGCCAAAAGATACTTCCCTTTGAACAAGCAGCAGCATTTTAAACAAACTGGCCAGGCAAAACATTTAAATTCAGCCCTTGGAAAGAACCATCATACCCTTGGTTTATCCAATAGGTCCAGACTGAGTCAAAGCACAAATAGATCAGTTATGTTCCGAGCAAATTGATTTAATATCAAAAAATATTATTTTTAGAGCATTGTTTTTAAAGAATTAAAAATTGAACGATTGCAATTGGTTTAATTCAAAAATCAACAGCCGAACTGGTTCATCGGGCTGAATGCTTGAATTGCATTTGCCAGGCAGTGAGTTTGTGTGTCGGAACTGGGTTTCATTCAAAGCTTTACTTCAGTTGGGTATATAAGATCTGTTTGTTATAAGGAGGTTGGATTGAACATTCAAACAATTGTAAGGGTTCCTTCTGAGGTGGAGGGGAAAAAAATGGTATAATCTGACTGTGTTGAGTCAACCCACTCTGGTTTATAGTATTTGAAACTATGCCATACAATTCCATATGTGTTCAACAGAGAAAGCCTGGTCTTGAAACAATGCTGTGATTCATTTTGATAATCTCCTAGATGATATTTAGAGGAATTAAAATTTGGAATGAGGCTGCAAGAGCTGAATATGAGGACAGGGTGGATTTTACCCGAAAGCAAAATCTGGCGGGAAACAAGAGGTAATGTTCCGCCCAGTAGAAGCAGCAGGAAACCATGGTGATTTTGGCCACCAGTCCTCCCTTAATGCCTCAACTCTACATCTTACCTGAAATAGAGGTGAAGAAGTTGCAAACCTGTTGGCCGGGATTGGGAAGCATTTGGTTTCCAGGTAAGGGTCGTAAGCAGGGTCTTACGCAGTAAGGGACATAGCTGAATGTGGAAATCAAAACAGGCAAGCCATTATGTCCTTTGTTCCATGTTCGTGCTCCTGGCTCCACAAAGGAAGGTTTTAAGCTGACTTAAAAGATTGCTTCCTCACTCAGGCCCTGTTTAAAATTGCATTGGAGTCTCATTGACATAATAAGATTCCAGTTTTTATAAATATGAAGCTGCAATGGCTTTACACAAACACAAAACCCCGCCATTTAGCATCAGAAATGGTTGGGATCTGACTGAGTAGGTATCAAATTTTTAAACACCCATCAATCCAATCCTGTTTCCACTGGGTGAGTAGAGTTAAAATCAACTCCAGAGATATAGTAGATGAAATTTTCCTAAGTGCTGGACCAGATGAGAAATTAGGTTTGCAGATCACCAGCTGCACAGCTGGCCTTTCTCTCCATATTTTCCAGCACTTAGTAAAAAAATAAAATGCTGGAGGCATGTCTCATGCCATCTTGCTGGTGGTGGGCAGATAGAACCACATTGACTCTCCAGAGATCAGGGCCCCCTTTTTAAAGGACACCCTGATTTTTTAAAAAAAGAAAAAGATCCCCCCCATGGAGTTGGAGGCCCCTCTCCTCTCAAGGAACCACCCCCTGACATGGGTTCTCCCATGCACTCCTCCAGGACATGGGGACCCCCCTTACATGGGAAACCCCCTTGCATGGACCTCCCCAACTGAAGCCCCACCCACCCTGCACTGCCCTCTGACACTGTGGCATTGCCAGTATACACGTGTGTCCCTTTCCCCCTGAGGGCTATACTTACCTGTGAACCTCTAGCGTGTTCCCTTCGCCTGGTTCCCATATTTGAAAATTAGTCACAAACCTTGCTGACGTGACAGGGAAGCGATATTCTTGTTTTCCAGCTCTTGGGGGATTGTGCACCCGTCGCCATTTGCAATCCTGGAGAATGCAGGAGCAAAGCACCCCCCCCTCCAGGGATTTTGGAAAAGAATTATGTTCCTCTCCAATTTTATTCAAAACCAGTTCTACACATACAACCATTTCAAAGAAGCCTGTTGCCAAAGTTGGAATGCAATTGGCCAAACTCTTGAACAGAAGTAAAAGAAAGGGCATCTAAAGAATGGCAGATTTCAGCAATGAGCTGGAGGAGGAGGTAATTGGGGGAGAGTGTTTGTCTGTGTTTGCAGTTTGTATTCCAAATTTGTTATATTTCAATGCAGATATGCAATGGAGTGCACAACAGTGTGAACCTGCTGATAATTCACCATGCCCTGGCAGAACATCCATCCTGAGAGGGACTAAGAAAACCAGCTCAGACTGGGTTAGTAGTTGCCTGCCCCCTAAACCAGTGTTTATTCAACCAGAGGATATAGGGAAGGATTTTGGAGCCTTGATTGATACCGACTGTATCCAGGGGTGGCCCAGAGCACCCTTTTTTAAAAGAGAGAAGGAGAGGCTTAGTTAGGATTTTTTGGAACATTTGTACTACTTTGTGACTTGGAGCTTTTCATGTTTGGATGCAAACCAGTCCAGTGGTGCCCTATGTAAATTTAAAAAAGTTTAAAAAGGACTTTCTTGTACACATATTTATATACTTAAACATACTCAGAGGTTTCTTTATTTTTAACTATCTGAGAAGTCACTAAGTTTCTGATTGAAGATGAAAGCAGCTCTGATGGTTTTACCACAAGTAGTTTTAACAATCAGCTGTTGCCGCAATAGGTTCCATGTGTACTATGGGGAAAAGTGTTGTTTGACACTTCTTGGTACTCCAAAAGAGTAAGTGAACATCTGGAATACATTCCTGGCTGTGCTGTGGTTGCTGAATCTCTGCAGGCTTTCCAGAGTTCTTGACCAGGACAACAGAGATTGCATTGCCATGAAGGTAAGTGGCTTTACAGTTAGCACTTTGTCCAAGTGATCTCCTGGACCCATCTCAGCGGGTTGGAGAGGAATTTTCAGGATTACTTTTTGTCTTCTTGCCTTCGTTTTTCTCTCTGGTTTACTGCTTCTTACCACTTACTGCAAATGGATGGGAGGGGGAGGGAAGGCAAGTGTTTTTGTCTTGCTGCTCCAGCTATCATAATATTGATGGACCAGCTAGTCTTTCCCTGCCGGTCAATGTCTTATGTTTGTGTGTACGAATTTGGTGAACTGATATCAGTCTATTAAACTGACAATCTTTACACAGCCTTTGGCCTATTCAATTGTTGTTATTCTGCAGGTCTAAGGGGAAGTTTTAAGTTTCAAAGGTGTAATTATTCCATCAGATATTCCAGGGAATGCTAATGTATTGTCAGTATTGAAGTTTTGAATGTCTAAATCAATTGGCATCAAGTGATGGCAACATTGACAAGATGTCATAAATGTCATCAGCTACTACAGAACATATTGCCGAATGAGGGAACATGTTTCAAACATTACGTGAGAGTCTTGCATGAATATAGAATGCCAATGTGTTAGATGGACTGTGGAAGATCACTGTGTCATGAGCATCATAGGTAGACCAAATTTCTAGAGTCCTATCAAGCAAATTGCTTTTTAAGTTCATTTAATTTATTCTGTGAAATATACAAGCCTCAAACTTCTGCCAGGATCCATAGAATCCCTACAGAGCAGCCATTCAGCTCATCGAGTCTGCACCAACTCTCTGAAAGAGCATCTTATCCAAGCCCACCCATTCTATCCTCGTGACCCTATGCATTTACCAGGTCTAATCCACCTAACCTACACATTTTTGGACATTAAGGGGCAATTTAACATGGGCAATCCACATAACCAGCACATCTTTGGACTGTGGGAGGAAACCAGAGCACCCGGAGGAAACCCACACAGACACTGGGAGAACGTGCAAACCTTCACACAGTCAACCAAGGGCAGAATTGAACCTGGGTCCCTGGCACTGTGAGGCAGCAGTGGCACTGTGAAGCAGATGTGCCACTGTACTACCCAAGATTTGGGGTAAAAATCCTGTGTCCCAACATGGAGCAGTCAGAAAGCAGGCCACTACCAAATCTTTGTGGGTTTATGTCCCTTATCCACATCATAGAATCATAGAAACCCCACAGTACAGAAAGAGGCCATTTGCCCATCGAGTCTGCACCGACCACAATCCCACCCAGGCCCTACCCCCTTATCCCTACATATTTACCCGCTAATCCCTCTAACCTACGCATCTCAGGACACTAAGGGGCAATTTTTAGCATGGCCAATCAACCTAACCCGCACGTCTTTGGACTATGGAAGGAAACCGGAGCACCCAGAGGAAACCCATGCAGACACGAGGAGAATGTGCAAACTCCACACAGACAGTGACCCTAGCCAGGAATCGAACCCAGGTCCCTGGAGCTGTGAAGCAGCAGTGCTAACCACTGTGCTACCATGCCGCCCCCATCATGGCGATCATAATCTCTGACCCACTGCATCTGATAGAGAGTAGAAGAAAATCTACTGCACTCTTTTCTGTACACAAATTCCTATGTCAGCACTTCATTAGATAAAATTTCAGCTTCATAAAATAGTTACCAATTACAACTGACTTATGTGTTGTTACAATGAATAAATTGGTAGAAAGTAAGATAAAAATTCTGACACAGAGAAGCTGCAGTTAAGGCGCTCTCCAGCAGAATGTGCTGATGATGGGTGTACAAGTGTGTCTGGGGCTGAAAGGAGTGGATTTGGACTTGAGGTTAGGATCCTCCATTTAACTGCTGGTGGAAGGGGTCTACACTCATGGAGTGAAATTTAATTTTGTACCAGTGGGAGGCAGGGAGGGGCATAAAAATGAGTGGGAAGGCATGGGGTGGAGTGTCTGTCGCCTTCATGAATTTCACCCCCCCTCTGATTACATTGGAGGTGAGAGGATGAAGGACAGCCATCCTGCCTGGAGACCAATTGAAGTCCTCAAGTGGCCAATTAGGGATCCCATCCTCCTACTACTGGTCTTCTGCCAGTAGTGGGGGTTGTGCAGAGGGGGGGTGCGGTTATCATATGCCACATGGGGAGGCTTCCAGGTATATCCTGGTGACCTCCCTATGAGCCCAGGGGACAGGGCCATCCCGATTGGGCATCCTATGACTAGGGAGGACTACCTTGACCCCTGCAGTAAGAGCCACCCTTTTTTCACAACACCCCACCCTTCCTGAGGCCTGCCTGACTGGTCCTAGCAAGCCTGATACAGTCCCTTGTTTTCCCAGGACTCCAGCATTCCAAGGCCTGCCGCTGTCCCATTAGTAGCTACCACTCAACTGTTGGCCCTCTGATTAACTGGCAGCTCTTGGAAGAGGATTTTTCACGCTTACAGGAGCTGTGATGGTGGACAACGAAGGACGGTCACCTCAGCACTTCACTCTACTGCAAGCCCACAGATAACCTCACAATGCTCCATTTCTCCAGCTTCCAACCTAAACACATTAAAGAAGCCATTCCCTACAACAAGGCCTCCGTATACGGGGCGGCACGGTAGCACAGTGGTTAGCACTGCTGCTTCACAGCTCTAGGGTCCCGGGTTCGATTCCCGGCTTGGGTCACTGTCTGTGTGGAGTTTGCACATTCTCCTCGTGTCTGCGTGGGTTTCCTCCGGGTGCTCCGGTAGCCTCCCACAGTCCAAAGATGTGCGGGTTAGGTTGATTGGCCAGGTTAAAAATTGCCCCTTAGAGTCCTGAGATGGGTAGGTTAGAGGGATTAGCAGGTAAAATATGTGGGGGTAGGGCCTGGGTGGGATTGTGGTCGGTGCAGACTCGATGGGCCGAATGGCCTCCTTCTGCACTGTAGGGATTCTATGATACACAGGATCTGCTCAGATGAGGAACGTAACAGACACCTACAGGCGCTGAAAGACGCCCTCATAAGAATGGGATATGGTGCTTTACTCATCGATCTACAGTTCTGACGTCCCACAGCGAAAAACCTCACCGATCTCCTCGGAAGACAAACACGGGACACGACCGACAGAGTACTCTTCGTCGTCTAGTACTTCCCCAGAGTGGAGAAACTATGAAATCTTCGGAGCCTTCAACATGTCATCGCTGAAGATGAACATCTCGCCAAGGTCATCCCACACCCCCACTACTTGCCTTCAAACAACCGCACAACCTCAAACAGATCACTGTCCGCAGCAACTACCCAGCCTTCAGAAGAACAGTGATCACGACACCACACAACTTGCCACGGCAACCTCTGCAAGACGTGCCGGATCATTGACACGGATGCCATCATCTCATGTGAGAACACCACCCACCAGGTACACGGTACATACTCATGCAACTCGGCCAACATTGTCTATCTCATACGCTGCAGGAAAGGATGTCCCGAGGTGTGGTACATCAGCGAGACCATGCAGATGCTACAACAACGGATGAACGGACACCGCGCAACACTTGCTAGGCAGGGGTGTTCCCTTCCAGTCGGGGAACACTTCAACAGTAAAGGGCATTCAGCCTCTGATCTTTGAGTAAGCGTTCTCCAAGGTGGCCTTCAAGACAGAAGACAATGCAGAATCACTGAGCAGAAATTGATAGCCAAGTTCTGCACACATGAGGATGGCCTCAACCGAGATCTTGGGTTCATGTCACACTACATGTAACCCCCACCATTTGGCCTGGGCTTGCAAAATCCTACAAACTGCCCTGGCTTGAGACAATTCACATCTCTTTAACCTGTGATTATCCCTCTCTCCACTCGCCACCGTCTGTACCTGTAAAGACTCGCATTCCAACCATTACCTTGCAATTGTGTCTCTCTCTATATATGCCGTGTTTGTGAACCCACCTCTCCACGCACCTGATTAAGGAGCAGTGCTCCAAAAGCTCATGACTCCAAATAAACCTGTTCGACTTAACCTGGTGTTGTGAGACTTTTTATGGTGGACAACTGACTACCTGATTGATCTTTAATCCTTTTGGAGTTTCTGAAAATGGCCGTGGCGTGGTTACCACTGGCTTTTCAGTTGATGGCCAGGGCTGTGGCCATTAAATTCAGCCCATGAGGTTGAACTGCCCTTTTCCTCTGAAGTCAGTGGAGCCTGATCCATTTCAACAGTCTTTCACATTTCGTTTTCTAACTTATTATTTGCAAGTTCCCTAATGTTAGGCATGTCCTTTTTTTGTCTCCTGCAGCTATTATTTACATAACTTCTGTTATATAACAACTTCCTGTAGGCCACCTAATTATTTGACATTATTTTGAGTATTTGGTTTATATTTGCAGCCTTTCCCCTTTCTCTGTTTATCTAAATATCTTCCAGTTTTGATGAAAGGCAATGACTAAAATGTTAACATTTCTTTCTTTACTCCCTGACTTTTCCAGTGTTTTCTGTTCTTGTTGCAGATTTTCTGCATTTGCAGTATTTTGTTTTGACTGATTATTATGTGAATGTGAAGGGGTGTGAGAGGGACAGAAATGTCAGTTTACTAACCAAAAAACTACAGAAACAGAGCACAGAGTAACTAATGATAAATAGTAGTCCTTTCTCTTCCCATGACTAGAGCTCGAGCTTTATTGATTTCTGTTATATAACATGTTTGGAAAACAGATGAATTTGTTTAGCTACCTGCAATGGTTAAGGTAAATGTAGTTTATTTAATTTACAGGAATCCGTCTAAAAGCACTTAATTGTCTGGCCAGCACATCTCTCATAAGCCTCTTTCCGAACACTTTTAACAGCCTTGTACATCCTTGCCCTATTCCTACATCCCAAAAATGTCCTTGCAAGTGTCTGACTCACCTGAGCAAGCTTATGATCCATCTGTTACGTTGTCAGTTTCACCTGTTACGTCACATTCAAATCAAAAGTGCATTTATTAAATGCCATTCAGGTCCTCAGAACATCCCAAAGCATATTTCACAATGCAACTGAATTTCCCTGATGTGTACAGAAATGGGTTAGTTAAAGCCACATTGGCAAGAAACGTGTGTACAATTCATTTGGAAGCATTTTGGACTGAATTCCATTCGGAGAACTAGGAAGTGGGTTGGGACTTGTACCCAACTATGTGAGCTTACCTTGAACATTCTGTTTTTTTTTTGTTGGGGGACTTAACTGTGTGGTGGGCTTGGAATAGTAGCCTGACTCCTGATAGGTTATCACCATGTCAAGACAGTAAAAGGATGTTTTACTGCAACATTTAAAATGCTGAAATGGCCACATGCTTTTTGTGATAGAAGAATAGCAGAACGAGTAGCCTTGGAAGATGGGTAGCAGCAGGAAGAGCTCCCAGGCTTTCAGATGTATTGGTTCAAGTGCTTCATTCCAAAATAAGATCAAGGAGGGTCCGTATAATGCAGCCTGACAAAATGAGATTCTGATAAGAGACAGGTGCAGGGATTGTGGAATGTTGTGACAGATGCAATCAATGTAACTTCCACTTCCCCACATACTGCATTTTGATTCTGGCAGAGCTTTAATGGCCTCCCTGGCTAAGCTAAATGCAAGCACAAATCCTCTTGTCTGTTTGAAGTGCTGTTAGATGTGTGACTAATCTTCATGCACATCATAAGACCATAAGACCATAAGACATAGGAGCGGAAGTAAGGCCATTCGGCCCATCGAGTCCACTCCACCATTCAATCATGGTTGATTTCAACTCCATTTACCCGCTCTCTCCCCATAGCCCCATAGCCCTTAATTCCTCTGTGTACAAATTACTGGGTGAACGGAACATGGCAATATTCAGAAAAATACATCTAGCATGAGTAACGCTTCTCTGATCCATGATTCTTCAGTCTCCCTCCCTCCCATTCAGCCTCTTCCTCCTCCCCTGTAACAGAAACAGAGAAATGATTTCCCTTGTTCTAAATCCCTTCACATGCTGTCACTAAACTATCTGGAAGTGAGCGTTTTTTGCTAGGGAAATCCAGGCCCTTAAGTGCTACTGGAGTTTTTGCAATAGGGTGATTCGAAAAGGATTTGGGTCAATAATGACATTTTATCCTCGGCTTAAAGTAAAATAAGTACGCATTAGGGCAAATTTGAATGCAAAGTTAAGCTCTTCAGAGAGGGATTTATGAAAAATATTGCTTCTGAGTCAAAAGTTGTTGGCTTTTAGGCCCTTCATGTTTGATTTCCAAATGAATTGCATGTAGATACAACAGACAGAAATGTTATGTGCAGGAACAGTGGAAATGTGCTACGAATAGAAATTGTATTTTCTGTTTGATATTTAATACCGTGCTGTACCTGAATTAGGGAAGAAAGACTGACTGCCTAGTCTTTGATTCCTCTTTTACCCCAATCAAATGTTTAAGTTTTAAGTTTTTATTTATTAGTCACAGATAGACTTACATTAACATTGCAATGAAGGTACTGTGAAAATTCCCTAGTCGCCACACTCCGGCACCTGTTCGGGTATATTGAAGGAGAATTTATTATGGCCAATACACCTAACCAGCATGTCTTTCAGACTGTGGGATCAATTGGGTGTCAACTCAGCGTTCAGTTTTGTTGCCCTTATTATAAGAAAGATACAGAATTATTTTTGGAGCAAAGAGACGAGGTCCTGTTCCCTGAAATTACAGGTCTGACTTACTAGGAAAGAAGTCCCAGAAGGAAAAAAACTGTTCAGACCAATATTCTTATTTCCTCATTTCACTTTTTTGTTCCTTCTGAAGTGCTACCCCAGAGTTCACTCCTGAAGAGGAAAGAAGAGGGGGAACTTAATAGAGATCTTTAAAATTTTCTTGGATACGGAGAATTTAGATACAGCAAAGCACTTCTGACAGGCACAGGGGCTAAGCTCTAGGTGATACAGTTTGAAATTAAACACATTGTTGTGTATTGCACTGTGTAAGACTAACACATGCTTAATTGAGCCAACCTTAGTTAAACCTCACCAACCGAGACGGGGGTGGGGGCAGAGAAAGCAATATAACAAAATACTTAGATCGTACAATATACTACACTCCTTTCCATTTACAAAACAAACAGCTTATATATTAAAATGCTACATGTAGACAAGTTCCCAGAATGCAATATACTTAAACCAACGTCAGCAATGTCTAAACATTTAACAGGTTGGGCTGCATACTAAGGTGGGAATGTGTGTTGTGAGGAAGATGCAAAACAGCTTCAAGAGGATTTGGACAGACTTAGTGAGTGGGCAAGAATATAGCAGATAGAATATAATGTGGAAAAATGGGGGGACCTCCACTTTGGTAAGAGGGTCAGATGTGCAGAGTGGCAAGAGATTAGAGTACGTAGATGTGCAAAGGGACCTGAATGTCCTCATCAATAAGTCACTGAAAGCTAACATGCAGGTGCAGCAAGCAATGAGGAAGGCTTTGTATGTTAGTCTTTATTGCAAGAGGATTTGAGTACAGGAATAGCAAAGTCTTGCTTCCATTGCATAGAACCTTGATTAGGCTGTACTTGGAATACTGTGTGTTGTTTTTGTCCCTTTTTTATTAAGTCTTAGGATGTGAGCATCATTAGTTAGGCAGATGGGCATTATTGCCCATCCCTAATTGCCCTTGGAGAAGGATATTGCTGGGCAGTAAGTGCAATAAGCGTTCACCAGTTGTTCACGGGGTGGCAGGACTGTTGTATAAAGAGAGATTGGAGAAACTGCACTTGTATTCTTAAAAGTTTTGTAGAATAAGAGGTGATTGCTTTGAAACCTACAAAATACTCAAAGGAATGGACAGGGTAGAGGCAGTTAAGATCCTTCCCTGGGTTGGGGAATCTAGATCCGGGGAACACAATTTCAAGATAAAGTTTAAAGTTTATTTATTAGTGTCACAAATAGGCTTACGTTAAAACTGCAATGAAGTTAATGTGAAAATCCCCTAGCCACCATATTCTGGCACCTGTTCAGGTATACTGAGGGAGAATTTAGCATGGGCAATCCACCTAACCAGCACGTCTTTTGGACTGTGGGAGGAAACCGGAGCATCTGGAGGAAGCCCACGCAGACACGAGAAGAACGTGCAGACTCCACACAGAGACTAGGAATTGAACCCAGGTCCCTGGTGCTGTGAGGCAGCAGTGCTAACCACTGTGCCACCGTGCCGCCCCTTAGGGCGAAGCCATTTAGGACCAAGATGAGGAGACTTTTTTAAACTTAGGATGTGAATCTTTGGAATTCTCTATCCCAGAGGGCAGTGGAAGCTCAGTCATTGAGTATGTTTAAAGGTAGAGATTGACAGATTTTTAAATACCAATGGTGGAGTAGGCTGAATGGCCTACTCCTGTTCCGATGTTCCAGACTTGTTTTTACTGTCATCACACCTAAAACATACATGACTGATATTGCTAGAGTAATTTACAGGTAAAAAAATGTTTTGCTTAAAACTAGTTTATATTTAACAAAAATATCATAATTTGACAAGAAATAATGCAAAGTATAAATTTTTTCTCCTTCCTCCTACATATTTCAATTACCCTACCTGGCTCCTTTCTCTTTCTGTTTGAGTTCTCTTTCCATTTCCATTTGCTTGACTTTGCTCCCTCAACACCTCTGACTGTCAAACCTGAACTTTGACTACCAACTCCAATTAATGTTTGAGACTGTGGTATTGATTGATTTGCCTCAATCAAGACCCTGACTCATTTTGCTCTACCGGAGAATTCTGTAATACAGGCAAAAGTTACGTTTCTTTTTGACTTTCACTTTTTTTCTGGCTTGCAACTTGGATCATACAATATTTCTCCTGTTCTCCCTTTGGCAGATTTTGTCATTGAAGCGAATGATTTACAAAAATAAGGACTCAAATCACCATGCTTCACTTTATTATCTAGGTGATTTTTCACCATGTCCTTCTGACCAGCAATGAACTCTCCCAAGTTTCTGCCTGGTGTATAATGACTCTTCTCTTTGTCTTGCTTTTCTTTTCTTTTGCTATTGGCGTCAGGCTTAAGCAAACTAAACAGTGTCCTAGTAGAATGTTTTTAAACCCAAAGGTGAGCAATCTTTTGTGGACTGTGAGGCTCTTCTGTAAGAGAACAGAAAATTGTCTAACCTGTGTCGAAGAGAAACATGAAAATTGCTTTACACTTCTTTCTGCAGCACCATTCAATGCTGGATGCTATTAGAGTGCAGTTAACTTCATTCTTACTCAAATATAGCAATCCCTACTGACATAAACTGTGGATCATTATCTGACACCAACACGATTGGCAACCCATAAATTGCAAACCAACTTCTCAAAGCATTATTAGTTTTGGCACTTGTGGTATACACTCAATATTTATCCATTTTCTATAGCTGTGGCAAAACAAGGTACTCTTTCCCTTCCCCTTCAAATAAATTGAAATGTACTAGTTCCTACTGTTTTCTTATGAATG
Organism: Mustelus asterias; assembly: GCF_964213995.1. Lineage (NCBI taxonomy): Eukaryota > Metazoa > Chordata > Chondrichthyes > Carcharhiniformes > Triakidae > Mustelus > Mustelus asterias. The sequence continues at coordinate 58,268,125 of NC_135813.1, read as the reverse complement.
AAAGAAATCTTACCTGGATCATTTCTCACTCTGAGACACACTTTTCAACTTTTGACTAACTCTTTAATAGCATCTACTTTTGGATACTTAAAATAATTTCTTGCTACTGCTTTCAAATGGACTATCCATGTATGCTCTTAATGAAGTTCCTCCAATAATCTGTCTCTAAACCTTGAAAGAATAATGACTCTTCAACCCCATAGGAGACAGTTTTTATCTACATTAAGTTTATTTTTATGTGTGAAATACTCTGCAATTTCTCATCATCACACTCTTTGACCAGCCATTCATGGCATAATTAAGTACTGAGCACCACATCCTTGCAAGTTTCTGCACTAATTTCTTGGCAGACACTGGCATGTTATTTATGTCTGTAAAGTAATTTACAGGCCACGTGGCAGCGAGAAATGAAATGAAATTTAGAAAATGCTGAAATAACTCAGGAGGTCTGACAGCATCTGCGGAGAGAGAGACAGAATTAGCATTTTGCGACCAAGATCACTCTTCTTTGGGACTGAAGAGAGATAGGAATGCAATGGGTTTTATACTTTTGAAAAAAGTTGGGGGGAGGGGGGGTGGCAGTGGGGATAGCCAGGTGTGGCAAATGGGAAAGTCAAGGTAGATTATAGGGTAGGAGAGATTAAATACCAAAGCTGTCATGAAACAAAAGGCAAAGGGAGTGGTAACGGTAGTGGTAAAGAAACAAACCTTTGGTCAAGAGTAGGTGCAAATAGCACAATAAAGGTCTGCTCCATCTGAAAGCAAAGGCATGGTGGCAGGGGGAATCATAATGGAGAACAGACTTCATGGTCTGAAGTTGTTGAACTCCATTTTGAGTCCAGACATCTGTAAAGTTCCTCATGGGAAGATGAGGTGCTGCTCCTCCAGCTTGTGTTGGGCTTCACTGGAATACTGCAGCAGTTCAAGGTCCAAAATGTGAGTGTGAGAGAAATATGGTGAATTGAAGTGGGAAGCTACTGGAAGGTTGGGAGTCATGATTGCAGATTGAACAGAGGTATGGTGTTCTGCAAAGTGGTTATCTAGTCTGCGTTTGGTTTCTCAATGTAGAGGAAGCCGCATTGTGAGCAGAGAATACAGTACGCTAAGTTGAAAGAGGTACAAGTAAATCACCAGCTTCACCTAGAAACGGATCAGTATCCATATCAGTCATTAAAATTTGTATTTTAATGATCTGCTGACTTACAATATTTAATATCATACTGGTGGACCATCAAAATCAATGCACATCTGTGAAGCTGTGCTGTCACAAGGGATGGTACTCCCTTCATTGAACCACATATGATCATGTCATGGTACTGGGTCACGACAGTATCACGAGTCAGTACTTCCTTCACTTCTTCAAAAACGTTCTGACATTCCAAAGACCATAAGACCATAAGACATAGGAGCGGAAGTAAGGCCATTCGGCCCATCGAGTCCACTCCACCATTCAATCATGGTTGATTTCAACTCCATTTACCCGGTCTCTCCCCATAGCCCTTAATTCCTCGAGAAATCAAGAATTTATCAATTTCTGTCTTGAAGACGCTCAACGTCTCGGCCTCCACAGCCCTCTGTGGCAATGAATTCCACAGACCTACCACTCTCTGGCTGAAGAAATTTCTCCTCATCTCTGTTCTAAAGTGACTCCCTTTTATTCTAAGGCTGTGCCCCCGCGTCCTAGTCTCCCCTGCTAATGGAAACAACTTCCCTACGTCCATCCTATCTAAGCCATTCATTATCTTGTAAGTTTCTATTAGATCTCCCCTCAACCTCCTAAACTCCAATGAATATAATCCCACGATCCTCAGACGTTCATCGTATGTCAGGCCTACCATTCCTGGGATCATCCGTGTGAATCTCCGCTGGACCCGCTCCATTTGCAATGTATTCCATCTTTAAGTAGTTGATACAGTGGAGTAAAATTATTAGCTCTGTCAGAGATTAATAATACACAACTATCCTTATGAATGTTCTAAGTTCTTTATTTTCTGGTCTCTGCTTTCAAAATCTCCTCAACATTATGCTTTGGGCGGATACCTTCACCATTTATTTGGTGAACCAGCTTTGTTACACTTGACACCATAAAGCAACATTTGTGCTTTTTAGCTTTGATACCATATGGTTAAGTTGATCGAGGAGAAAGATGCGGATTAATCCGGGATAGTCAGCACGGATTCGTGAAGGGCAAGTCGTGTCTCACAAATTTGATAGAATTTTTTGAGGAGGTAACGAAGTGTGTTGATGAAGGTAGGGCAGTTGATATCATATACATGGATTTTAGTAAGGCATTTGATAAGGTCCCCCATGGTCGGCTTATGATGAAAGTAAGGAGGCGGCACGGTAGCACAGTGGTTAGCACTGCTGCTTCACAGCTCCAGGGTCCCAGGTTCGATTCCTGGCTTGGGTCACTGTCTGTGTGGAGTTTGCACATTCTCCTCGTGTCTGCGTGGGTTTCCTCCGGGTGCTCCGGTTTCCTCCCACAGTCCAAAGATGTGCGGGTTAGGTTGATTGGCCATGCTAAAATTGCCCCTTAGTGTCCTTAGATATGTAGGTTAGAGGGATTAGTGGGTAAATATGTAGGGATTTGGGGGTAGGGCCTGGGTGGGATTGTGGTCGGTGCAGACTCGATGGGCCGAATGGCCTTTTTCTGTACTGTAGGGATTCTATGATTCTATGAGGTGTGGGATAGAGGGAAAGTTGGCCGATTGGATAGGTAACTGGCTATCTGATCGAAGACAGAGGGTGGTGGTGGATGGAAAATTTTCGGACTGGAGGCAGGTTGCTAGCGGAGTGCCACAGGGATCAGTGCTTGATCCTCTGCTATTTGTGATTTTTATTAATGACCTAGAGGAGGGGCTGAAGGGTGGATCAGTAAATTTGCTGATGACACCAAGATTGGTGGAGTAGTGGATGAGATGGAGGGCTGTTGTAGACTGCAAAGAGACATCGATAGGATGCAAAGCTGGGCTGAAAAATGGCAGATGGAGTTTAACCCTGATAAATGTGAGGTGATTCATTTTGGTAGGACAAATTTAAATGTGGATTACAGGGTCAAAGGTAGGGTTCTGAAGACTGTGGAGGAACAGAGAGATTTTGGGGTCCATATCCACAGATCTCTGAAGGTTGCCACTCAAGTGGATAGAGCTGTGAAGAAGGCCTATAGTGTGTTAGCTTTTATTAACAGGGGGTTGGAGTTTAAGAGCCATGGGGTTATGCTGCAACTGCAGAGGACCTTGGTGAGACCACATTTGGAATATTGTGTGCAGTTCTGGTCACCTCACTATAAGAAGGATGTGGAAGCGCTGGAAAGAGTGCAAAGGAGATTTACCAGGATGCTGCCTGGTTTGGAGGGTAGGTCTTATGAGGAAAGGTTGAGGGAGCTAGGGCTGTTCTCTCTGGAGCGGAGGAGGTTGAGGGGAGACTTAATAGAGGTTTATAAAATGATGAAGGGGATAGATAGAGTGAACATTCAAAGGCTATTTCCTCGGGTGGATGGAGCTATTACAAGGGGGCATAACTATAGGGTTCATGGTGGGAGATATAGGAAGGATGTCCGAGGTAGGTTCTTTACTCAGAGAGTGGTTGAGGTGTGGAATGGACTTCCTGCAGTGATAGTGGAGTCAGACACTTTAGGAACATTTAAGCGGTTATTGGATAGGCACATGGAGCACACCACGGACGATAGGGAGTGGGATAGCTTGATCTTGGTTTCAGATAAAGCTCGGCACAACATCATGGGCCGAAGGGCCTGTTCTGTGCTGTACTGTTCTATATGTTCTTTCAACCATACAATGAGCTCCTCTGTCTTACTGATAATTACACTGTCATCTAAGAAGTAGCACTCTCCTTTCATCCCATGTAATACCTGATCCTTGATACTCTGGAACACAACAAGAACAGTACACCCCAAATTGTAAATTTTAGTACTGGTGCAACCTTTTGTGTGAATGAATGATGAGCATTTCCTTGCTTTTATAAGTTAATTCGAATTGGAAATATGCACTTGACAAATCTATCTTCCAGAACACCTTTCCATTGGCTACATTAGAAACGAATCTTCAATGGTAGGTAGTTGGTGAGTATCATTCTCGATCACCTTATTTATCATTTGTTTATAATCTCCACAACTCTAAATGGATCTGTCTGCTTTTAATACCATCACAATTGGTGCAGTCCACGGCTGTTCACTACTCACTGCTCTTCACCTTCCTACTGCTCTAGTTCTTCACGTTCTTAACTGTCCCTGTTCTTTTTAATCTAGATGTGGAGATGCCGGCGTTGGACTGGGGTAAATACAGTAAGAGGTTTAACAACACCAGGTTAAAGTCCAACAGGTTTATTTGGTAGCAAAAGCCACACAAGCTTTCGGAGCTCTAAGCCCCTTCTTCAGGTGAGTGGGAATTCTGTTCACAATCAGAGCATATAAAGACACAGACTCAATTTACATGAATAATGGTTGGAATGCGAATACTTACAACTAGTCAAGTCTTTAATGTAGAAACTTGATGTCTGTGTCGATATGTGACACCACACAACCCTGCCACAGCAACCTCTGCAAGACGTGCCGGATCATCGACACAGATGCCATCATCTCACGTGAGAACACCATCCACCAGGTACACGGTACATACTCTTGCAATTCGGCCAACGTTGTCTACCTGATACGCTGCAAGAAAGGATGTCCCGAGGCATGGTACATTGGGGAAACTATGCAGACGCTGCGACAACGGATGAATGAACACCGCTCGACAATCACCAGGCAAGACTGTTCTCTTCCTGTTGGGGAGCACTTCAGCGGTCACGGGCATTCGGCCTCTGATATTCGGGTAAGCGTTCTCCAAGGCGGCCTTCGCGACACACGACAGCGCAGAGTCGCTGAGCAGAAACTGATAGCCAAGTTCCGCACACACGAGGATGGCCTCAACCGGGATATTGGGTTCATGTCACACTATTTGTAACCCCCACAGTTGCGTGGACCTGCAGAGTTTCACTGGCTGTCTTGTCTGGAGACAATACACATCTTTTTAGCCTGTCTTGATGCTCTCTCCACTCACATTGTTTTGTTTCTTAAAGACTTGATTAGTTGTAAGTATTCGCATTCCAACCATTATTCATGTAAATTGAGTTTGTGTCTTTATATGCTCTGTTTGTGAACAGAATTCCCACTCGCCTGAAGAAGGGGCTTAGAGCTCCGAAAGCTTGTGTGGCTTTTGCTACCAAATAAACCTGTTGGACTTTAACCTGGTGTTGTTAAACTTCTTACTTTCTAATCTATCCAACTCTTACTGCTTCTAAGGCAGGAAGCACTGGCCTAACCTTGTAAAATGTTTGCTACATGCTATACATTGTCCTTTATCTTGACATTGACCTTGTGCTGTCTAATTTTATCATTTTGTCCTCCTTACTCAAAGACTACTTTGTGCTCTCTTAGCACTTCCTCAATGTCAAACATTTTCTCACTGATCCTTACCGTAAATAACTTGAGTCTTAAACTAATGCCTTTGCATCAGGGAGCTTTTCTACCCTAACACTAATCTGACCTAGCACTGGAATACTGTTATGGGAACATGAGTCAATTTCACACCAGTGTTGCATTAGGTAATGTGACTTAGAGACTTCCTGTATTCTCCTTCCAGGATAACAGACGTGGCTGCAGCTGCTTCAATGAATGAAGTAAGCTGTGAATCTCTGACTTTCATTTGTACTGGGGGAGCTAGAATTTTATCTTCAGCTCTATTATCCTTATCTTCCAAGTGCTATTTTGCTTGCCTCTGACTGAGTCCAATAATTCTTCGTCTACCAAATGTGCAGACACCTGGACTAGTTTTAGATCCACCATGGTCTTGACCTAGTGCATGGCTGAGATCTGGAACTTTATCACAACCTACAGTGTTTCCTTGTACGCTGTCTGGATATGACTGACTTTCCCACAGCCATGGCACTTTAACTGCAAATGAGGGTGTTTGAACAGTCGGTGGCTACTTTGGCAAAGGCAGCATCTATGTTTCTGACTCAGACAGTGAACTTGGATGCCATAGGCTTGATCTCGCTGAAATCTGGTGGATGCCCCCTGTGGCTCAAGAAAATAACCCTCTTTGCAATTTTCAACCATCCCTTTCTGTCATTCCCAAGGCTGTGACCTAATTGCAAACCTCCTTCCATAATAGCCTTTGCTCAAAAACTTGCCTGGATTTTATTGTTTTTCAGGCCTCTTACGCACATGTTTCCAAGGCTGACTTCTAAGTTTGTGCCGAACCCACAGTGATGAGGGAGTTTCTTTAATTGAGAATGTGACCTGCCACAGTCACACTTGGCAACTCCTTTTACAGAATGCAACTTCAGTGCAATCTCATTGAGTTGTGCCATAATATGAGTCCAGAATCTCATTAATTTCTGAGGGGTTCTCAACACTGGGGTCTCATATGGAACATTGGTTAGATACCACTGAAAATCATCTGGCCCCATCATGGTGAGGATAATATTTACATTATCCTCATCTATTTTATTCATTTTCAGCTCAATGTGTAACCTCTGTTTGTAACCAAACAGTCAGTCCTCTTTGGGGGTTAATTCCCTCATTGTATCCTAATATGCCCTCATTTATTTAAAATTATGTACTGTGCTGACTTGATGAACGCAATGTACACATCCATAGAGTCCCTACAGTGCAGAAGGAGGTTATTTGGCCGATCGAGTCTGCACCAACTCTCTGATAGTGTATCTCACCCAGACACTCTCCCCCATCCTATGCCTGTATCCTCACATATTGACCATGGCTAATCCGTCTAACCTACACATCTTGGAACGGTAAAGGGAAATTTACCATAGCCAATCCACCTAACCTGCTCTTCTGACTGAGAGGAAATCAGCACCCGGAGAAAACCCACACAAACATGGGGAGAACATGCAATCTCCACACATGCAGTCACCCTAGGCTGGAATTGAACCCACATCACTGGCATTGTGAGGCAGCAATGCTAAGCACTGTGCAACCATGCCGCCACTACTTGAAGTAATATTTAAAATAGCTCAAAATCAACTTCAGGAGTTCCAAAATGTATCAGTCCTTAATTTCTCAAATGAAATGTAAAAGACAATTTCATCCCAGCTTGTTGTCATTTTTCAATTGTGTATCACACTCAGTAAGACTAACACATACTCAACTGCAGACAACCATTATTGATCTAACTTTAGTTATACCTCTGCAACTGAGAGGGTTGCAGAGGTATAAAAATACTCACATCTTGCAATGTACACTACAAGTGTCAGCATAAAATAGATACAGTTTCTTGCAGTAAAAGGGTGATAAGATTGTGGAACATATTATCATCAGGGTGGTGGAATGGGAAACAGATTTAAAGCAAGGCGTAGATAAATTTATATTAGGACGAAAGATGCATGAATGGTTTGGAACAATAAGCTGGACAAATCATTAGTCTTCAAGTTCAAGGTGTTTATTTATTAGTTTCACAAGTAGGCTTACATTAACACTGCAATGAAGTTACTGTGAAAATCCCCTAGTCACCACACTGCAGCTCTTGTTCGGGTACACTGAGGGAGAATTTAGCACGGCCAATGCACCTAATCAGCACATCTTTGGACTGTGGGAAGGAACTGGAGCACCCGGAGGAAACCTACGCAGACACTGGGAGAACGTGCAGACTCCGCACAGACAGTGACCCAAGCCTGGAATCGAACCGGGTCCCTGGCGCTGTGAGGCAGAAGTGCTAAGCACTGTGCCACCTTGCCATCCAAAAGCTTCATTCTGTTAACTATTTGCTACATGCTGACTTAGCTGGACTTCCCTTCCACATTTTCCAATGTCTTGTAGTAAGAGGATTTAGTCCAAAAACTAGGTTTCTTAGTTAAAAATGTAAAATTGTATCAAGACCATTAAAAGTGGTAGAACTTGAATACTGACAATAACAATGTGCTTCAAGTACATTATTGCATGAAATAAATTTAAGCTATTTAACCTTTATGACAAATAAGAATTTTCTGTCCTGAAAGGAACTGAACACTGTATAATCTTCCTGGGTTGAATTAAGAACATCATCCCTGTCCACTAATGACATACACATCCTTCAGAGAGTGATGCGCGACAATCAAGCACGTGGAACAAGGCTTCAGTATTGAAGGCTTTTATTGTCTAACAATGGAACTACTAACACGAATACACCAGTTCAGACTGAAGGGGTCCTGCCGGAGCAGAGGGTCTTATACCTCTCCTCCGGAGGCGGGGCCCCACCGGGATGTGCCATAATAACATTAACAACAGGTAAACACCCTAACCCAACAACATTGTGCAACCCCCACAGTGACAACACCCTAACCCAACAGTAACATAAGAACAACCCCCAGTGGTAACCAACGATGGTTCACCACAGAGAGCAAAGTTACAGAACCAGACACACTGGAAAAGCACCAAGGTTTCGGTGATCAATGGATGTTGCTGCAGCATTAAGTTATACTTTTGCTCTATACACTGAGCTTCACAGGAGACCTCTGTTGAATATGGGATTAATCAGACACCAGCATCAGTGAATTGTCAGTGATCACTACTGCTGGTGATAAATAATTCTGTGATATTTCTGTAAGCTCTACGTGCGTGAAAAGAAGAGGCTTGCTGACTGAGCAGATAGCAGAGAAAGTCATCTGAATACCCCTGCATTTGTAGAGACTGTAAGAAGTCTCACAACACCAGGTTAAAGTCCAACAGGTTTATTTGGCAGCACTAGCTTTCGGAGCCTCAAGCTCATTCTTCAGGTGAGTGAGGACCTGTGTTCACAAACAGGGCATATAAAGACACAAACTCAATTTACAAGATAATGGTTGGAATGCGAGTCTTTACAGGCAATCAAGTCTTAAAGGTACAGACAATGTGAGTGGAGAGTGGAGAGGTTAAAGAGATGTGTATTGTCTCCAGCAGTTAATTTGTGCACAGTTAGTGAGATTTTGCAAGCCCAGGCAAGTCGTGGGGGTTACAGATAGTGTGACATGAACCCAAGATCCCGGTTGAGGCCATCCTCATGTGTGCGGAACATGGCTATCAGTTTCTGCTCAGCGATTCTGCATTGTCGTGTGTCGTGAAGGCCGCCTTGGAGAACGCTTACCCGAAGATCAGAGGCTGAATGCCCATGACTGCTGAAGTGTTCCCCAACTGGAAGGGAACACTCCTACCTGGTGATTGTTGAGCGGTGTTCATTCATTCGTTGTCGTAGCGTCTGCATGGTCTTTGTAGAGACGGACAGATCCTCCAAAAACACTATCCACATAGCCCCATTCCCTTACCCCATTTCACAGAAATGTGCACTGCCAGCCTGTGATTTTCCAAACATTCATTTTAAACTCTTTCTATTCTTCCCGTGTGCTGGTAGTGCAGAAGCTGAAATAACCAAAAGCTAAACATATTATCTGGCAATTTATTTTAGTGTTGATTGTAGGGCCTTGGTGCTGTGCGCAAATTAACTGCTGTGTTTCATACAAAAGAAGAGTGCAACACTTCAAAAATGCTTTGTTGGCTGTAAAGTGCTTTGGAATACGCTGAGATTTTGAAAGGCGGCAGAGTGCTCCACCTGTCCGTCTTTCTTTTACTCTTCTATTTTCATGCAAAGCTTGGCAGCTCAAGACTGAGTCCAGTTTTGTTTTCCCACAGGAGTGGTGGGTGAGAAAACATAATCCAGTAATTATTTATTATGTGAATGATAATCCAAGTTGGAGTGTCGATGCAATGTGGTGGAAATATTGGACCTTTCTAAATACTTAATAATATGTTTATCATAAAGATAACATATCTGCTTTTCCAGTGCATGATTGGAAGTACTAAATCCTGATTTGTAAATAAAACCAAAAAAAAAAATCCTGACTCAGAGACTGGGACAAATTTCTGGCTTGTCAGAGACAATTTCATTATGGGAGCTGAAAATTGAGTAGCAATGAAATCCATTTGATTCCCAAGCTTAGCTTGAACCTGGACGTCATTTTGAAAACCAGCTCCATGGTGTACACTTGGGTCAGTTGGTCGCAATTCTATTTTTGAGTCAGAAGTTGCACTTACAAATTCTATTCCAGGGTCTGAGCACACAATCTATAAAGGCACAGTGCCGTATGTCGGTCTTGTCCTACCGATTAAACAATGAACCTGGATCCCATCTGTCCATCCAGAAATAAGAAGCAGAATTTTCTCAGTTTCCATGCCTCCTTCAAACAGCATCCCAAAAACAGACTAACTGTTATTTGTGGGATCATATTGCATGCAAAGTGGCATTCACAATGTGTAGAGGGGCTCTTCCCCAAAAAATTCTAAGTGCTGAACAAGCATGAAAACGGGAGAGAATTGCGCAGATTTTTTGGGCAAGCTCTCAGATGCAATCAGAGCCAGGATGTGATTCTCACTAATAGGGGGAGGGGCAGAGCCTATTCTCACTTGTGAAGCTGGCTGCTGAGCTAGAGGGGCTCAACTGCGCATGTGCCCTGATCTCCCAGTGTACTGAGTACACACAGTGTTCACAGTATACTGGGAGATCTCCTGTCACTCTCACCCCCCCCCTCCCCACCTCTCCCTGATGGACATCGGGACACACCACCGATTGCTCACCGTACCAGTCCTCCTCCCCCTCCCCATCGCCGCCTTGGCTAATCCCTAGCCTTCTGATCGCAGAGTTCCCCCATTCCCCCGCCCTCCCCTGATGGAGCTCCCCCTATCACCTCCATCATGGACAGGCCCATCTCCTTGGCCAGGGTGTTCGGTGGGCAGTGCCACTATGCCAGGCTGGTAGTGCCAAACCGACACTGCCCAAGGGACACTACCTGGCCCTCCCCGACCATCCAGAGGCTTCAATGGAGGGTCCCACCGGCAAGGCCATCACATCTAGTCCCCATTGGTGGGTCCATACATAATCCTCACCGGTGAGGACCTCGACTGGCGAGCGGGTAAGGACAAGTGAGCCCAGACAATAGCAATATGTAATAAAAAGCAAATTGCTGCAGATGCTGGAATCTGAAACCAACAGAGAAAATGCTGGAAAATCTCAGAAGGTCTGTAAGGAGAGAAAAGAGCTGACGTTTCGAGTCCAGATGACCCTTTGACAAAGAGTTGTCTGGACTCGAAACGTCAGCTCTTTTCTTCCCGGACAATAGCATCCGGGATTCACCAATGATAGGGTAATCATGTCATGAATACTGAAATCGTCTTCCACATGAAACCAATTTTGCTGGCAAAATGGTAACATCACGAGAGGCGAAAAACCAGGCATGAACCCGATTTTATTTTTTGCCTCTCTCCCGATCTTACCTCGCTGATCGACCGGCAGGACGAGCCAGTAAGATCACCTCCGAAGTGTTTTCATCCCGTTTAAAAAGACTTAGTTACTAAATAAATGTGGGCTACATTTTGCACTTAATTGCAACTTTTAGAGAAAAAATTAGGCTCATGAATAAAGGTGGAATCTGGATCACACTGACTTGAAATAATTTTGGGCACAAAACATTCAAATTATTCAAACATTCAAATGAAGCAACGTAATCAAAACAGGGGGTTGTCTTTCTTGAGTTCAAAAGCATTGAATTAACAGGTGATTTGAGTGAAGCACTTCAAATTAAAAAGATGAGATGAAGTTTAGTTACAATACCAAAGAGGGCTAAGGCATCAAAACAGCACCAACACAGCTATTAAAAAAACAAATTGACAGAAACTGACCCAGCAAGGGCAAAATGGAAATTTTAACTTGTTGGTACAACAATAAGAACAATTCAAACCAAAATATTTCAAAATGTCCTGAAATCATTTGTAAGGAAATCTGCAAACCCTAGTCACAAAAAGAGAAAGCAGTGAGCATGACTACTGAGCTGATCAAATGTGTTTAATGTACCATTATTTAACAATGATGACATTGTGTTTTAATGTCATTTGGGCACAGCGTGAAAATTAACAGGATCATTTGATGCAGCTGACTGGGTATTGAAATATTTAAAAATACCGTACAAATAAACCCACAGCCATATCACATCCGAATTTCTGGCTCAGATTGTAAATTGTAATTCAGATGCTGGATTGTCCTGAGTTCTTGGCTGAGTGTGTAACACTGTGCAGAATCAGTACATCAGCAAAAGAAACATGGTGCCAAGGAAGAGTTCTGTGTTATTTTGTAATTAAGTTCAGACCTCCATTTATTCTATTATTTCTTAAAAGCATAGCACAATAGACCCAGATTTAATTTTCACATACATTTTAACCACAAGTTCATCGTGATATTAAAAGCAAAATACTGCAGATGCTGGAATCTAAAACAAAAACAGAAAATGCTGGAGAATCTCAGCAGGTCTGACAGCATCTGTGGAGAGAGAATAGAGCCAATGTTTTGAGTCTGGATGACCCTTTAACAGAGCTTCAGACCTGCTGAGATTTTCCAGCATTTTCTGTTTTTGTTATAAGTTTGTCTTTAGTAGCTTTGCTTATGGGCATTTTTAAAAAAACTTCTTTTTCATTTTTGTAATTATCCTTATATTTGAATCCCTGACAGAACAACAAAACAATTAAATGAATGAGTACCAAAATGGAAAATATATATTCCGATGTTAGAATTAAATGAAGTAATCATACACAAGTGTTTTCTTCCCATCAAGTTGCTTATGTATACTAAATAAACAGGGGCTCTATTTTTCACTTACTTGTAATTCTTAGTGAAAAAATAGGTGCATGATTAAAGCAGGAATATAGTCTTCTCTTATTACACTGAATTCATTTTGGGCACAAATATTCAAATTATTCAAGCAACTTAATTAAAACGGGATTCATCTCTCTTGTGCTCAAAAGCATTGAATTAACAAGTAATTTGAATGAGGTACTTCAAGTTAAGAAGAGATTAAGTTTAGTCACTATAAGGAAAAGTGCCAAGTTGAGACAACAACTCCAACACAATAATCAAGTTAATGAGTGCTATAGTGGGAGGTAATTCTTAATAGTTATCAAAATAAGATTCTCAAGAGGATCTTATTAGCATAGCAGCCAGATGTAACAATGCAGAGCCTGAAGAAAGGATGGAACTTGTGCTGGGAGCCAAATTGGATAGCCCCAAAATCAAGCGAAGCGGTTGCGATGTGTCCCCACGGCCTTTCAGTGTAATGCAGGCAGTCTGCCAACTTTGTGTTGTTTGTTCATTAAAATGAATTTTGCTTGCAGCCAGTGCTAACTGCACTCTTCATTGGCTTCACACATTAACAGGGGACCCAATATCATTTCTCTCCTACACTATTTAAAGCTAGCCTGCATATTTTAAAGGGGAGGTGCATTGTTGCTGCTGGAGGTGCTGAGAAAACTGCAAAAATCAACAGTAGATAACCAAGGGTCTTGGTGGTGAAAAGAGTGGAAATGAGCTGCATCCCATAAAGGCAGGATACCCTCCAGATACATGATGAGGGGCGGCACAGTGGCTAGCACTCTGCCTCACAGTGCCAGGGACCGGGTTCAATTCCGGCCTTGGTTGACTGTGTGGAGTTTGCACATTCTCCTCATGTCTGCATGGGTTTCCTCTGGGTGCTCTGTTTTCCTCCCACAGTCCGAAAGATGTGTGGGTTAGGTGCTTGGCCATGCTAAATTGCGTAGGTAAGATGGATTAGCCATGGTAAAATGTGTGGGGTTATGGGGGTATGGTAGGGAAGAGGGTCTGGATAAGACACTCTGTCAGTGAGTTGGTGCAGAATCAATGGGCCAAATGGCTTCCTTCTGCATTGTAGAGATTCTGAGTATAGTGTGAAGGACAATGTCAGGAGTTCAGCCCCAAGGACCTGAAAGCAATCCCACAAGAAGTTTAATGACTTTACATGAGGGATCAGGGTTAGTGAATATATTATCAAATGCCAAATTTTCCAAACTCCATTACTAGTCCAATCACATTAAATTTACAAGACCCCCAACATTCACCTGCCAACAACCTCTATCAATCAGGACACATAGCTGACATGAAAGCTTCACACCCACATCTCACAGCTTGCACACAGTTCCATTACACAATCTACCACACCACCCAACACATCTGGAATTGGGTTAATTTTGTATGCAAGTTAGCATGATTTAATTCATAAATTTGGTTTGAAATGTGTATTATGGGCAGGATTGTTTGTTCTCCCCGCAGCGTTTTTCTCTCAGAAGGTGGCACTCTGTTGGGAGCCAGCGGGATCTTTTGGCCCTGCCACTGTCAATGGGATTTCCCATTCACTCCACCCTGTATCGTCCCGAAACCCACATTGAGGGTGCGCTATCTGTGGGACCAGAAGACTCTGCCTATGTGAACAGTTGGAAAGTTCAGGCCAATGCGTTGGCTTTTTTTCATTATGACCAAGAGGACAGTGATGTTCAGTGACAGAGGGGAGCTAAGCATTGTTGGGACTATTGGTAAATGGGAATTAGGGTTGAGGTTACAAGTGTGGCACTTAGTTTTTCATGTACAGACCATGCAGAAAGGGGCTTCCAGTGCAACTCCCTCATATCCCTGCTGCTTAACTTCTTAACTGACAGCTGATGGTAAGGGCTGTGTCCTCATGCGTGCAAAACACCCCACAAATCTTAAGACCCACCCAGCTGGCTATAGAACCATAGAATCCTTATGGTACAGAAGGAGACCATTCGGCCAATCGAGTCTACACCAACTCTCCGAAAGAGCATCTTACCCAGGCACACACCCCCTCCCCCACTGTAGCCCCATAACCCCTCACATTTCACATGGCTAATTCACTTAACCTACACGTCTTTGGATACTAATGGGCAATTTAGCTTGGCCAATCCACCTAGTCTGCACAGCTTTGGACTGTTTGAGGAAACCGGAGCACTCGGCAGACAAGGAGAGAATGTGCAGACACCACACAGACATTTCCTCCACAGCAGTCCAGTGTAATGTTTGCTTCGGCATGTCAGTGGTCTGCTCCATCACATTTTTTGTGACTTTCATATTGTACATGCTGCAGAGATGTACATGGGTTGTGGACCAGTGCCATGAGCCATGATGTTGGCAGCTAGCTCTTGTCACCCAGCAACCACTCTTTGGTTTGCCATGGTGCTTAAAATAAAGTTGGTATGTCAGGCTACCACAGAATGAAGGCATCATGACTGCTGTCAGGATATCGTGCATTGGCCCAAATGATGCACCATGTATGACCAGCTCCATTTTGAATGCAATATCTTTGATTCAGGTACGTGGCAGAGTTGACATGAAGTGCAGACAACAATATGGATGCAGTCAATGACACGTTGCAATCCCTCATGCTTCTCCCTGGCAAGAGGGATTGAATAACACTCTCTTTGATCTCCCTTATGTAAAAGTGCACTGCAAACTGAGAGATATTGCCAGTATTTCTAGCATAAGTCTGGAAGAAGCCAGGGGAATAAATCTTACAACCATGGTCATCCTCATCCTGCTCTAGCTCCTTGTTGCTACACTCGATCAAATGTGCCCCTGATGTCAAGGGCAATCACTATCACCTCACCTCATGAGTTTAGTTCTTCTGTTCATGTTTGGACCAAGGCTGCAATGAGGTGAGGGGCTGACTGGCCTTAGCAGAATCCAAATTGAACATTGGTGTGTAGGTTATTGCTGAGTAAATGCCACTTGATAGCACTGTCAGTGACACCTTCCATCACTTTACTGATGATTGAGAGTAGATTGATGGAGCAGTGATTGGCTGGAATAGATCTCTCCTACTTTTTGTTAACAGGACATACCTTGGCAATTTTCCACCCCCTGTTTGTAGCTGTACTGGAACAGCTTTGCTGGGTATGCACTGATTTTGAAGAACAAGTCTTCAGTACTATAGCTGGGGTGATCTCAGGGCCTGTAGCGTCTGTTGCCTGCAACTGATGTTTGATAAAACAAGAAGTGAATTGAATTGGCTGAAGATTGGCATCTGTGATGCAGGGAGCTCAGGAGGGGGCCAAGATTAATCATCCACTCGGCACCTCTTTGGCTGAAGATGCTTGAAAATGCTTCAGTCTTGTCTTTTGCACTGACATGCTGGGCACCCCCATCACTGCAGATGGGGATTTTTGGAAGCTCCATCTATTGTTGTTTAATTATCCACCACTATTCATGATTTTATGTGGCTGCACTGCAGAGCTGTGATCTGATCTGTTGGTTGTGGGATGGCTTAACTCTGTCTATACTGTACTGTTCTCACTGTTCCTGGTGGGTCTGGTGCTGCTGTTGACATGCGCTCCTATGCTCTTCATTGAGTGACAGTTGATTCTCTGGATTGATTTTAATGGTCGAGTGAGGTACATAGGGTTACTGATTGTGGTTGACTACAATTCTGCAACTGCTGATGACCTACAGTGCTTTACAGATGCCCAGTTTTGAGCTGCTAGAACAGTTCTGAATCTATCCCATTTAGCACTATGGAAGTGCAGCACACATGTTGGGGGATTTCCTCAGACTGAAAATGGGACTGCTTTGCCACAAGAACTGTGTGGTCGTCACTCCTATAACATTTGTCATTAGATAGATGCATATGTGGCAGGTAGATTGATGGGGTTGATACATGCACATGTGTGCTAAATCCTTTACCAGTGTGACATGTGGTCTGCTTTGTTTCACACCACAGACCTCAATTTTTTACTTATTCTTTCATGGCATTTGGGTGCTGCTGGCTAATCCAGCATTTGTTTTCCATCCCCAATTATCCATAAGGAGGTAATGGTGAGCTACTGCAGTTCACATAATGTAGGGACACCCGCAGTGCTATTAGGAAGGGTGTACCAGGGTTTTGACCCAGTGACAGTGATGGAACAGCAATATTGTTCCAATTTAGGATGGTGGGTAGTTTGGAGGGGAACTTAGAGACGGTGGTGTCCATATGCATCTGCTGCCCTTGTCCTTCAAGGTGATAGAGATCATAGGTTTGGAAGGTGCTTTTGAAGGAGTCTTGGTGAGTTGTGGCAGTGCATTTTGTAGATGGCACACAATGCAGCCACTGTGCGTCAATGGGAAGGGAAGTGAATGTTTAAGGTGGTGGATGAGGTGCTTTGTCTTGGATGGTGTTGAACTTCTTGAGCGTTTCTGGCACTGCAGTCATCCAGGCAAGTGGAGACTATTCCATCACACTCCTGTCAATGAGCCCTGGAGATGATAGACAGGCTTTGGAGAATCTTTTTGTGAGCCAATTGGAGCCCTAAGTAATGCCCAAGAAACCAGGTACTGCTCAGCCCAAACTTTACCCTGCCATCTTCAAATCCCTCTCTATTTTATTGATGTTCTTCAACTTCTCCCCGTGCCATAAATTTTATGATTCTATAAATGCAGGCAAATGGGGTTAGCTTAGATGGGCATTTTGGTTGACATGGATCAGTTTGGGCTGAAGGGCCTGTCTCCGTGCTGTTGATCCTATGATGAGCTAATGTTTAAACCCATAAAGCAATCAGTTATATACACTAAGCTTAACATATTTAAGAAAATACAACTGTGAAAAGATTCTGATGCCA
Source organism: Mustelus asterias (assembly GCF_964213995.1). NCBI lineage: Eukaryota > Metazoa > Chordata > Chondrichthyes > Carcharhiniformes > Triakidae > Mustelus > Mustelus asterias. The sequence goes on along the minus strand of NC_135813.1, from coordinate 58,250,655 downwards.
TAATAAAGAATTGAAAAATATAGGAAATTCTGTAAGTTTCATTAAGGAAAGATTTTTAAAAAATTACTCAAAAAATCTCTAATTAGAACTGATGTAATTGCAGGGAACTTATTCTCTTTTGTGTGGGGACAGAGCTATATTAATCAGCTAAGTGGAGTTTGGGAAAATGTAACTCAGAAGTGGTGCAAATTAGCACATTGCACTGTTTCAGTGTAAAGTCAGTTTAGGTAACTCGTGTATTTCCTGGGAATACTGCAATGAGACTGTTCCTTTAAGAAATGTATTTATATCATGTTTCTTGTGAGGGGTATGTTTAAAATGTTCAGCTCTGTTTTACATGGTGCTGATGTGTCTGCAAACCAAGCAGCTCATGTGTAGAGAATGCAGGCTAATAATTGATTTTAGCTAGGGATGTGTTTATTTTAATTTGAGTGAATACACTTTGGTTTATTTGATTTTTTTTTCCCCTGAGGTATCAGTTTTAATTAGGTTGATTGACAGAGTATTGTGCTTAAAGGGAGGAGCTAAGCTTACAGGGAAAAGCAAGAGGTGTTTCTGTCTCTCTTTCTCTCTCTCTCTCTCTGGAGGCTGCTGTTTGGGACCTGCTAGGAGAAATAGGTCTGTCTCTGTCTCCCTCTCTCTCTCCAAAGGTGTTCAAAAGTTCTAGGACTGTTAACAAATACACGTACCTAAGCCTGTGCGTTTTGCTAACTGATTTTAAAGAGGAGTTAAAGTCTATAAGAGGAATATTGCTTGAATTTGAATTACTAGAGATAGGTTAGCATTTAAGAACTGTATCATGTCATGTTTAAGTATTGTTCAATTGGTAAATGATAAGCTAATTCATTTTTAATCATTAAACTGTATTGTTAAATCAAGTTTTTGATAAAGGCTTCCTAGTGTGTCACCTGGAGTGAAACACCTTGTCCTCACACTAATGCCAAAATAGAAAAAGTGTTGCGGTCTAGTCAGGCTTCATAACATACTTTGGGGTTTCTGATCTGGTGCTATAACAATATAATGACACAACTCTTGCCCTGTAGCTGTATAAAGGTTTCATAAAAGATCTAATTTCCCCTCATGTTGTTCTATGTCATATTTACTTTCATAAATATCCTGTGAAGTGCCTTGGACGGTTTATTATGTTATTTAATATAAGTTGTTATTTCTATTTTTAAAAAGCGTTCAATTTACATGGACATCTTTACATCGGAAATTGCTGGGATAAGGCAGTATCCCAGCTGCCTTATCTGGGATTCCTTCAACAATGTTGATTAATTACATTAAAACATTAGCTGCTGGAAGATGAGAAAAGCTGTTGAGCTGATGCATCTTCTGATGGTATGCATAATGTTCATGCACAGACTATAAAATTTGCCTTCAGCTATTTAGTGGTGGAGGAGTAATTATAACTTAACTAACCAGGCAGGAACCTGTAAAATTGGGTTACAAGACCAGTTTTACACTCTGCCCAATATCGGATGGTTGTAATGCCAGTGTTGCATCCGATCTTGTCTTCCAATGAGCAGGTCGAGTTAAAATCAGTTCTACAGATACAGTTCTGGGCAAAAATAAAATTTTTACTTAAAGAATTAAAATAGAGAAAAATAATTCGGTGGATTTATTTAATAGTTATTGTGAAATTTTTTTTAAACGTTCTTATTTTATTTAAACCTTGTTACAATTCAGGTTAGAAGAAACATTTGGCACTTTTAGAAATTATTGGTGGTATGAGGCAATGATGAGACACAGTATGTTTTTAATAAGATTTTAGGGGGAGACAGTCAGAGGAAGCTGTGGGGGGAAAGATGCTGCAGAGGTTGATTCTGTGGCTCTGATGGGAAGCAGGAATGATGGACCAAGAAAGATTACTGCTTGGAGAGGAGGAGAATTAGCAGTGGGGAAAAAGCTTGGGAATTATGTCATTTTAATTTAATTCAACCATTTTAATAAAAATTGCCAAAATTAGAGCAATCTCAAGGGTTGAAGCAAAGGCTGAGACCCTTGGCAGAAGTGATGACAGTAAGAAGTCTCACAACACCAGGTTAAAGTCCAACAGGTTTATTTGGTAGCAAATACCATAAGCTTTCGGAGCACTGCTCCTTCGTCAGATGGAGTGGAAATGTGACGAATCTGACACAGCCAAATCTGACGAAGGAGCAGTGCTCTGAAAGCTTATGGTATTTGCTACCAAATAAACCTGTTGGACTTTAACCTGGTGTTGTGAGACTTCTTACTGTGTTCACCCCAGTCCACGCCGGCATCTCCACATCAGAAGTGATGACAGCAGTGCTATTTTTATTTGTCAAATTAATGGGACAGAGGTAGGCAGATTAATCTTCAATGAATATGAGAATAATAATGGCAATAAATTATACACATATTTGAAAAACCTTAATGCTTGTGCTGGCACAGTGAGTAGCAGTCTCACCTGTGTCAGAAGGTCATGATCTCAGTTCCCGTTCTGGAGACTTAAGCCCAAAATCTAGACTGATGCTCCAGTGCAGTACTGAGAGAGTACGGCACAGCCAAAGGTGCCACCTGCCCACTCAGGTGAATACAAAACATCCCATGGCATTATTTTAGAGAATAGCAGAAGGATTCTCCTCTGTGTCCTATTCAATTTTATCCCTCAAACAACATCTCTGATACAGATAATTTGATTGTTATCACAGTGCTGTCCGTAAGATCTTGCTGCTCACAATTGGCTTTGTAAACTTAATTGACCATTGATTTTCAACTTGTGCAGTCAACATAGATGGGGAGGAGTCGGGCACAATTACACTATGATATGCCAATAGGATTTGCCATAAATGCATCAACATAGAGAGAAGGGCTCAAATATTGTGATACAGTAAGGTTCATATCAACAGTAAGTGTATGCCGTAGAAGAGATATGTATGTATGTGTTATATATTTACACATACCTTCTTTGGTAGAAACTTCATATTTTTGGCAATTAATTTATTTCCATTTTTTGGTCAGTCAGATATTATGGCAACTTACCTTCTATTTAAGAATTTCCAAACCAGAACTTCGAGAAATCTGTGCATATAAAATATATATTTGTGCAAAACACCTTGTGAACCTTCTGTTGCTCTCCGATCCCTGACAATAGTTATCATGTCGGCACTACTTATGTAAATTGCCTAAGTACAGACTGAAAATCACTCAGCTCCTTGACAGCAGTCTCAGAGGAGTCAAACCAACCATTCACATGCCAATTGATGAAATTTGACTTTTATTTCTTGAGATGCTATTCCCATATAAGTGTGGCAAGTAAAATCTACACCACAATGTGTGTAGCTTTTACAAGATGCAGAATTGATCATATTAAGCACAAATGGGTGTTTTGGGGGAAATTATCTCTGGATGCCTTTCTAATGTTGTTGCATATGCAGTGTATTATCAATACAATTCGGACTCTCACTCCAATAATATTAAATATGTTGTCATCCCTACTTTTTATCAATCAGGCAAGTAATATTTATTCATATTATGACTGACTGTCAGCTAAATCTTGAATTCAAGAAGATTTCAATTAGCACCTCAGCGACTGCTTGCTCTTATCACTATTCAGTCTAGTTCTGGGAGAATACAGTGACTGAAACAGATTTTGATGGCATTCACAATAGCGCCATTGGCAAATCACAGCCCTGGCTCTGCTGTTTCCGCACATGCTCATCACTGGAACAGCGAATGAAGCCTAAATTTTCAGCACTGTTCTGCTTGACAGGATGTGAATATGGGCTCCTCAGGGAAAGGGAACACTAATCAGGAATGTCCGCACTCAGTTGAAAGATAATTATCTGCATAGCTGAGATGTCTGCATTGGGTTGTTATTTTCACTCATTCACTTTGTCTTGTTTGCAGTAATATTAAATAAACCCGATAAGGCAAAGGTGCACACTGTAGGAATGTAGCTTTTGTGACTCATGTAGATAATAATCAAAACAATATATGGCAACTTTCATGTCAGTGAGATCAAGTGAAATCTCCATTCTATTGCCCGAAGTGACAAAAACAGCACTGAAATGGTACAGTACTAGCAACAAAGAGCAAAATTGTTCTAAAATACATTTTTAATAATGGTGTAAATCATGCATTAGGAAAGCACAGAAGCAGGTGACGGCTTTTCAATTTGGCATACTGCATATTTAATTAACAGCAAAAGAAAATTTTGAAGTTCATTTCTTTTGAATTATTGATTCTCGCAGCTGAAGCAGCAAGGCTCACGTCGGAAGTAGAGGCTGGCTGATTATAGGCTGGTTGACTGCCGAGTCTGCTTGGACAGCTACATACAAACAGTGGCAGACAGGAAAAGACATTCCAATCTATCTGGCCTGTTCCTCACAATTCTGATACCCTGTGTCTCACAAGATATATGTTCTCCATCTCCCAGCAGAAGCAATATAGCAGATAAAACTCCCAGGTAAATTGGGAAAAGAAACGTGAGGAATTCCTCTCTCATCCAACTCCGGAGATCACTCTGACATTAATTCCTTGTACCTCAATCTTAGACAGAAATGGTCCAGCTCTCAGTTGAAGCAATTCAAAGAGTTTGCACCAAGCACACAAGATGGCATTCTGTTCCGGAGGTTTGTCATTCTCTGGGAAAAGAACCATCTCCTGATATCTAACCCAGATTTGACTTTATACAAGTTAAAATTGTGACCCCTCGTCCTCTGTTATCTATTAATTGTGTTATGATCCCAGCTGATGTTACTTGAAATTATGTACAGTTCTGGTCACCCTATTATAAAAAGGATATTAAACTAGAAAGAGTGCAGAAAAGATTTACTAGGATGCTACCGGGACTTGATGGTTTGAGTTATAAAGAGAGGCTGGATAGACTGAGACTTTTTTCGCTAGAGCGTAGGAGGCTTAGGAGTGATCTTATAGAGGTCTATAAAATAATGAGGGGCATAGATCAGCTAGATAGTCAGCATATTTTCCCAAAGCTAGGGGAGTCTAAAACTTAGAGGGCATAGGTTTAAGGTGAGAGAGGAGAGATACAAAAGTGTCCAGAGGGACAATTTTTTCACAGTGTCTGGAACAAGCTGCCAGAGATAGTAGTAGAGGCGGGTATAATTTTGCCTTTTAAAAAGCATTTTAAAAAAGTTACATGGTTAAAATGGGTATAGAGGGATATGGGCCAAATGCAGGCAATTGGGACCAGCTTAGTGGTTAAAAAAAAAGGGCGGCATGGACAAGTTGGGCCAAAGGGCCTGTTTCCATGCTGTAAACCTCTATGACTCTATTACTGGACAGTCAAGTCTAAGAATGGAACCCTGACTCGATAGACTGTAACTTTAATTTTTTGATCAGAGACATGAATGACCAGGGCCACAGGACTGACAATTAACTTTTAACAAGAGAATAGAACATTTATTAAACAAGAAAAGATTAACTATAACACACTACTCTCACTGCCACTATACCTTTAGATGTATACACAAAATTACAAGGATTACACAAATTACAAAGTATCTTAACTTCTAATGTTCTCCATAAGTATACAGTCTACGTAAATTAATAGGTGAAATGTGGACAGGCACACCATGTTCTGAAACCAAGTGGTAAATGCCACTCAATATAATCTCTGTGGATTTTCATCAGATCTCCCCAGATGCTGGTCACACAATTCCACCCAGGCCCTATCCCTGTAAGCCTGCGTATTTACCCTAGCTAGTTCCCCTGACACTAAGGGGCAATTTACCATTGTCAATCAGCCTAACCTGCACATCTTTGGACTGTGGGAGGAAACTGGAGCACGCAAAGGAAACCCACACAGACACGGAGAGAATGTGCAACCCAGTCACCCGAGGCCAGAATTGAACCTGGATCCCTGGCACTGCAAGGCAACAGTACTACTCACTGTGCCGCCCTTTGTTTCCATTCAATTTCAGTCCAGTCTTTTAAACTCTCATTTGATTGACAGCTTAATGGCTTATTTTCCTTTCTCTTCATGCTTGAATACATCTCAAGTACCCCCATTGTTCCTGTGACCACAAGTAGCTGCAGACAACTTCAAAAGAGCCAAGTGCTTTCACTTCCTCTTTTGTGTAAACATTGTGGTTACAATGGGGGTACTTGAGATGCATTTAATTTTGCAAACCCACTAATTGTAACAGAATTAGCGAGCTGGACGGCCCATTTCAGTGGTCTCCCATCATACACTCTCCTCCCCAGCAAGAAATGCACCTGGTGGGCTTTGGTGCTGGTAATGAACTGTGTGGACCTGGTGCGTTGGACCCTGAAGCCGGGGGAAAGGGGGGGGGTGCGGGTCAAGGACAGGTCCAGTGGTCATTTGCCCCTTTGCTGATCGGGGTCAGTGGGGTGGGTTGGGTGAATCCCAGTTTTTGGCTGATGCCTCATTCAGTGGGCATCGGGATTCCCATGGGCTGTGTGACGGAGCTGGAGAATCCCCCCTACATTTGATAGCGTGATTGACCCTTAATTTTCTTTTATCTTTATCCATATGGATTCCATTCTTGTCTTGCTGATAGGTGCATCCCTTTTTCTATTGCCATCATATAATGCCAGGAAGTTCTCCTATCTTTTCTAAATGTTACATTGTGCAATGTTTAATTTCCAGTCCTAATTTATCCATGGCCATGGCTCCGCAATCACTACTATGTCTGGTTCCTTGCAGCAACGTATGACTGCCTTCCGCTTCTCTGTTTTAGTCTGAACATTGTGTACATTACTGAACAGACATTTTAATTCAGTTTTAACAGGATTTCCTCCCTCTTTATGTTGAACCATCTTTCCCTTGCCATCAATGTCCTCCTTAACTTTATTCCTTCTTATGTTCTCTTGCTCTGTTTTGATTAGGTTGCTTAGGTTTCTTGTAGGTCCCTCCCCTTCCTACCTGAGCAAGTATCTTCTGCTTTTTGTGGAAGTGACTTTCACATTTTGGCCACCCTTTGCTTGAAAAAATGTTTCCCAATTTCTCCCCTGAATACCCTACCCAAGAGAAAAGGTTTTGCCCTATCTCCCCTATCAATTTCGTTCAAAATCTTAAAAACTCAATCAAATCATCTCTTAGACTTCTATATTACAGGAGATGCACTCCTAGTTCCTGTAATCTCTCCTCAATCTGGTAACATTCTGATGAATCTCTGTTGCATTCCTTCCAAGACCGATACATAGCTTTTCAAAGATGTTGTGTCCAAAACACACACTGCTCCTGATGTACTCTAACCAAGGCATTGTATAGCTGGAGCAAAACATTTATATTCTCGCCCTCTAAAGTTTAAAGTTTATTTGTTAGTGTCACAAGTAGGCTTACATTAACACTGCAATGAAGTTACTGTGAAAATCTAGTCCTAAAGAGCAACATTATACTAATCTATTTGATTATTTTAGACCTGACATTACATTTTACTGCCTGTGTACAGAGCTCCTTAAATCTCTCTGAATCTCCAATGGTCCTTTTTTTTTTACTATTTCAATTATACTTGGATTAATCCTTTTGTGACCCAAAATGAATGACCTCATATTTCCTGCACTGAAATCCACCTGCTACGGTTTTATCCACTTATGACTCTGTGCAATTGTATGCTTTTGTTGACATATTTACTATGCCATGGTACAATAGTCCGAAAATCAATAGTCGTTTCAGTGTACCTAACATCCTGTTCACTCCAGCAGTTGCTTCTTGGCATTGCTGGTGAATCTTTAGGGCTTTCAGAATGTCCAGATCTCTTTCTTCTGCCATCTTCTGTGATTCTTTAATGCCTTTCCCATGTGGATGTGTGTATGTTGCACATTCAGCTTGCCTAATGCAAATGCTACACTTTTTCCAAGTTAAGCATCATTTGTCCATTATAAGCACATCAAATATTCCTGAAGCAGTGCTGCACAGATCTTAATATAATCTTCAAATTTACAGCTCATGTTCCAAACATCTACACCATTAATGAAAAAAGTTTGATTCTGTATGCACACAATGTTGCCTGCCTTAGAAAGCAAAAGCTGATTTGTATTTATCTGGCTGAAGCAGATAAGAACGACTGGCCATAGTTATTAACAGTTAAGACGATAGAGATGAGAGAGTCAGCTTTGCTTTGACTTTTTTTCTAAATATACTGTATTTTGGTAGCAATAACCAATCTGCCTCTGATACTGATCCTTTGCTTAACCCATACATTGTGAAATTGGAGCACGCACCGGCATTTAAAGTCACGAGCACAACTCTTAAGAATATTGAACTGTTAATCCTGAGTATTTAGCTTTTTTCATTATTCATAGAATCATAGAATCCCTAGAGTGCAGAATCAGCCCTTTAAGTTTACACTGACTCTCCAAAAGAACATCCCACCCAGACCTACCTCTCCATCCTATCCCCGTAACCCCGCGCATTTACCATGGCCAATCCATCTAAGCTGCACATCTTTGGTCCACCCAGAGGAAATCCAAGCAGATACGGGGCAGAACATGCAAACTCCACACAGTTACCCAAGGCCGGAATGGAAGACCCAGGACTTTGGCACTGTAAGGCAGTGGTGCTAACCACTTTGCACCATGCTGCTGTAGAGTTTGTCCCGCAGTAGATTCAGCAGCAGGGTTATATCACGTGGTACCATTGCTGGTGCTGACAATTCTGCAATAGAAATAGGACATCAATTTGTGTTCGAAGAAATTCGTTATGCTCCCAAGGGGAGGTAATGGCATAGCGGTATTGTCGCTCGACCACTCATCCAGAGACTCAGAGTAATGTTCTGGCGACTCTGGTTTGAATCCCACCATGGCAGATTGTGGAATTTAAATTCTATAAAACACCGGAATTATAAGTCTAATGATGACCATGAAACCATTGTTGATTGTCATAAAAGCCACCCTGTTCATGAATGTCCTGTAAGGAAGGAAACCTGTCATCCTTACCCTGTCTGGCCTACATGTGACTCCTGCACCACAGCAGTGTAGTTGACGATTAAATGCCCACCGAAATGGCATCGCAAGCCACTCAATTGAAGAAAAGAAAGCAAAGAGAAATGAAACTGGGTGGACCACCCGGTATTGATCTAGGCACTGGAAACAACATCCAACCCAACCCTATCAACCCTGCAAAGTCCTCCGAACTAACATCTGGGGATTTGTGCCAAAATCGAGAGAGGTGCTTCACAGGCTAGTCAAGCAACAGCCTAATGTAATCGTTCTGATGGAATCATACTTGCAGACAATTTTCCTGACATCACCATTGCTGGGTAGATCCTGTGCCACCACAAGTACAGACCCAGCAGAGATGTATACAGTAATTTACAGTCAGGAAGAAGTTGGCTTTGGAGTCCTGAGCATCGACTCCAGACCACATGAGGTCTCATGGCACCAGGTCAAACATGGGCAAGGAAACCTCCTGCTGATTACCACGTATCGTACCACCTCAGCTAATGAATCAGTACTCCATGTTGAACACCACAGGTCCAATTCAATTCACTCAATACGATATCAAGACATGGTTAAAGGCACTGGATACTGCAAAGATTATGGACTCTGACAATATTCCAACAATGGTACTGAAGATTGGTGCTCCAGAACTTGCCACGCCCCCAGCCAAGCTAACTCAGAAGAGCTACAACACTGGCATCCACCCGGCAATGTAGAAAATTGCCCAGGTATGTCGTGTACACAAGAAGCAGGACAAATCTAACGCAGTCAATCACCGGCCTATCAGTCTACTCTCAATCATCAGTAAAGTGATGGAAGGGGCCATCAACATTGCTATCAGAAGGCACTTACTCAGCAATAACCTGCTCACTGCCGCTCAGTTTGGGTTCCAGCAGAATCACTCAGCTCCTGACCTCATTACAGACTTGGCTCAAACATGAACAAAAAGGCTGAACTCCAGAGCTGAGGTGAGAGTGACTACCTTTGCCATCAAGGCAGTATTTGACCGATTATGGCATCAAGGAAGCCTAGCAAAACTGGAGTCGATGAAAATCAGAGGGAAAATTATCTGCTGCTTGGAGTCATACCTGGTACAAAGGAAGATGGTTGTCGTAGCCGGAGGTCAAACATCTCAGTTCCAGAAAATCACTGCAGGTGTTCCTCAGGGTAGTGACCTCGGCTCAACCAACTTCAGCTGCTTCATCAATGATATTCCATCCATCATAAGGTCAGAGTGGGGATGTTCACTGATGACTGCACAATGTTCAGCACCATTTGTGACTCCTCAAATACTGAAGCAGTTCATGTCCAAATGTACCTGGACAATATCTAGGCTTGGGCTAGCAATTAGCAAATAAAATTTGCGCCACAGAACTAGCAGGTAATTACCAGCTAGCTTGATTGCTACCCCTTCCACAAACATTCAAGCTCTCCACCACCAACGAACAGTGCCGGCAGTTGTACCATCTACAATATGCATTTCAAGAACTCACCAAGGCTCTTTAGGCAGCATGTTCCAATCCATGACCACTATCATCTAGAAGGACAAGGGTATCAGACACATGGAAACATCCCACCTGGAGGTTCCCCTTCAAGTCACTCAACATCCTGATTTAGAAATAAAGCGCCATTCTTTCATTGTCACTTTTTCAAAATTCTAACAGCACTGTGGGTACACCTATATTCCAACCATTATTCATGTAAATTGAGTCTGTGTCTTTATAAGCTCTGTTTGTGAACAGAATTCCCACTCACCTGAAGAAGGGGCTTAGAGCTCCGAAAGCTTGTGTGGCTTTTGCTACAAAATAAACCTGTTGGACTTTAACCTGGTGTTGTTAAACTTCTTACTGTGTTTACCCCAGTCCAACGCCGGCATCTCCACATCAGGTACACCTATACCTCAGGGACTGCAGCTATTCAGGAAGCCACCTCACCACTATCTTCTCATTGGCAATTAGGGATAGACAGTAAATGCTGGCCTAGCCACTGGCAACCACATCTCCTAAATGAATTTTTAAAAATATTCCTTGAAAAGACACCAGTAATGTAGTGTTAAGAATTGTAAAATTCCAACAAAATATAAAAATAGTATTTGCTGCAAGATTGTTTCTGGTTCAGAAGATTTTACTTTCTTGCAACCTCTGAACTCTAGATAAATCCTTGCTTTCTGGCGACCTCCTTCTGTATGACAGAAGCTCTGGCTGTCTGTTGCGCTGTTGTCTTCCGTTTCCCACTTCTCCAACCGGCCCTACATATGTCTGTGCGGTGCTTAGATATACTTTCTGATTAACTACCTCAGTAAGTTCCAATGTTTAAAATCAGTTTGAGGCATAACATTTAGCAGTAACTCCGATTTTCTGAAACATGTGATATGCCTGGCAGAGAATCCTGTTAATGAATAAAGTATTGACATGTTTGTTTTTGTTAAGGTAGAGCTTACCATCAGATGCTCATATCACACATGAAATACTTTAATTTACAAAATATTAATTCCTAAAACAATAATACGAAAATCACACCATGTAAATTCAGACCACTGCAATACAAATTTAACGTCTGAATTCTCCAGCCATTCATGCCCCGCCACCACTGCCAGCGAGAATGGAGAAATTGGCGCCCAGCCAAATTTCCATTCACAGCAGCGGGACCGGAGAATCCCAGCTGCAGGTGAGGTCGGAGAATCTGGTCCATCATTGCATCCGAATACATAGGATACAAAACATAGAAACAGGCCATTCGGCCCAGCCAATTGGTGCTGGTGTTTATGTTCCACTCGAGTCTCCTCTCACCTAAATCTACCATCATAACCATCTATTCACTTCTCTCCCGTATTCATGTCTACTTTCTCCTTAAAAATTTGCAGTATGTTTGCAACTATCACTTCTTATGGTAGTGAGTTCCACATTCTTAATATACTTTGGGTGAAGAAGTTTCTTTTGAATTTCCTGTTGGATTTCTTGGTGACTATCTGACATTGATAGCTTTAGCTTTTTTATTTTCCATCACAGGATGTGCGCATCGCTCGCTACGCCAGCATATGTTGCCTATCCCTAACTGTCTTTGAGAAAGTGATAGTGAGTCTCCTTGAACTGCTGCAAGCCATGCGTGGTAGGTAAACCCAGAGCACTGTTAGGCAGGGAGTTCCAGGATTTTGACCCAAATGCTATTTCCATAATGGAAACCTTCTCTGTGCCCATTCTTATCAAAATCTTTCATAATTTTAAAATCTCTATTAGGTCAGTTCTGAGCCTTTTTTCAAGGCTGCCAATTTTTTCTGATATGAATAATCTCTACATTCTCTCCATTGCCTCTATATCCCTTTTTATAATATGATGACAAACCTGCACACAGTACTTTGTGTGAGGCAACCACAGGATTAGCACAGCTTTGTACTATCCAATTCCATCCTTCTCGCAATAAATTCTTAGCGCCTGGTTTGCTTTTAGTCTGACCTTTCAGCCCTATTGTGCAACTTTTTGTGATTGAAGCGTTATCGGGGAAAGTGAAATAGGTGCAAGAATCAAAATTTATACTGTAGCTAACCCAGCAAGTATATGAATGTACCATTTAAATTAATGGATTTCATTGTATTTTGATGAGACATAGTATCAGAGTTACAATATTACTGCCCAGACACACATTCTTTTGGATTTCAAATATTGAAACCCAGAAAAAACAAATATGTGTATCCATCGAAAAATACATTTTCCAATTTAATAAAGCTGTCAAAAGCAACTACCAATTACTTTAAAAATGAAGCATGAAAAGAAATCTTTATAATTTGTGATGATACTGTGCCATTAAGAAATGTATTTCTATCCTGTTTCTTGAGAGGGATATGTTTAAAAGTCAGCTCTGTTTTACATGGTGCTGATTTGTCTGCACCAAGCAGCTCACAATGCAGGCTAATGATTGATTTTACCTAGGGATGTTAGTTTTAATCCGAGTTAATGCATTTTTGTTTAATTTGGTTTTTCCTCTGGGGTTTCAGAGCAGGAGTTTGATTAGAGTCATATGAATGGGTGGAGCTAAGCTTGCAGGGAAAATACAAAGTTCTCTTTGATTTTAAAACAGTCAGGTTTCTGAAAAAAACAAGAGGTGTCTTTCTGTAGAATGCTCTAGGACTGTTATCAAGCACATAAGCCTGGGTATTTGCGAACTAATTTGAAGAGAGATTGGTTAACGTTTAAGAACTGTATCATGGCATGCTTAAGTATTATTCAATTGGTAAAAAGTTAAGCTAATTCATTAGTTATAGTTAAACCGTATTGTTAAATAAAGTTTGTTTTGATAAAAGCTTCCCAGTGTGTCACCTGGAGTGTAACACCTTCTCCTCACACTAATGCCAAAATAAACAAAACTGTTGGGATCTAGTCAGCTTTCACAACATACTTCGGGATTTCTGCTCTTGTACCCTAACACATGTACGTACAATCCATCTATGTACAACCTGTCTACTGGGAACAGGAGATGGAGTATGTGTTTTGTTTCACCCTAAGTAAAAATAATTTCAAAACTTATAAATTCAGACACTTTTTATTAATTATTATTCAGATGCAAAATTATTAATAAATTTATTAATAATTATTCAGATGCAAAATTTGCAGTGCTAACTGTATGAAAGTCAATCCTTTTGACTATGTTTAATTCAATAATTGAACAATATATAATGTTTTTCCCCAGGAAAAAAATGCCTAATACTTTAGGAAGTAATTTGAGTCATTTAGAATTGTGCCCATGGAATTGAAGTTTAAACTGTTAATATGTGAAATGAAAAATGTCACAGGGAACTCGGTTACCTCCACAGGTTAGATAGAATCATCGGTTTGTTCTGAATAAGTAGAATAAAAGTAGCTGAAAGTCAGTAGATTTCTGAAGTTGCTATATTCAAATATGCTTACCTCAAGTGGGTGGGTTTCATCAGCCCTCAAACAAGCTATAAAAAGTAGCATTTTTTTTAAGTTAAAGGCAAGCATTTCGTGCACCAGTGTTCATTTTTATATTCAGAATTGCAGTCACTTTAATCCACTTCTGTTTAAAGTACAGATTACAGGAGGAACTGTTCTATAAGATTGTCTGCATACTGTGTACAGCACAAATTGTTGAATTCCACGTGCTTTTATACCAGGCAGTGGTGTGGAAAGATATGTTTCCTCGTTTGTGTACCCATGGGAGTACTGATTAGCCTACATTCCCTGTGAAATATGTATGATCTATCTGGAGTGTTTGCTAATTACCCCCCACCACCACTGACACACAGTGGCAGCAGTGTGTGCCATCTACAAGATGCACTGCAGAAACAGCGGGGAACACATACCCACCTACTCCAGCAGCCTCAATGCCATATTATGCCCTAATGTGCATTGATTGACAGAAAACTTCATCCCTCACTTGGGAGTAACTCTATTGGCCAGCAGCTCTCCAGTCCCTCAAGCAAGAAGAGGCACAGCAGAGAGCTGCCTGCCCTGGGAACCAGAGGACAGATAAGTGGCAGAGGTCTCAAGGCAGGGAGTGTAGGGAACACCTGGAGATTGGTGAGAGAGGCGATTGGAGTCTCGAAAGTTAAAAAAAGTTATTTATTAGTCACAAGTAAGGCTCACATTAACACTGCAATGAAGTTACTGCGAAATTCCCCTAGTCGCCACACTCTGGCGCCTGTTCGGGTCAATGCACCTAACCAGCACATCTTTCAGAATGTGGGAGGAAACCGGAGCACCCGGAGGAAACCCATGCAGACATGGGGAGAACGTGCAAACTCCACACAGAAAGTGACCCGAGCTGGGAATCAAACTTGGGTCCCTGATGCTGGGTAGGCTGCCAGGAGGAGGGAGACCAAAGATCACTTGACCTTAAGGGAAAGGTGCCCCTGTTAGAAGAGGGGTTCTGATGGAGGCACCATCCACTCCCCCGCCCCCCCCCCCTTCCCACTCGAGATGCAACGATGTTCATTTATGTATACATGAGCTGTCATACGTTTACCAAAAATTGAGACTAGATGGGTAAAGATGAGCTGCCATTAAATGCCCACTTAAGGGTCTTAATTGGTGCAAGGGCAGGCTTCCTCTCTGAGGCCCTGCCCACCCCACCATGAAATTGCTAACAGGGCAGGCAGGCACCTGGAATGAATCCTCCCCCCCCCCCCCCCCCCCCCCCTCCCCACCTCAGAGCCAGTTGGAGGCTGGTGGGGAGAGGATACAATTTTGGCTGTGGGGATTATGACTACTTTATAATCTAAGAAATGATCAGGGAGCAAGCCTCACCCTCCACAGAAGAGCAGACTCCCGGACAGGGTGGAAAAGCCCTCCACCCCGGGAGCCTCGGTTGAACCTGTATCTGAGGTCACCATTGCAGACGTCAGAGCAGCCTTCTCAAAGGTCAACCCACAGAAAGCGACTGGCCCGGATGGGGTACCCGGACGAGCACTCAGATCGTGCGCGGACCAGCTGGCGGGGGTATAAGCAGACATCTTCAACCTCTCTTTACAACAATCTGCTTCAAGAAGATGACCGTCATTCCGGTACCAAAGAAAAGCCAGGCAGCATTCCTTAATGACTATCATCCGGTGGCTCTGACATCCATCATTATGAAGTGCTTTGAAAAGTTAGTCATGACACAAATCAATTCCGGCCTCCCAGATTGCCTGGATCCACTACAGTTCGCATACTGCCGCAACAGGTCCACAGCAGATGCCATCTCCCTGGCCCTGCACTCAACCCTGGAACACCTAGATGACCAAGACACCTATGTCAGACTCCTATTTATTGACTACAGCTCAGCTTTCAACACCATTATTCCTACGAAATTCATCTCCAAACTCCGTGGCCTGGTGCTCAGCTCCTCCCTCTGCGACTGGATCCTGAACTTCCTAACCCACAGACCACAATCAGTAAGGATAGCAACAACACGTCCTCCACGATCATCCTCATCACCGGTGCCCCACAAGCTGCGTCCTCAGCCCCTTACTATACTCCTTATGCACCGATGACTTTGTGGCCAAATTCCCCTCCAATTTTCAATTTTGCTGATGACACCACCATAGTGGGTCGGATCTCAAACAATGACAAGACACATTCGAGGAAAGAGACAGATAATCTGGTGAACTGGTGTGACAATAATAATCTCTCCCTCAATGTCAGCAAAACTAAGGAGATAGTCATCGACTTCATGAAGCATAGTGAAGGATATGCCCCTGTCTACGTCAATGGGACAAAGTAGAAATGGTCAAGAGCTTTAAGTTTTTACGTGTCCAGATCACCAACAACCTGTCCTGGTCCCTCCATGCTGCCATTATTGTTAAGAAAGCCCACTATTGCCTCTACTTTCTCAGAAGACTAAGGAAATTTAGCATGTCTGCTACGACTCTTACCAACTTTTACAGATGCACCATAAAAAGCATCCTTTGTGGTTGTACCACAGCTTGGTATGGCTCCTGCTCTGTTCAAGACCGCAAGAAACTACAAAGGGTCTATCACTCAAACCAGCCTCCCATCCATTGATACTGTCTACACTTCCCGCTGCCTCAGAAAAGCAGCCAGCATAATTAAGGACCCCACGCACCCCTTCTTCCATCGGGAAAAAGACACAAAAGCCTGAGGACACGTACCAACCGACTCAAGAACAGCTTCTTCCCTGCTGCCAACAGACTTTTGAATGGACCTCCCTCACATTAAGTTGGTCTTTCTCTACTCCTTAGCTATGACTGTAACACTACATTCTGCATTCTTTCCTTTCCTTCTCTATGTATGGTACGCTTTGTCTGTATAGCGCGCAAGAAACAATACTTTTCACTTCACTAATACATGTGACAAATCAAATCAAGACTGCAGTTTTGATGGGAAAATGAGGGAGTATACAGCATCCTTTAGAGTTCTGTTCAGACCATGGCAGCCACAATTTATGCTACAATTTCAGACTCAATGGGCCAATGCCAGATATCAATTAGATCATGATCAGGGGCGATACAGATTCATCAGCCAGGGTATGCTGTTACCTGGCTTTCGATTGACACTAACATTTCTAAGGAAGGTGGCAAATCCAGGCCTTCTACCTTTGAATCCAGTAGACCATTGGAGTTAACACTTGGAACATATACTGCAGAGATTAGCCAACATTAGCTGTCTGCCAAAAGCGAACTGCCATAAGAGGAGGCCCACATCAATTTCATAAACATCTGTATAACATCAGCAACCAATCACCTCATAATACAGGTCCTGTGGTAAACTTAAAAGCACAAAGATATGTGAAAGAAATGCACGTGTAGCCATTTGAGAGAAGCACACTATTTGGAAAGAGGAGAATTCAGTGATGAGGTGCAGTCTGATGGAAACCCATTGTGGGAATCAGGTAATAAGCATGATAAACTCTTCCATGTGCCTCTTCCTCCAGCAAAGCCAAGGTATTCTTGCCAGCACTCAAAGTCCAGGTCCTTTTTATGTTTTCAGTAAGCAACATAGTTCATATGTGAACCTTTCTGAGGACATATCGCAACGAAAGCATTAAGGGCTACTTAACTATGAATGCTACAAGATCTGCAGCATGCTGCAGAGCCCTCAAAAACTGTCTAGGCAGAGAAAGCATCTCTTTATGACTCAACAATCCTCATGATAATCACACATCTCTTTGCAGCACTTCTCTTAATGCTATTGGGTCGTTCTTACTTGGATCATTAGCCATGGGAGCAGAGGCTATATAAGGACATTTGGAAAGAAACATAAGAAATGATTTCTACCCAATTTTCCTGTCACAAAATTGAGTGAGTTTATACAGTGGAAATATGGTGACAATGGCATGAAAATTCACTCCCAAAATTTATTTTCCAATAAAGAAAGACTGGATCGAATAATGTGCCACTAAATTCTGACTTATCTGACTCAATTGAGTATCAATTGAGTAGCTGCCAGAAAACAGCATCGAAGTCATGTATCATTATTAAATCAGGGAAGGAATAGATGATTCATACATGGAACGCTTGCCATTTATGGGGGAACGGTTGACTCACAGTTGGGGGGAACAGTTGCCTTGATATTCATCTCTGTCTAGACTGGGAAACAAAGCACACAGGGTAGTTGATATGAACAGCAGCAGACCTGATCTGACCTGAACCTCCTGGATTTGGAAGTTCAGGTCATTATTATCGTCCAAGTGCAGACATGTTCTCCGGCATGGTTCCAAACCCAAACCGGAGCTTACAAGCCAGCCTGACCGCGGGGCTAAAGTCTCTGTCCCAGCAGAAATGGTCACCCCAACTGTGGGACTTTCTGGCTGCAGTTCCCCTCAAAATGGCATTCAGCTGGAATTACCAGAAGAAACTGAGACAGAAAGTTCAAATCGGACTCTCTCGCCTGATTTGCGTGTGTTTTACAATCTACAATGTGCTTTGTGCTTCCCTCAGGGGAAGTTTCAGAATTATCATGATGCGCGCGGGCGGGATTTTACGCCTCGCTCGAGCGAGACCGCAAGTTCCCGCCCAAGGTGAACGGATATTTCCATTGTCAGTCCCTCGCCCTCTCGGGTTCCGGGGTGCGGCCAGGCCAGTAGAATTCTGGTGGTCACCTCCCCCCATTTCCTCTTTGTACCTGGAACTGGGCATCTAAAAATGGATTATTGTGACCATGAATACAAAGTGACCTGGCCGGTGGAGCCATTGCTGCTGCTTATAGGTAGTCAAGCGCAGGAAGATAACTGACACGAATAGATTACATCGCAAAATATACCCAGTACTTTTTAATAGGATGGCTCTCTTCAAGACTGAATTGAGACAATGATAAGCCTTTTAAATAATTTAATTTTGTCCTATTTTCAGATCAATTCCATTTGATGCTCATTTTCATCATAAAATGATTTTAGGTCCTACTCCAAATGGCAGCAGCAATGAGTATATTGATGCAACAATACACAATAAAACAATTGCCCTTTTAAGCCGTATTGTTGAAAGCCTATTGTGGGTAAAGCCTATTATATTCATGATGCATTATTTGAAAGCAATAGAGCCGGAATTGGAAAACAAACCTTAGAAATTTACCAATCTGAATTTACAAAAATCTGCTGGATTGTCAACAGCCAAAAACTGAAAGTCCCAGGAAATAGATACTTCACTTAATTAATCTCAGGATGTAAATGAACAAACTTTTTTTAAATAATACTCAGCTTTCCCTCAAATTTAATAATGTATAAATTCTAAAAGTTTAATAATCCCCAAAAATGGAAATGGTGATTGTGATGTGCGATTAACCTGTTATCCATTACTTCCAATGTGAACACGCAATCTTCATGCTGCCTGCTAATTTAAATGTTTGTGGCGTGCAGGCACCCTGCATCACAGGAAAGCCTACCATCCTTACAAAATTAAAGACTCGCTCCACCTGCTTCTCTCTGGTCGGAGAGAATGAAATTCTTTCAACTCTCATGGAGTACAGAACCTCAGTAATTTCTCTTGTGCAGTAGTTGTTGGCAAAGTGGGAGACACTGTTAACATCATCTGCTCCAGTCTGCAAGGATCCAGATGTACAAAAAGTTAATCACAATCACCTACACAGCCACTGGCAGTGCTATTCTCATTCTGCTCTGAGATTGCAGCTGCGGTTGCAGCAGGTGGCAGAATTTAGTGAGGACATTCTTAGTAATGTGCAGATTTCACATACTGTTCTTTATTGAAGTTCAGTTAAGAGAGTTTTTTTCTTGAACATCCTGAGCAGATATGGCCTCCCACTGAGAATCTTTTTTCCTTCATCATCTTCCACTTCCATTAGCTTGTCCTGCTGTGTGTCACCTTTGCTCTTTCTCCCCTGTCATGCTGTTGGGGAATACACAGTATTGCACCCATGTCTGGGGGTGTAGTTTTCTTCAGAATACTTGAAATCAGGGTGAAATCCAACTACTCCCAGTCGGACTTAAGCAACTTCAAACAACTCTGGAAACTCCATAAACTTCTACGATCACATCAAGAACCAGTGCAAATCAATCAGCAACTAACCTGAAATTAGTTGATGATCCCTTTAAATAGGCTGAGGAGTGGAGAGAGATGGGGCATCCTTCCTGCTCCTGAATATGTGGCTAGCTGTGTATGTTTAGGTGATGGTGTCATAGAGCATTGAACTTTAAAGTGGCAGTGCTGGAATCAAACCAGACATATGTGCATGCACTGGGGACACCATTTTGGAAGTAACAGTAGTCATTAAACCTCCTGAAATGTTGTATATTTGGTCAAATAACCAGGGCTCTAATATCTGGTTGAATATGAGATCTTGATGCTTATGAGCTGAAATTAATATTATTAGTCATTTATGGTGGTTTTCACCCTCTGTCCAGAACTGTACCACCTTGCCTGGTGAGGGTCCGACAACGGAAATCTCCGTTGATGCCCGAGGAGGTTGTAAATTCCCTCTCTTTGTCTCCAGAGTTGGACCAAACCTTTTCCATTGTAACCTTTGACAGAATATGGAGCTTAGCCCTCGCTAAGTTATGAAAATGCTGCTCTGATTAATATTGTTTTATATGTTGATTTCATTTTTTTTAATGAGTCTTATCAATAAGATTTCCAGCCAAGTTCGAATTCTGGTACTATTCCTTAACACAAAATTAGAACATACATTAAACTGATAACATGGTGTTAATGGTAAGATCCTAGCATGGATAGAGGATTGGCTGACTGGCAGAAGGCAGAGAGTGGGGATAAAGGGGTCTTTTTCAGGATGGCAGCCGGTGACTAGTGGTGTACCTCAGGGGTCGGTGCTGGAACCACAACGTTTCACAATATACATTAACGATTTGGAAGAAGGAACTGAAGACATTTGCTAAGTTTGCAGATGAAACAAAGATATGTAGAGGGTCATGTAGTATTGAGGAAGCGGGGGGCTGCAGAAGGACTTGGACAGGTTAGGAGAGTGGGCAAGGAAGTGGCAGACGGAATACAACGTGGAAAAGTGTGAGGGTATGCACTTTGAAGGAGGAATGGAGGCATAGACTATTTTCTAAATGGGAAAATGCTTAGGAAATCAGAAACACAAAGGGACTTGAGAGTCCTTGTTCAAGATTCTTTTAAGGTTAACATGCAGGTTCAGTCGGCAGTTAGGAAGGCAAATGCAATGTTAGCATTCATGTCAAGAGGGCTAGAATACAAGAGCAGGAATGTACTTCTGAGGCTGTATAAGGCTCTGGTCAGACCCCATTTGGAGTATTATGAGCAATTTTGGGCCCCATATGTAAGGAAGGATGTACTGGCCTTGGAAAGGGTCCAGAGGAGGTTCACAAGAATGATCCCTGGAATGAAGAGCTTGTCGTATGAGGAACGGTTGAGGACTCTGGGTCTATACACGTTGGAGTTTAGAAGGATGAGGGGGGGGATCTTATTGAAACTTACAGGATACTGCGAGGCCTGGATAGAGTGGACGTGGAGAGGATGTTTCCACTAATAGGAAAAACTAGAACCAGAGGGCACAACCTCAGGCTAAGGGGACGATCCTTTAAAACAGAGATGAGGAGGAATTTCTTCAGCCAGAGAGTGGTGAAACTGTGGAACTCTTTGCCACAGAAGGTTGTGGAGGCCAGGTCATTGAGTGTCTTTAAGACAGAGATAGATAGGTTCTTGATTAATAAGGGGATCAGGAGTTATGGGGAAAAAGGCAGGAGAATGGGGATGAGAAAAATATCAGCCATGATTGAATGGTGGAGCAGACTCGGTAGGCCGAGTGGCCTAATTCTGCTCCTATGTCTTATGGTCTTACAGTCAGAGAGTCATAGAGGTTTACAGCATGGAAACAGGCCCTTCGGCCCAACCTGTCCATGCCGCCCTTTTTTTAAAAACCCCTAAACTAATCCCAATTGCCCGCATTTGGCCCAAATCCCTCTGTACCCATGTAACTATCTAAATGCTTTTTAAAAGATAAAATTGTACCCGCCTCTACTACTACCTTTGGCAGCTTGTTCCAGACACTCACCACCCTCTGTGTGAAAAAATTGCCCCTCTGGACACTTTTGTATCTCTCCCCTCTCACCTTAAACCTCTGCCCTCTAGTTTTAGACTCCCCTACCTTTGGGAAAAGATATTGACTATTTACCTTGTCTATGCCCCTCATTATTTTATAGACCTCTATAAGGTCACCCCTCAGCCTCCTATGCTCCAGAGTAAAAAGTCCCAGTCTATTCAGCCTCTCCTTATAATTCAATCTATCAAGTCCCGGTAGCATCCTAGTAAATCTTTTCTGCACTCTTTCTAGTTTAATAATATCCTTTCTATCATAGGGTGACCAGAATTGCACACAGTATTCCAAGTGTGGCCTTACCAATGTCTTGTACAACTTCAACAAGACGTTCCAACTCCTGTATTCAATGTTCTGACCGATGAAACCAAGCATGCCGAATGCCTTCTTCACCACTCTGTCCACCTGTGACTCCACTTTCAAGGAGCTATGAACATGCACCCCCAGATCTTTTTGTTCTGTAACTCTCCCCAACGTCCTACCATTAACTGAGTAAGTCCTGCCCTGGTTCAATCTACCAAAATGCATTACCTCACATTTGTCTAAATTAAACTCCATCTGCCATTCGTCAGCCCACTGGCCCAATTGATCAAGATCCCACTGCAATTGGAGATAACCTTCTTCACTGTCCACCATGCCTCCAATCTTGGTGTCATCTGCAAACTTACTAACCATGCCCCCTATATTCTCATCCAAATCATTAATATAAATGACAAATAACAGTGGGCCCAGCACTGATCCCTGAGGCACACCACTGGTCACAGGCCTCCAGTTTGAAAAACAACTCTCTACAACCATGTCAAGAAGCCAATTTTGTATCCATTCAGATACCTTGCCCTGGATCCCGTGAGATTTAACTTTATGCAACAACCTACCATGCGGTACCTTGTCAAAGGCCTTACTAAAGTCCATGTAGACAACATCAACTGCACTGCCCTCTCTACCTTCTTGGTTACCCCTTCAAAAAACTCAATTAAATTTGTGAGACATGATTTTCCACTCACAAAGCCATGCTGACTGTCCCTAATCAGTCCTTGCATCTCTAAATGCCTGTAGATCCTGTCTCTCAAAATACCTTCCAACAATTTACCCACCACAGATGTGAGGCTCACTGGCCTGTAGTTCCCAGGCTTTTCCCTGCAGCCTTTTTTAAACAAAGGCACAACATTTGCCACTCTCCAATCTCCAATATCTTATGGACATTTATTAATTTGTCATTGCTTATTTATTGCTACTAACAATACCATTCCATTGTCAAAAAATTGTTACATTCCTTTTGTCTTCACTAAAGTAAGTTATCAGGTACCATTATTCTAGACATCTTGGAATTAAATCTCACAAGGACTGGATTTATACTAGCTCAATGTCTAAAACCCTTGCATAGTGATCTAGTCAAAAGACTAACCTGACTAACCTCAGAAAGGAATACAGTCAAATCTGCTCGAGCTTAAAATGATTATTATTTTAGAGTTCTGAATGCAAAAATAGGTAACTGAACATTATTTTGGGGCATAATCTGGGCCAGAATGTTAAGATTCTTATAATATACAAGTCCAATCAGTGCTGTTCTATTGTCTTACAATATCAGGTTTCTACCACTAGAGGTTATGTCAGTACCATAATTACATGACTTTCCACAAGTTGGTTGCTTTTTTTGGTATTTTTCTCCAGGTCCAGACCTTGTAATTTTTAATTCCATGTGAGGATTCAATGATTCCTGCCACATATTGATCGCTTTCACAGAAACACACCTGAGTACACAGTAGAGCTATTTCACCCAGGTCTGTTTAATCTGATCACTGCTTTAGTACTGCAACTGGAATTGAGTTTGATTCTTTCTCCAGTCTTCTCTATGAAGACAAGTAAACGTTTGCAATCTCTTGTTGGCTCGAGGCAGGTCACCAGTTAAATGTGTACAAGTCCGTGATCAGTGTCATGTTTCAGGATTTTTTTTAATCATCCTATTTTCCATGGAAGTTATTTTGTGATTAAGCATTGTGTTTTAAAACAAAGGGCGTGGGCTGCAGGTGTTGAGGAAAGGGTGAGTAGGCTGGTCTCTTTCGCCTTAAAAGAAGGATAAGAGGTGACCTAAGAGAGGTCTTCAAAATTCTGAAAGAATCATAGAAACCCTACAGTGCAGAAGAAGGCCATTCGGCCCATCGAGTCTGCACCGACCACAATCCCACCCAGGCCCTATCCCCACATATTTACCCACTAATCCCTCTAACCTACACATCTCAGGACTCTAAGGGGCAATTTTTAACCTGGCCAATCAACCTAACCCGCACATCTTTGGACTGTGGGAGGAAACCGGAGCACCCGGAGGAAATCCACGCAGACATGAGGAGAATGTGCAAACTCCACACAGACAGTGACCTGAGCCGGGAATTGAACCCGGGACCCTGGAGCTGTGAAGCAGCAGTGCTAACCACTGTGCTACCGTGCCGCCCCAAAGGTTTTGATAGACAAGTTTCTACTTGTGTGGAAGATCAAATCTAGAGCCCACAAATAAAAGTTAGTCACTAAGAAATCAAATAGAAAATTCAAAAGAAACTTCTTAACCCGGAGAATAGCAAGAATGTGGAAATTGCTGTCACAGGGAGTGGTTAAGAAAAATCAAATAATGCATCTAAGAGTGGTTTAGACATGAATACTAAGGAATAGAGAGATCTAGTGATAGAGTTAGATAAGGAAGGATGGAAGGAGGCTCAAGTGGAGCTGTTTGGAGATGAATAGCTGTTTTCAGTGCTGTATACCTTGGGCAATTCCATGTGTATTAGTTTTTAAGGGTTATGTTCTGTAGTACTGAGGACCAGGGAAGAAGGGCCCTAGAATAATTGGCATTATTTGATTTTGAAGATCTTCCAAAAGGTTTAATTTAAAGGGGTAAGTCATGTTAGGAGAGCTCCAAGCCATGGTGTGCTCCTCCTGCTCCATGTGGGAAGCTGGGAACATTTACAGTGCCCAGGACCAGTATGTGTACGGGAAGTATCTCCAGCTGCAGCTCCTGGAAACCTGGGTTTTGAAACTGGAGCGGTGGCTGGGGACACTGTGGAGAACCACGAGGCAGAGTATATCATGGATAGCATGTATAAAGAGGTGTTCACACTGCAGGCTAAGACTCAAAAGGCAGGAAGGTAATGGCTGACCACTAGACAGAGCAAGAAGACTAGGCAGGTAGTGTATTAAAGCCAAATGGACTGGTTTGTGGAATTGACAAATTATGTAATGGCATCCAATTAGCCTCATTAGCCAGGATTGCTCCCATTTATTTTCATCTTTAACCTTAACCCAAGGAAAGAGGAAGTGACTGTTCTTGTGACAGACTCTGCTGCTGGGAAATCATTTTGGGGAGGAAGTGAGCGCATGAGCCCTCTCATTGGTTGTGGGTGCAGGGTGCCAGAGGGTCACATTGGCACTCAGGATGTATCTCAGGAAACAATGGTACAGAAGCTGGGCCTGGAGCTCGAAACTAGAATTTCAGGTAGGTGCAGCGGCATACCCTGGCATTACCCCCGGCACTGTCCTGCCATTTCCATGATGGGCACTGTCCCCTGACACCTTGGCAACTGAACCCAGGTACTGCCTCCTGATGTGGCATCCTGGCACTGCTCCCAGGGGGCAGTGCCATGAGGCCCCTTCCATGGAGAAGAGGGGGTTTCCTACATCAGCAGTTGGGTGTTTTCCCATGTCCATGAGTGAAGGAGGGCTTCCCTGTGTCTCTAGGGAGGGGTGGAGGGGGGGGGAGGTGGAGTGGGTTGCCTTTGAGTATGTGTGTGTGTGTGTGTGTGTGTGTGGGGGGGGGGGGGGGGGGGGGAGGGGGCGATTCTGTGTAAGTGCGGGGGAGATGGTTCATTTTTTAAAATTGGAGATCGAGGTGCCCCTTTTGGAACAAGGAATTCCTGGCTTTGCCAGCATTTTCTTGTCCTGCCAGCAAAATGGTGTGGGCTATGCCTGCAGATTTCTTTGCACCAAGTGCTGGATTATCTGGCAAGAAACGCAGGCTGTGTCGCAGCCGAGTTTCTTGCCTCAGCCAAAACTCTGTGCAGAAAGGAGAACATTGCGCCCATTGTCTTGAAAGAACGGTTATGTTAAGTCAGTGCACTAAAGGAACAGAGTGTGTGACTTCTCACTTCATTAATGGGATTGAACTAAGTGGTGGTTATTCTGACTGTATCTTCACTTTCTGGTCTCTTTCCTGCAAGTGTTCTACATTACAGCAGCAACCACACTTCACAACTAGGGATGGGCAATAAATGCTAGCCAGCCAGCGACGCCCATGTCTCACGAATTAAACAAAAATGTGTATACAAATGAAATACTTCCTGTTTCAGTTCATCTTTCGAAATAATGGAGCAGCAAATGTTCGTGCTTGTGCAGTGACACAATATCCAGTTCAGATCACAAGGGAGTCAGTCACCTTGTCATTAGTGGATTACCCTATTTAAAGTCTGATACGGGGCAATATATATAAATATCAGGTGCTCAGACCACCTTTAAGAGGGACCAGCACAGTTGTATCTAAGAATATATCTTAAGACAATTCTAAACAAGGAACTGTTGGTAACAACCTTTTTATTTCAAACCATCTTTTGCGTTGAAAAAAATATATAGTTTCATTCAATTTTAGTTTCACTGAGATCCATTGAATGAGCAATAAGTATTTTTATTTATTCTTGGGATGTGGGTGCTGTTATCAGACAGGGTGAGAGTAATTTGTCTAGGCTTCCGCTCCTGTTGTCTGGTGACAGTATTTAGAATGGAAAATTATGGATTGCTTTAAAGATTGAAAATTTCAACTTCTTCCACATTTATCATTGTGACACGTGACTGTGAAACCATTCTCCATTCCTGATCTTCTCTGTATCTTCTTTATTCTCTATTCTGTTTGCTTGTTTATTTCATCACCATCATTATTCCCGTCTTTCGTTCTTTTGTAATATTAATGGCCAGAATTTTCCAGCCGTACACATCCCGCTGCCAGCAAGCACAGATAATTTGGCACTCAGCCAAATCTCCGTTCCCTGCAGCAGGATGGAAGAATCCCGGCTGCGAGCGAGGTTGGAGAATCCGGCCCACTCTCACATGCTTCACCACCTTCTTAATCAACCTCCAGCCTCATCCCAATCACACAACTGCCCTTTGGTTGGATTTTGGTCTGTGCGATCATGGGTGTGTGGTCAGGTTAATAACACATGTTCATGCGCAGTAAGCTACTCTCAGAACTGCTGTTGCAATGGTTAATTTTATTGTTGAATTTGTTTTTAATCAAGGTAAGAGACAACAGGGGTTTGGGCAGATACATACCAAGTGAACAAGCTGTACTTTCAGCTCCATGACCTGGGTGAAATCCAAACATACTAGCAGGAGGAGTCACTGAATGTTACAAAATTCCTGTATGGCTTGAATCAATAGAAGTTCCTTGCAAGCACGGCCTCGGAACAAAAATTGCACAAATTTCAGCATAATTTGGCACTGGTATTCGGAGAGACCTTAAATATTGCTTGTTTGTGAAATAAAAAAGTTCACTCTGGTGCAGTAGGGAACTATTTTTCTGAGCCACAATGAAGAAAAAGGGATGCTGAATAATACTATTCTATTTCCTAGTACCAGCATCATTCAGATTGATTCATTCAAAGAGTAATCAAAACGATTCTAAAGGGAAATGCTAACTCTTGGATGTAATATTTTCTAGTTTTACCAGAGGATGCTAGCAATAAGTATTTTATTTATTCTTGGGATGTGGGTGTTGTTGAGGTTGGAATTTATCACCCATCCTTGCTTGCCTTGAAGATCACCCAAAGTTAAGAAATGCCTCCCGGACAAAATGCACAGTACAGTAGACTTACACGTGCTGATAAATCAGCATTTCCAAAGAAGAACAAAATGAAAGAAGTACTGACTAATATAAATCAATTAATATTCACCTGTCATGAAATCACCATTCAGCCTTTAAAATGATCAGCGTAAAACTCACTTTGAAACAATTGGTCTGGATTTTGCAGTGGGTTTCAGGACTCTAATGTCAGCACAAAATGGGGGGTCCCAAGACCACACCTATCGGTTTTAGGCTGGACTCTTGACGCTGAAGGTCTAAGCAGAGCACCAACGGCACTGGAACCTTGACAGTCCCACCAGAAAAGGTGCTCTTACTGGACTCCACAATAGTGAAAAAGTAAAATCTAGGACAGCAGGTCTGTAGTGTTGGAGAGGAAATCCTTCTGATGAATTGGGTATGGCCACCATTGTGGCCTATAATGCTCACAGCAATGTCAATGAAGCATGGAGTCTCAAACACTGATGATCCCCCTCATCCCCCACAAAACCTTCTGTTGAGATGTCACCTCCATTGAGCTGGTGCCCAATGCTCACAACAGGCGGGAGGTGGGGATGCGGCTCTGCAAAATGCTGATGAGACCATAAAATCACGCCAAACTCTGGTCTTAACAAGTGTAACTGGCTATACGGCTCTGTGGAGAGGGTAGCTGATCCAATCCCCAATCCATGCTGGGAAACTTCCACTGTGGCTCCCCTCCTATTTTACTGGTTCCCTTCCCTCCAAACCTTTCACAGGGCTGGGAAAATTCAGCCACAATTGGTTTGCAGTTCAATGCACAGGTTACTGCTGACTGAAGATACTCAGCTTAGAACATGTTGCAGCAGTCTTTGTTATTTTCTTTTGACACCTTAGCATATGACTTGTCACCTAAGAATAAACTTCAAATGAGACACATGCATCCCAATTTTCAGAAGAAACTGTTCTATCTTTTTCCACATTCTTCATTTCCTCATTGTCAACCAGCAATCAAAAAAAAGAACTAAGATCTAAGAAATAGAAGCAGTACTAGGTCATTGTGTTCATGGAGCCTACACCATCATAACTCCACTTTCCTGCGAGCCCCCATAAACCTCGACTCCCTTCTTAATCAAATATCTGTCTAACTTAGCTTTGATTATATTCAATGGCTGAAATCTTCCATTTTTGTTCACGGCTGGCATTTTTGTGTACCACTGATAGGGAATGGCGTATTGGCTGGAATGCCAAATTTTCCATTCTCATCCATAATGGGTCCTGCCATGGACGAGACTGGAGAATCCCACCCAGTGACTCAGCATCCCGTGCTCTGTGTGGAAGACTAACAACTCTCTCAGATGAAATTCCTCCTCACCTCTGTTTAAATAGAAGACCCCTTTACTTTTAAACTGTGCCCCCATTTCCAGATTCCCCGCCTGAGGAAACATCCTGCCAATATTTACCCTTTCAAGCACGTCAGAAACTTATGTTTCAAGAAGATTGTCTCTCATTTCTCTGAACTCCAATGAATATAGGTCCAAACTGTTCAAACATTCATCAAAAGACAACCCCTTCATCTCAGGAATCAGCCCAGTGAACATTCTCTGAACTGTTACAATCGCAAGTAAGATCAAAACTGGACACAATTCTCCAGGTATGGTCTCAATGTACTGTACCTCCATAGCAAGACACCCCTAAGAGTCCTCCAGGCTTTCATTTGTCTTCCTAATTACTTTCTGTACTTGCACATTAACGTTCTGTCATTCATGTAAAAGGAAACTCAGATCCCTCGATACTGCCACGTTCAGCACTCTCCATTTAAAGGGGCAGCACAGTGGTTAACAGTGGTTCCCTGCCTCACAGCGCCAGGAAACTTGGGTTCAATTCCGGCCTCGGGTGACTGTATGGAGTTTGCACATACTCCCATGTTTGCATGGGTTTCCTCCAAGTGCGCCGGTTTCATAGAATCATAGAAACCCTACAGTGCAGAAAGAGGCCATCCGGCCCATCGAGCCTGCACCGACCACAATCCCACCTAGGCCCTACCCACATATCCCTACACATTTACCCGCTAATCCCTCTAACCTACGCATCTCAGGACACTAAGGGGCAATTTTAGCATGGCCAATCAACCTAACCCGCACATCTTTGGACTGTGGGAGGAAACCAGAGCACCCGGAGGAAACCCACGCAGACACGAGGAGAATGTGCAAACTCCACACAGACAGTGACCCAAGCTGGGAATCGAACCCAGGTCCCTGGAGCTGTGAAGCAGCAGTGCTAACCACTGTGCTACCGTGCCGCCCACAGACCAAATATGTTCTGGTTTAGGTTGATTGGCTATGATGAATTGCCCCTTAATGTCAGGGGGATTAGGAGGGTAAATATGTGGGATTATGGGGATAGAGCAGGACCTGGGAGGGATTGTTGTCAGTGGAGGCTCGATGGGCCAAATGGCCTCCTTCTGCACTGTAGATTCTATGATATTCTGTTTTTCCTGCCAAAGTAGACAACCTCACATTTTCCCACATTATACTCTATCTGCCAATTTATGGCTCACTCATTTAATTATCTGCATATCTTTGCAGACATATTCTCCTCACAACTTGGTTTCCTACATATCTTTGTATCATCAGCAAATGCATCTACAAAACAGTTTGGTCCTTCATCCAAGTTATTCATATAGATTATAAATAGTTGAGGCCTGAGCACTGATCCTTGCAGCAGTGCACTAGTATTATTTTGCCAACCTGAATATGACCCATTTACCCCAACTCTCTATTTCCTGTTGGTTCCCCAATCCTCTCTCCATGCTAATATATCATCCTCCAATGCCATGAGCTCTTATCTTGTGGAGTAACCTTTTATGTGGCACCTTATGGAATGACTTTTTGAAACACAAATGCACTACACCTACTGGCTCACCTTTATTCACCTTACTTGTTACATTCTCAAAGAAGGCTGATATACTTTAAACACAATTTCCCTTTCATAAAACCATGTTGACTCTACCTGATTGTATTATGATTTTATAAATGTCCTGCTACTGCCCCCTTAATAATGGATTCTAACATTTTCACAATGACAGATGTTAGACAAACTAGCCTATAGTTTCCTGCTATCTGTAGCCCTCCTGTCTTGAGTAGTGATGTTACATTTACTGTTTTCTAACCTGTTGGGACCTTTCTTGAATTTTCAGAAGGTTACAACCAAAGCATCTACTATCTCTGCAGCTACTTCCTTTAAGACTCTTGGATACACACCATCAGATCTTTTGAAGAGGTAGCATAAAGGGTCGACGAGGATAATGCTGTTGATGCGGTGCATGTGGACTTTTAGAAGGCATTGATAGAGTGCCACACAACAGACTGGTGAGAAAAGTTATAGCTCATGGAATAAAAGGACAGTAGCAACGTGGATACAAAATAGTCTAAATAATAGGGCACAGAGCAAAATGGTCAATGGATATTTTTCGGGCTTGAGGAAGATTTGTCGTGGAGTTCCCCAGGGATTGGTATTGGGACTCTTGCTTTTCCTGATATATATTAATAATCTAGATCTTGGCATGCAGGGGACCATTCCAAAGTTTGAAAATGACACAAAACTTGGAAGCATAGTAAACTGTAAAGAGGACAGAGTAGAACTTCAAAAGGATATAGACAAGTTGGTGGAGTGGGTAGATAGTTGGCAGATGAGGTTCAATGTAGAGAAGGCGATGCATTTTGGAAGGAAGAATATGAGAGGCAGTATAAAATAAAGGGTATAACTCTAAAGGGTGTGCAGGAGCAGGGGAACCTGAGTATATTTGTGCATAAGTCATTATAGTGTTGAAGTGGAAACTTTCCTGCTTCTTGACTGTGATAGAAAGACTCAACAAAATTCATTCCGACTAAATAACTTAGTCTTTATTTACGAAAGACTGCATGCAATATTTGGCTGAAACTTGATTTCAGAGAGCAGTTGGTACAACTTGCTAATTCCTCCTCAAGTCTACAATTACACAAAGAATCAGTTCAGTATTTATACATAATCATTATCAGTTTGCGTGACCAGAGCATATTCAGGAATTCGATTAGTAATAGAATCATAAGCAATGTCATTAATCATGTCATAACTTGCTGACCTCCTAGAACTTTTTGTCTCATCATTCATATCCTTATCTTGTCCTTTGATGGAACAGAAGAAGGTCTGTGACTCCTTCATCCCTGACCTTATCTTGTTTTATTTACTCATACAGTCTTAAAGTTATGCAGAGTCAGCCTTGCTTATATTGTACCAAATAACTGACCAATTTTCCCATCATGCTATTCCTTAGTTCGTACAACTTCACAATAGGTGTCAGGACAAGTGGAGAGAGCAGTTAATAAAGCATACAATATCCTGGGCTTTTTTTAATAGGGACATAGAGTACAAGAACAAGGATGTTTTGATGTATTATACTAGGCATTAATTAGGCCTCAGCTGGAGTATTGTGTGTAGTTCTGGGTGCCACATTATAGGAAGATTGTGAACGCATTAGAGAGAGTGCAGAAGAGGTTTAGAAAAATGGTTCCGGGGTGAGAAACTCAGTTATGAGGATACATTGGGACTGTTTTCCTTGGAGAGAAGAAGGTTAAGAGGAGATTTGATAAAGGTGTTCAAAATCATGAGGGAGCTGGGCAGAGTAGGTAGGGAGAAAATGTTTTTGCTTATAAAAGGATCAAGAACGAGATTTAAAGTGATTTGCAAAAGGAGAAAATATGATGCAAGAAAAAAACTTTTCACATGTCGAGAGGTTTGGGTCTGGAATGCACTGCCTGGAAGTATGGTGGAGGCATTCACGAGGGCATTAGATGATTATTTGAATAGAAACAATATGCAAAGTTATGGGGAAAAGGCAGGAGAATGGCATTAAGTCATAATGCTCATTTGGAGAGCCAATGCAGACATGATGGACTGAATGGCCTCTTTCTGTTCCATAAAGATTCTGTGCTTCACTCTTGTCAGCCTCTAGTCCCATTAGTTTTCATAGTACTTTTTTTCTAGTGATCGTGATTGTCTCAAGTTCCTCCCTCCCTTTTGCCTCTTATTTTTCTGCTATTCTTGGGATACATGCTGTGTCTTCTATTGTGAAGACAGATAAAAAGTACTTTTTCAAAATGTTTGCTATTTCCTTGTAATTCATTATTAATTCCCCAATTTCACATTCTAAGGGCTCAGCACTTACTTTGGCTGTTTTTCTATTTATATACTTGTAGAAGCTCTTACTGTCCCTTTTTATATTTCTTGCTAGTTTTCTCTCATACTCTCATTTTTCCCTCTTTCTTTAGTCGTCTTTTGCTGGTTTCTAAAATGTTCTCAGTCTTCTGGGCTACTGCTATTCTTTGCAGCATTGTACATTTTTTCTTTCATTTTGATATCCTTAATTTCTTTAGTTAACCATGGATGGTGCACTCTTCTTGTAGCATTTTCCTTTCTCGGAATATATCTTTGTTGAGAATTATGAAATATATCGTTAAATGCCTGCCATTGCTTTTCTATCACTCTATATTTTAACCAGTTTTCCCATTCCATTTCACTTAATTTTGCCTTCATGCCCTTATAATTGATTTGATTTAAGTTTAAGACACTCAATTCTGACCAAAGTTTTCATCCTCAAACTAAATACTAAATTTTGTCATGTTATGATCACTCTTACCTAGACGATCCTATACTATGAGGCCATTAATTAATCCTATCTCCTTGCATATTACTAGGTATAAATAGCTTGGTTCCAGAAG
Source organism: Mustelus asterias (assembly GCF_964213995.1). NCBI lineage: Eukaryota > Metazoa > Chordata > Chondrichthyes > Carcharhiniformes > Triakidae > Mustelus > Mustelus asterias. The sequence goes on along the minus strand of NC_135813.1, from coordinate 58,217,233 downwards.
GTAGAAACTGCCGTGAATACACTTGATGAACTCATCCTCCAGGCTAGGTTTGCCAATTTGATTTGTCTAATCTATATAAAGATTATAGTATCCTGCAATTATTGCAGTGCCTTTCTTATGAGTCTCAATTGTTTCTTGATTTATACTGTGTCCTACAGTGTAGCTACTGTCGGTGACTTTTTTCCTTTACTATTTTTTCTCTCCATGCAACTGATCCTATATTTTGGAGTAAGATCATTTCCCAATACTGTACAAAGCTCATCCTTCATTCATAGAGTCACCCATCTACTTTTCCTTGCTTTCTGTCCTTCCAAAATGTCAAATATCTTTGAATATTCAGGCCTCAAGGTCACTTTGCAACCATGTCTCTGTAATGTCTATTGTATCATTCTAATTGAATTCTATTTGTGCTCTCAATTCATCCGTCTTGTTATGAATGATACATACATGCAGATAAGTAGCCTTTAATTCTTTATTTTAGCATTTTCCCTCTTTTAACCTTATCTGCTATTTCACTGTTATAAAGTTTGAAAGTTTATTTATTCGTGTCACAAGTAGGCTTACATTAACACTGCAATGAAGTTACTGTGAGAAGTCTCCTAATCGCTACACTCTGGCGCCTGTTCAGGTACACTGAGGGAGAATTTAGCATGGCTAATGCACCTATTCAGCACATCTTTCTAACTGTGGGAGGAAACCGGAGCACCCAGAGGAAGAACGTGCAGACTCCGCACAGACAGTGACCCAAGCTGGGAATCAAACCCAAGCCCCTGGCGCTGTGAGACAGCAGTGCTAACCACTGTACCACCATGCCACCCATTGTTCATTCAGTCTTTTCCGTCGCACCCACACAGCCACCCGACATTATTGTCTTGTCCTTTCTCTTTAACTCACCAAATCTCTCTTCGCAGTAATCCTCCCCTGACCTCCCAATTGTTTAGTTCAAAACCTTCTCTATAGCCCTAGTTATATGATTTGCCAAGGATACTGATTCCAGCATGGTTCAGATGAAGGCCCAATGGTACAACACTTGTTTTCCCAGAACTGGTGCCAGTGCCCAATGTATTGAAATCTATTTCTCCTGCACAGTTTTTTGAGCCACACATCCACTTTCTAGTCTTGCTTACCCTAGACCAATGGCTTGGGTAGTAATACAGAGATTATTACCTTTGTGGTTCTGCTTCTTAATTTAGCTCCTGACTGTTCATACTTCCTCAGCAGAACCTCTTTTTTTAAGTCCTATCTATATCGTTGATTTGATTTGATTTGATTTATTGTGACATGTACTGGGATACAGTGAAAACTATTGTTTCTTGTGTGCTATACAGGTAAAACATACAATCATAAAGTACATAGGGGAAAAGGAAAAGGATAGGGTGCAGAACATAGTGTTGCAGCGACAGGTAGGGTGAAGACAAAGATCAGCTTAATATATGATAGGACCATTCAAAAGTCTGATGGCAGCTGGGAAGAAGCTATTCTTGAGTCTGGTACATGTTTTCAGACTTTTGTATCTTTTTTCCCGACAGAAGAAAGTGGAAGAGAGTATATGCGGGGTGCATGGGGCCCTTGATTATGCTGACTGCTTTTCCGAGGCAGCATTAAGTATAGACAGCCTTTGGAACTTACACTCTCAGCTACAGAGAACAGTGAATCATTTGCTAATGTTTGTGGCATGGATGAAGGGGCTTGACACACTCATGAATGAAACGACAATCTTAAAGATTTTCTTTATACATTTGTGACAGAACATTTTGGCAATAACTTTTTGTCCTGGACATACATGGTTCTCTTCCTCAGAGATCTAATTTTCTGGTGATACTGCACATTCTCAGAAGAAAGGCAGGAAAGGAAGATAAGACAAATGTGCTTTGACTGGAGGGGACTCTTCCAGTTCAGGTGTCAGGTGCAACTCCTTCCCAGACATTGCTGAAATGATGTACCGAAATGCAAACCGCCCACAGCATTTTCAGTTACTTTGATTTTGCTCTTCTAACCATTTTTCACACCAACTATCTCTGCAACGTGTCAGTGATAGGAATGAATTACTCCCTCTTTTTAGGGTGATTCAAATAGAAATGTTGAAATACATTTTACTTGAACCCTTAACATTATATTTAGACCATCAGTTCAAACTTGAGATATTTGCAGTGTCGATAGATCATGCACAGTGTATTGCTCGTAACCTTAAACCATTTCTCTGAATTCTTTCTTTTTTTTTCCTTTATTTTTTTCCCCATTTTTGGCCTGATTCCCACAGAACTGTGAATTCATCAAAAATACTGAAGAGTAAAAACCCACAAATGATTGCAAAGATTCTTTTGCTGTGGAGGGATGTTCGTTGTATTGGAGAGTAACAAGCAATGGCTCTTTGATCAGGAAAATTATTGGAAAAACACCTCATACTGGAATTTGTTCAGTTAAAGTAAATAGCTTGTACATGATACATAGAATTTACAGCAAAAAACAGGTAATTCGGCCCAACTGCTCTATGCTGATAATGCTAAACATATCCCTCCTGCCATCCAACTTCATCAGCTGCCCTTCTGTTCCTTTCTCCCTCGTGTACTTAACTAGTTTTCACCTGAAATGCATCTATTCGATTTTTCTCAACTGATTCCACGTGTTAGCAAGTTCCACATTCTAACCACTCATTGCATAATATATTAAATAATGTGAGAAAAGTATTGAAATTGTGTTTGTACTCAAGTTATACAGAGAAGCCAGCAGCCAAAGATACAGCAGCAATAGGAACCATCTCTGATCAAGGTATCTCAGAATCAGGGCACATCACAGAAGGAAACAGACCATTTAGCCCTTCAAGTCTATGACAAAGTGTCTTTCCAAGCATGTCAACGAGTATAATTGCACTTACCTGCGGTACTCTTTTTCACAGAACAATCTCCATACTTCAAAATATCTTGAGATGTCGTGTTTAAAGAGGACACACAAAATCTTTAAGTATTTTATAATTGGATAGGTTAAAGTGATTGGTCAAATCCTTGCAGAATTGCAGGGCTTGTTATATCCCTACCTGCACAACCATGACAAATGGGAGCTTGTAGCGTTTGCTGAGTTTTATTTTTATGATTTAAACCACAGTAGATTCAGAAATGACATTGAATAAGGCATGGTATCAGTGACCCAAATGGGCTCCTTCTGTGCCATACATCTATCCCTTTACCAGAAAATGTGTTATCTTTGTCCAATTATCATAGGATTTAAGTGGTTTAATTGGATGTGAGAATTTATTTTGATTAAAGCCCCTGTGTGTTCCTGTCTAAGTAGAGGACGCTTGACGGAAAACTATTAATATAAACTTCGTTGCACAATTGAAAAGAATCAAATAGCTCACAGGCATTAATGAGCTCCTGCTGGCAAGGGAGATAGAGTCAGTGTTTAGTTACCAAGTGCTCCATTTACATTACAGGTATGTTATAAATATGACACTGGCCGAAGATTCTATTTTACCACAGAGTGTGAAGCAGCTTCTATCTCTCTGCAGAAGATATCATCCATCCATTCAAAATCCTGTTAGTTGAAGTTAATAAAGTTATTAAGGTTCAAAACTATAGCCAGACACAGCTCTAACAAGCCTGTACATTGTCCAGTGGGGCAGCTTTAAGTTTTGCTCTTTTATAATAACCTTTTAACATTTCAAATATTGCTAAATTATAAATCATTCAGTTTCAACACACAGAATTTCATGCAGCCTCTTGAGGCCAAAAGCATGGCGGCATGGGGAGAGGCTCTATGTTAGTCTCCAGGTTGCGGCAAAACCTTCTCCTATAAAGTTGGAGGACTGAAGGGCTGACGCAGGATTCCTGGTCACCAGTGGCAGGATGTGAATTTAGCTCAACATTATGCCAATTGATACCCATTGTCCCTGGCCAATGATATTTCAATGATGGTTCAGGGGTTAAATGAGAGCCACAAAAGGCCTTTCAAAGGCCACTCAGCAAATCCTATATTGGGTTTTCTAGTAGCATCACGGAGTGTGGGTTGCGGTGGGGGGCGGTGCGCAGGTAGAGAACCCCTATTACCAGGCATTATGTTTCTGATTGAGGGACTTAGTATGGGGGGAATGGGTGGCACTGAAACCCACCTCTCTGTCTTTGCCTCCAACCCTCATGTCCGCCCCTTTCCTGTGATCCCTATCCCACTCTGATTGACGTAGGGTTTCTAGGCGACTCTAGGCTCCTGGTGGGTACATGTCAGAAGCTGTCACCATCCCCCGTGGCACTGAGGACTATGAGGATCTCCCAGCCTCTGATTGCGACTTCTGACGCCAGAATTACAGAATTGTTATAGAGCAGAAGAACACCATCCTGTCCATTATGTCTGCACCACCTCTCTGAATGACCATTATACCTAGTGCCATTCCGCTGTCTTCTCCCTGTAACCATGCACATTTTTTTTGATAACTGTCTAATTTCATTTTGAATGCCTCGATTGAACCTGCCTTGATCACACTCAGACAGTGCCTTCCAGACCTTAACCACTTGCTGCATGAAAAACTTTTCCCTCATGTTATGTTTGTTTCATTTGCCAATTATTTTAAGTTTGCACTCTCTTTCTCGATCCTTTCAAGGGTGGGAACAGTTTTTCCTTATCGACTCTGTCCAGACCTCTCAAGATCTTGAATACCTCTCTCAAATCTCCTCTCAACCTTGACTTCTCCAAGAACAGTTCCTACTTCTTCAATCAACATAAGTAACTGAAGTCCCTCAACTTTCGAACCATTTTCGTAAATCTTTAATGCAGTGTCTTCAATGTCTTCACATCTTTCCTAAATTGTAGTGCCCAGAACTGGACGCAGTGCCCAGAACTGGATGCAGTACTCCAGCTGGAGATGAACTAATGTCTTATACAAGTTCAACATAACCTCCTTGCCTCTACTAATAACATCTAAGATACTGTATTCTTTATTAACTGCTCTCTTAACCTGGCCTGCCAGCTTCAATGGTTTATGCACAAATGCAATCAGATCCCTTTGCTCCTACACCACCTTTAGAGTTTTATCTTTTGTTTTATATTGCCTCTCTGTGTTGCATCCAAAAATTAATATTATCATACTTTTTTGGGGACAGCACAGTGGTAAGCACTGCTGCGTCACAGTGCCAAGGACCCGGGTTCCATTCCCGGCTTGAGTCACTGTGCAGAGTCTGCACATTCTCCCCTTGTCTGTGTGGGTTTCATCTGGGTGCTCCGGTTTTCCTTCCACAGTCTGAAAGACGTGCTGGTTAGGTGCATTGGCCATGCTAAATTCTCCCTCAGTGTACCCGAACAGGCACTGGAGTGTGGTGACTAGAGGATTTTCACAGTAACTTCATTGCAGTGTTAATCTATGTCCATTTGTGACACTAATAAATAAACTTCAAACTTTTCTACATTGAACTTCATCTGCTACTTGTCCGCCCATTCCATTAATTTGTCTATGTCCTTTTGAAGGTCTGCATTATCCTCCTCACAATTCACAATGGTTCCAAGTTTCACATCAGCTGCAAATTTTGAAATTTTGCCCTGTACACCAAGATCTAAGGGTCCTTTGTTGGCTTTCCTTAATTAACCTGCATTTGTGACTATCAATTTTGTCCTGCATTATTGTTTCTAGAAGCTTCCCTGTATCCATGCTCTCTGGGAAGCGAATGTCAGCACAACAGCACAAATGCTGTGTCAAAGGATATGGCGCAGTCATCGCCACATGCCGTAAATAAATTAAAATAAAAGAATGTGAAGCACCTGGGAGTGAGTCAGGATGTGTGAATCATGGGGAACTCGAGGGTACATGGCACAAATGTGCATTATATGCTTTTGATAATTGCATGTTGAATGTTCAGGGAATGGAACCCTTTCTCGTTAATGAACATCGGGGGCTGGTGATATGGAGCTGTCAATGCCGCACGTGTACAATCGATTGCACCCTGTACTCTAAGAGAGTCTGACATAGCTGCAAACCTTAGAAATCTAGTATAATGATCAGCCTTATTGTAGAGGACGTCTGTCACCCCCTTGATACATTTATGTGCTGACGACTGAGATTTATTATTCCTTCGTCAGATTTCGGCATCACTGATTAATCCAACATTTATTGCCCATCCCAAATTGCTGTTGAGAAGGTGTTGGTGAGCTGACTTCTTGAACTGCTGCAGTCCATGTGGTGTAGATACATCCACAATGCTATTAGGGAGGATGTTCTAGGATTTTGACTCAGCGACAGTAAATAAACAACAACATATTTCCAGGTCAGGTTGGTAGGTGGCTTGGAGAGGAACTCTCCAAGAGGTGGAGGGGTGGTGTTCACATGTATCTGCTTCCCTTGTCCTTACATGGTAGTGGTTGTGGATTTGGAAAGTGCTATCTAAGGAGCCTTTTGTGAGTTCCTTCAATGCATCTTACAGATGGTACACACTGCTGCAACTGTTCGTCAGTTATGGAGGGAGTGAATGTTTGTGAATGGGATGACAATCAAGTGGGCTGCTTTGTTCTGGATGATGTAGAGCTTCTTGAGTGCTGTTGGAGCTGCACCCATCCAGGAAAGTGGGGAATATTCCTCCACACTCCTGTCTTGTGCCTTGTAAATGGTGGACAGGCTTGTGTGTGTGTGTGCGTGCGCGTGCGTGCGGCGGGGGGGGGGGGGGGGGGGGTTGTCAAGAGGTGAGTTTGTAGCACAGTAAGAAGCATAGAAACCCTACAGTGCAGAAAGAGGCCATTTGACCCATCGAGTCTGCACCGACCACAATCCCACCCAGGCCCTACCCCCATATCCTGACATATCTAACCTGCTAATCCCTCTAATCAACGCATCTCAGGACACTAAGGGGCAATTTTAGCATGGCCAATCAACCTAACCCGCATATCTTTGGACTGTGGGAGAGAAACCGGAGCACCCGGAGGAAACCCACGCAGACACGAGGAGAATGTGCAAACTCCACACAGACAGTGACCCAAGCCGGGAATCGAACCCAGGCTCCTGGAGCTGTGAAGCAGCAGTGCTTGCTACTGTGCCGCCCAGAAGTCTAACAACACCAGGTTAAAGTCCAACAGGTTTATTTGGTAGCACAAGCCACAAGCTTTCGGAGCACTGCCCCTTCACCAGGTGAGTGGGAGTTTTGTTCACAAACTGGGCATATATAGATACAAACTCAATTTACAAGATAATGGTTGGAATGCGAGTCTTTACAGGTAATCAAGTCTTAAAGGTACAGACAATGTGAGCGGAGAGAGGGTTAAGCACAGGTTAAAGAGATGTGTATTGTCTCCAGCCAGGACAGTTTGTGAGATTTTGCAAGCCCAGGCAAGTCGTGGGGGTTACAGATAGTGTGAGATGAACCCAAGATCCCGGTTGAGGCCGTCCTCATGTGTGCGGAACTTAGCTATCAGTTTTTGCTCAGTGATTCTGCGTTGTCGTGTGTTGTGAAGGCCTCCTTGGAGAACGCTTATCCGAAGATCAGAGGCTGAATGCCCGTGACTGCTGAAGTGTTCCCCAACAGGAAGGGAACACTCCTGCCTGGTGATTGTCGAGCGGTGTTCATTCATCTGTTGTCGTAACGTCTGCAAAGTCTCCCCAATGTACCATGCCTCAGACTTCCTTTCCTGCAATGTATCAGGTAGACAACGTTAGCCGAGTTGCAAGAGTATGTACCGTGTACCCGTTGGATGGTGTTCTCACGTGAGATGGTGGCATCTGTGTCGATGATCCGGCACGTCTTGCAGAGGTTGCTGTAGCAGGGTTGTGTCGTGTCGCGGTCACTGTTCTCCTGAAGGTCACTGTTCTCCTGAAACTAGTAAGAAGTTTAACAACACCAGGTTAAAGTCCAACAGACACACGACGGCGCAGAGTCGCTGAGCAGAAACTGATAGCCAAGTTCCGCACACATGAGGACAGCCTCAACCGGGATATTGGGTTCATGTCACACTATTTGTAATCCCCACAGCTTGCCTGGACCTGCAGAGTCACACTGGCTGTCCTGTCTGGAGACAATACACATCTCTTTAGCCTGTCTTGATGCTCTCTCCACTCACATTGTTTGTATCTTAAAGACTTGATTAGCTGTAAGTATTCACATTCCAACCATTATTCATGTAAATTGAGTTTGTGTCTTTATATGCCCTGTTTGTGAACAGAATTCCCACTCACCTGAAGAAGGGGCTTGGGGCTACGAAAGCTTGTGTGGCTTTTGCTACCAAATAAACCTGTTGGACTTTAACCTGGTGTTGTTAAACTTCTTACTGTGTTTACCCCAGTCCAACGCCGGCATCTCCACATCATGACCACCTCCTGAAACTACCCAGCCTTCAGGGCGGCACGGTAGCACAGTGGTTAGCACTGCTGCTTCACAGCTCCAGGGACCTGGGTTTGATTTCCGGCTTGGGTCACTGTCTGTGTGGAGTTTGCACATTCTCCTCGTGTCTGTGTGGGTTTCCTCCAGGTGCTCCGGTTTCCTCCCACAGTCCAAAGATGTGCGGGTTAGGTTGATTGGCCATGCTAAAATTGCCCCTTAGTGTCCTGGGATGTGTGGATTAGCGGGTAAAATATGTAGGGATATGGGGGTAGGGCCTGGGTGGTATTGTGATCGGTGCAGACTTGATGGGCCAGATGGCCTCTTTCTGTACTGTAGGGTTTCTATGAGAACAGTGACCATGACATATTTTCGCACCCCGCCGGCCTTTGTTTTTAAAGGAGGGGTGAATGTGGTGAACCATCATTGGTTACCACTGTGGGTTATTCCTATGTTACTGTTGGGTTAGGGGGTTGCCACTGTGGGGGTTGTATAATGTTGTTGGGTTAGGGTGTTTACCTGTGGTAGATGTTGTTATGGCACATCCCGGTCGGGCCCCGCCTCCTGGGGAGAGGTATAAGACTCTCTGCTCCGGCGGGACCCCTCCAGTCTGAACTGGTGTACTCGTGTTAGTTAGTTCCATTGTTTGCTAATAAAAGCCTTCAATAGCTGAAGCCTTGTTCCACGTGCTTGATTGTCGCGCTTCACATATATAGATACAAAGAGCATTACAAGGTAATGGTTGGAATGCAAGTCTTTACAGGTAATCAAGTCTTAAAGGTACAGACAATGTGAGCGGAGAGAGGTTTAAGCACAGGTTAAAGAGATATGTATTGTCTCCAGCCAGGACAGTTAGTGAGATTTTGCAAGCCCAGGCAAGTCATGGGGGTTACAGGGGACAACAAACGGGAACCGGGAGTACTCATCTATTATATTGAGAAAATAGACATTCCGGTCCGTTGAGGGAAGGGGGCCCTTAAAATCCACACTCAGCCTCTCGAAGGGGCGAGTGGCCTTGACCAATTGTGCCCGGTCCGGTCGATAAAAGTGCGGTTTGCATTCCGCGCAAATCCGACAGCTTCTCGTCACTGACCTGACATCCTCCACTGAGTAGGGCAGGTTGCGGGCTTTTACGAAGTGGTAGAGTCGGGTGACTCCAAGATGGCACAGGTCATTGTGGAGGGCCTTCAAGCGGTCCTCCTGCATGATGGCGCATGTTCCGCGCGAGAGGGCATCCGAGGGCTCATTGAGCTTCCCTGGACGATACATAATATCGTAATTATAGGTGGAGAGCTCAATTCTCCACCGCAAGATCTTATCGTTCTTGATCTTGCCCCTCTGCGTGTTACTGAACATAAACGCCACGGATCGTTGATCCGTGATCAGGGTGAACCGCTTCCCCGCCAGGTAATGGCGCCAGTGTCTGACGGCCTCCACAATGGCCTGAGCCTCCTTCTCCACCGCTGAGTGCCGAATTTCGGGGCCTTGAAGGGTGCGGGAAAAGAACGCGACGGGCCTGCCTGCCTGGTTTAGTGTGGCGACTAGGGCGAAATCAGATGCATCACTTTCCACCTGGAAAGGGATGGATTCATCCACCGCGTGCATCGTGGCTTTCGCAATGTCGCTTTTCAAAGCCTTGAAGGCCAATTGGGCCTCCGGCGTGAGTGGGAAGGTCGTGGACTTGATGAGCGGACGAGCTTTGTCCGCGTAGTTGGGGACCCACTGCGCATAATACGAAAAGAAGCCGAGGCATCTCCTCAGTGCTTTTGTGCTAGCGGGCAAGGGAAGTTCAGTAAGGGGGCGCATACGGTCTGGATCAGGGCCAATGACCCCGTTTTCCACCACGTATCCAAGGATAGCTAACCTGCGCGTACGGAATACGCACTTCTCCCTGTTATAGGTCAGATTCAGGCGAGATGCAGTGCGCAGAAAGTGTTGGAGATTCGTGTCATGGTCCTGCTGGTCATGGCCGCAGATGGTGATGTTATCCAGGTACGGGAAGGTAGCCCGCAACCCGTTCTGGTCCACCATTCGGTCCATAGCACGCTGGAAGACCGAGACCCCATTGGTGACACCAAATGGAACCCTGAGAAAATGGTATAGACGACCATCCGCCTCAAAAGCCGTGTATTGTCGGTCCTCTGGGCGGATGGGGAGTTGATGGTAGGCGGACTTAAGGTCTATGGTAGAGAACACCCGGTACTGCGCAATCTGATTGACCATATCAGAAATGCGCGGGAGAGGATACGCATCCAGCTGCGTATAACGGTTAATGGTCTGACTGTAGTCGATGACCATCCGAGGTTTGTTCCCGCTTTTAACCACCACGACCTGCGCTCTCCACGGACTAGCACTGGCCTGTATGATCTCTTCCTTGAGGAGCCGCTGAACCTCAGATCTAATAAAGATCCGGTCTTCAGCGCTGTAACGCCTACTCTTAGTAGCGATGGGCTTGCAGCCTGGTACCAGATTCTTAAATAAAGAAGATGTGGTGATTTTTAGTGTGGAGAGATTGCATGCGGGGCGCTTTGGGCAATTTGGAGGCTGCGGCTGATTCCCTACTGCCAGTGAAGGGAGTGGCCCACCGTACTGTAGGATCACACTCTTCATGTGGACCATAAAATTTAGTCCGAGGAGAATTGGCGCACAAAGGTGCGGTAACACAAGGAGCCTGTATTGCTCGTAAATTGTGCCCTGTACCTCTAGGGTTACCATACAACGTCCTTGGATCGGTACAGACCGGGACCGTGATGCCATGGAAATTGTCTGTTTGGCAGGTAGAACCCGGAGTCCACACCTTTTTGCAGTGTCAGGGTGAATAAAACTCTCGGTGCTCCCACTGTCAAACAGACAATACACAGTACGACCATTTACCTTGATGTTCATCATGGAATTATCAAGCCTGTGATGCTTTGTCTGGTCCAGAGAGATCGACGCCACCGTTGGCCCCTGGGCGTCACTGCATGCAGCCGAGGTTGATGCTGAGGACCCCTGCTGGTCGCTCCTAGTCGTCGTTGACCATGATGGCCGCCCCCATGAATCGCACGTGGGTGAGGGCGCCAAACGTAGCGACTCCTGGTGGTCTTCCTCCTCCTCCGTCAGCCACGATTGCGCCGTCCTGGATTCGCACGTGGTCGGACCTCGTGGGTACTGCGACGCCGAAGGAGATTGTCTCCGCTCTGGAGGGTCACAGGCTGCACTGCCGTTTTTGGGCTTCGACCTGCAAACTTTAGCATAGTGGCCCTTTTTACCACACTGGCTGCAGATCGCCGTTTTTGCAGGACACTGTTGCCGTGAATGCTTGGCCCCGCCGCAAAAATAGCATCGCTGGCCGCCTGGAGCTGCCGCCGTCGTCGGATCGATATGGGAGCGCGAGCCTGTGGGGCGAGGAGGGATTTGTGCTTGCTCTTGCCACGTTGTCTCCACGTGGTCTTCGGGGTACAGAGCCAAGCTTTTCGACGCTGCTTCCAGCATCTCAGCCATCTCCATCGCTTGGGTCAAGTTGAGGTTCCCTTTCTCTAATAACTTAAGCCGGATGTACGAGGACCCTACCCCTGCTACGAACGCATCTCGGGCGAGGTCGTACATATATTGCTCTGCTGACACATCTTTACAATCGCAACCCCTGGCAAGCTGCAAGAGCTCATTGGCGTAGTCCTCCATGGTTTCGCCCGACTGCCGACGTCGTGTAGCGAGGAGGTAACGAGCGTGTATCTCGTTGGGTGGTCTCGTGTATCGTTTCTTCAAGAGCTCGATGGCCCTCGGGTAAGTGGTGGCCGCACGAATCGCAAGATAAATCGTGTCGCTTACCCTCGCGTGGAGGATCTGGAGTTTGTCGTCGTCTGTAGTAACAGCTACAGAGGCTGCCAGGTAGTCTTCGAAACACTTCCACCAGTGGTCGAAGGTGTTAGCGGCACCGACCGCACGTGGGTCCAGCGCCAGACGTTCTGGTTTTAATATTTGTTCCATACTCCCTTTTTACTGTTGAGAGTTTTATGTTTGCTAATAAAATTGAAGCGCGACAATCAAGCACGTGGAACAAGGCTTCAGCTATTGAAGGCTTTTATTAGCAAACAATGGAACTAACTGACACGAGTACACCAGTTCAGACTGGAGGGGTCCCGCCGGAGCAGAGGGTCTTATACCTCTCCCCAGGAGGCGGGGCCCGACCGGGATGTGCCATAACAACATCTACCACAGGTAAACACCCTAACCCAACAACCTTATACAACCCCCACAGTGGCAACCCCCTAACCCAACAGTAACATAGGAATAACCCACAGTGGTAACCAATGATGGTTCACCACAATATGCCCAGTTTGTGAACAGAACTCCCACTCACCTGATGAAGGGGCTGTGCTCCAAAAGCTTGTGGCTTGTGCTACCAAATGAACTTGTTGGACTTCAACCTGGTGTTGTGAGACTTCTTACTGCGCTTACCCCAGTCCAACACCAGCATCTCCACATCATTGCTCTTGTAGCCACAGTATTTATATGGCTAGTCCAGTTAAGTTTCCAGTCAATGTTGGAATTGCAAAGTATTACAACAGGAATAAGGAAGAAACCAATTCATTAAATATAACATTCAATGCAACAAGGATGTGTTGGGGAATTCTCCCTGGTATCCTGGCTGGTGTTTATCCCTTACCATAAAAATAGAATATCTGCTTTTTAGCACATTACTGTTTGTGGGAACTTGTTGAATGCAACTTGGCTCCTGCATTTCCTCCATTACAATAGCGACTACACTTTACAGTCAATAAAGTACTTTTAAAGTGCTTTGGGATGTGCTAAGGTAGTGAAAGATATTATAGAAAGTTCTTCCTGTCTTTCCATTCAGAGTGCATTTATGGTGTCAAAAGATTGAAATATTGAAGATAAAAGCAATAAATGAAATAATCTGACAAAAGAGCTCTTGCTTCCTCTTTTGCAAGTTAACATGTAGCACAGTCATTGAATAATGTACTTAGAAGATAATCAGTCACTATGCCCTTGAAATATGTTGTTCAGTTATTAGCCCTGAATATTGCAGTTTGGTATAAATTTTCTTTAATTTGTTTTCTTTAGAAGAGGTGGAACCCATTACTTAATATGTTGCTACAAAATGTAAATTGTAAGTACTATATGCTGTATTACTGTGGTATTAATATATTTGATATTTAAGGGGGATTGCTTTAAGATTCAGAGTTTTGTTAAAGGGCGTCGGTTTGTCTGGTAGGAATGCAGCAGATGCTGGAAAGCAGCATAATTACTTATTTTAGCCATGTAATGATTATTTAACAGAAGATGTAATGTGCTTTTGTTTACCCATGGAAAGGACCCCGGATGTTTTTTGTCATTAAAGTAATGTAAGGTGAATTAGCTACTGGGTCAAATAATCATATGACACTGGAAGTGGATGGAGCTATGTTTGTAGTAGAGAACAAAGTAGCTTTCTGTGTTCAGTTGCTAGAGAGAGCTGTTAAAAGAAGAGGTCTCCTACTTCTCTCCCTGAAGGCTTCAAGGCTGTTAACCAATTTAAAGCAAGTATGCCTGGATTTGCTAACTATATGTAAAATGGGGTTTAAGTCTTTAGAGAAATATGCCGAGTGGAACTGAATTGATGATAAGTTAAAGATTAAGAGTTGTTTCTTTTCATGTTTCAAGATTGTTCAACAGTTGTGTTAAACTATTTCATTTTGTTAGAGTCATATTTAAACTGTGTTATGAGTAAAGCTTGTTTTGGTAAAAAGATCCCCTAGTTTGTCAGTGGAATTACTCCTGAGGCAAGACATCCTTTCCTCACATTTATGCCAAAAAAGAAAAATTGTTGAGGTCTAATCTGACTTCATGATATACCTTGAGGTTTCTGATCTGACACCCTAACAATGCTGTTATTGACAAAGGGTGCAATCTTACGAAAAAAATTCTGAGGGCATGATCTTACAACCTCGTCCCAGCAGTCATTTGGGAAGACTGGTGGTGCGATTGGGTAAGAGACTGAAAAATCAGAGATGCGCCTGATTTCTCCGCCTCCCCCGATTGTACCGGCCCTGTTTTGCCGGCGAAATTGGCTTCACGCAATATTAATGACATGATTTGCATGTCATATTAGTGAGCCCCAGATGCTATTGCCTGGATTCTCTTGCACTCACCTTCTCGCCAGTCGAGCTTCTCACCGGCAAGAATCACGACTAGTCTCCACCAGTGAACACCAGATGTAATGGCCTCACCAGGGGATCGGAGGACATTGAAGCCCCTGCGTGGCTGGGAGCATGGCCAGACAATGCCCATGGTGCAGTGCCATCCTGGCAGTGCCCACCGGGCACTATAGCTGTGCCAGGGGCAGTGCCAACGGGGTTGGCCCTGAGTGGATTTGTATCCTGAATGGGGGATGGGGCTAAGATGGGAGGGGGAGGATGGGGAGCTCTGCAGGGATGGTGACCATTGCCATCGGTGAGGCCATCGCGTATGGTCTCCGTTTGTGGGGACCATGCGCAATCCTCGCCAATGAGGATCTCGACCGATGAGCAGGTAAGGGCAAGTGAGCCTGGACGATAGAGTCCGGGACTCACTAATCATATTTAAATGAGGTCATAGATATTGAAATTGGTTTCACACCAAACAGGGCTGGTAACACCACAAGAGGCAAAAAACTCTGCGCCTGATTTTCTGCCTCTTGGCCAACATTACTGGCTCACTGCACTGGTGGTATCACACCTTTATTGTAATTTCAAGGCTTATAAAATCTATTTTCCCCATTCATCAAAGAGGCATTTTGAAATCATACATTTTCCCATTCTCATTCTCATTCTTTTCACTACTTCCACTGTGATTTTTAGATACCTACCCTAAACTGGGAGGTCAGGGTAATCAGATTACAAATTCAATCTGGCAACAGGCAAATTAGTAGCAGGGCAAAGTGGATGATGTCAGGCAGAATGTGCCAAAGCCAAGATGGAACATGTCCTTCAACAGGAAATTACTCTTGCTAACATATAATAAATAACTAACAAAACACATCACACGTATGACTTACAAATCCTTGGTTGCCCTCGGATTCCAACCCACATTCTCTAAATCGGAGAACAAGAACTTTCACTTTTGTGTACGGCAAGGATTTCTGAACATGTTTTAGAAACTGATTAAACATTTTAATAGGTTATATGTAAACTTTTTGTTTCTCTGTTAACTTGTATTCTAACATTAAGCTTTTGTAAATTTCAAATATTAATGCGACTTGTAATTGGTTTATACAAGTCCATGATCAGAGATGTACCAGTGCCTATTAATTGTAGGCAATAGCCTGGTGAAGCTTAGGAGATTCCATGTGACATTATTGCCCTAGAAATTATTAATGGATTTCTTAAACACAATGCAAAGTCCAGCAAATGAAACTAATGTTTTAGTAACTTTAAGATAGAAATTTTATTTACTACTTTATCACATTCTCAAAATATCCAAAAGTACTTCACAACCATTGACATATCATCCCAGATTTTAAGTAAGCAAACACAACAATCAATTTGTGCACAATAAAACCCTGCATGTAATTCTTTTCATGACCTTCCTTGAGGAAGCAATATTGACCAGGGTGTCGGATGAATTTTCTGATCCTCTTTGAATAGTACCATAGGATGCTTTACACCCACCTAAAAGAGTAGAAGAAATAGACCGCACAACTGCTAGTTTAACATTCCTTCATTACTGCACTGAAGTGCCAGCTTGAATTCTGTGCTCTATCTATAGTGGGACTTGAACCCACAATCTACTGATTCCAAAATAGGAATGCTTCCAACTGAGCCAAGCCTACCTTAAAGAGATTTTCCAGCAATTGATGCTGTGTAGATGGAACAATAACAGGTTATTGGAAATCATAACATTACATTGAAAGCTCAAAGTTCAAAACATTGGACTGAAGAGGCAAGATGCAGACCCAGTGATTCTTCTACCTGCATTCTGTAAAGAACATTCCATATGAATGTATACTAACCAAATCTTTACATCGAATATCAATAAATAAACCCCACAACTGAGCACTTGGCACATCATAACATTCAAGGCTATGGGTCAAGTGCTGATTAATGGGATTAGGTGGGAGTTCAGGTGTTTCTCGTATGTCGGTGCAGACCCGATGGGCAAAAGCACCTCTCTGCACTGTATGATTCTATGATTCTATTTTATTTTATGATTCTAACTCCCCATAAAGCAGACCTAAATCCACAAGTACTGAAGGCATTACATCAACTCATTACCCTAATGCATAAGTTCTCCAGCAATGCCACAAGAAAACTAGCGGTCAACCAGGGCATACCTTGCTCTTTGTTCGTTGTGGCCCTCTCCTTCTCTGATATTTGTCCCCTTGTCCTCCTGAAGTTTCTCCATGGACCCTTCCAGCTCTCAGAAAACTCTATTTTTCACCTTGCTTCACTATCTTTCATCCATCTCGTAAAAGACTTCTCTAGGTTTCTTTTGCAAACAAGATATGCTTTACAAATGTATGCAATTAACTTTTTGTTTACTTCGGATTAAAAGTTAATACTGACAAATGAGTAGAGTTCCTGCTAGTTTCATCAATGCAATCTGGGTGAAATTGGCCAAACTAGGTTGGAAAAATTGAAATGAAATCATGTCAAGAGTAAATTAAGTTTCTGAAATCTTTAACAATGGTTTAAAATTCATTTCACCCAAAGCTGATCCCACCCATAAAACTGCCCACATCCCCATTTCGAAATATTGAGCCTGTTTCAGCCAATTGTGCATGTTTGCAGCCATTCTTGGCTCAAAGAACTGATTGAGAAGCGTGTTTCCTTCATTGCATGGGCACTAATACGTTTGAGCTAACAGACTAAAAAATATTTAATTTACTAAAACTGACTAGTGTACACCAATGAAACTGGTAAACGGTTCTGATTTAAGATCAAGTTATTTATTTAAAAAGCCTGTTTTTTGTGATAAACCCATTTTTAGTTGTATTAAATAAACTGCACCAGGCTACCACTCTTAAGGAATATTAAGAGATATTTTTTCATGCCAAGTTTTTTAAACATCTCTTCTATTATGTTCATGGATTGTGCTGCTTCGTGGATGATTTTACGTTTGTGATAATGCAGATTCAAATTATTGGAAACTTGAGCCATAACATAACCAGCTAAATTTGCACCCAATTTCCCAATTGCACCCAAAGTGAAATTATCCCAAGTATACCACACTACTATACTTGAATGCTCATTATTATTTCAAATTAATTTATTTGTCCTTTAATGCTTTCTAACATTGAAGGAGTGAGTGGCAATTCACACATACTAAATGTTTATAAAATTATCAGCAATCATAGAATCATAGAATCCCTACAGTGCAGAAGGAGGCCATTCGGCCCATCGAGTCTGCACCGATCACAATCCCACCCAGGCCCTACCCCCACATATTTTACCCGCTAATCCCTCTAACCTACGCATCTCAGGAGCAATTTTTAACCTGGCCAATCAACCTAACCCGCACATCTTTGGACTGTGGGAGGAAACCGGAGCACCCGGAGGAAACCCACGCCTGTCAACATCCTGGGGGTTACCATTGACCAGAAACTGAACTGCACCAGCCATATAAATACTGTGGCGACAAGAGCAGGTCACAGGCTGGGAATTCTGTGATGAGTAACTCACCTCCTGACTCCCCAAGGCCTGTACACATTTTCCAGGGTACAAGTCCAAATATCCTCCACATGTCTGGATGAGTGCAGCTCCTACAACACTCAAGAAGATTGACACTATCCAGGACAAAGCAGTTCACTTCATTGGCACCCCGTGCACCATGTTAAACATTCACTCTCTCCATCTCTGACAGAGTAGCAGCAGTGTGTACCATATACAAGATACACTGCAGCAACTCAACAAGGCTCCTTCAACAGCACCTTCCAACCCTACGATCTTTACCATCTAGAAAGACAAGGACAGCAGATGCATGGGAACACACCATCTGCAATTTTCTCGCCAAGTCACACACCATCCTGACTTGGAACTGTATCGCTGTCATTTTACTATTACTGGATCAAAGCCATGGAACTCCCTCCACAGCACTGAGTATACATAAACCACGTGGACTGCAGCTGTTCAAAAAGACAGCTTGCTATCATCTTCTCAAGGGCAATTGGGCTGGGCAATAAATACTGGCTTTAGCCAGAGACAGGGAATATATAAAATAAATTACATATTAGGATTCAAGTTAGTTTAAATATTTTTCAAGGGGTATTATTGTAAGCTGAACAGCCCTTATTAGTGTTGTAATTGATGTTTCTGAAGGTGTCCTAGCTTGCGTAATGTTTATTCTACCAAGCTCTGTACCACTGCAGCATTAGGGCTTTGTCAGCCTAATATTTCTCATCTACTGCTGAGTATCCAACAGATACTATCTCATAGTTGCCAATGGATGCATCCACCGCAAGTTTATTATTTCTTTGGCTATCAATAGTGCTATTCAAAAATGGACAAAAGGACTACCAGCTGGGGATGCACAACACCTCGCTACACAGTTCTCGTGTGTGCCAAGGACACTGACGTGGGAAATTTCACCTCATAGAATGAGGATTGAAGAAATTATTAGCCAGACCTAATTGGCACTTGAGTAATAAACAAATCATTAACATTACTTTGGCTTCTTTCAATTGTTCCTGGCTACCACCTCAAATTGGGTCAGGAAATATGGAACCTTTGGTCTTTTTTGATCCTGAGCTTAACTTCCTACCCCGTGTCTGCTCTTCTACCAAAACTGTTTTCTTCCATCTTTGCAAAGTCGCTTGCCTCCATCTCTGTCCATTCCAATCTGCTGCGGAAATCTCACTTCCATCCCCTCTAAACACTTTTAGCTAGTCTGCCCACACTAGCCCTCCACAAGCTTCAACTCAACCACAGCCCCGCAACCTGAATCCTCAACTGTTCTAACGTCTTACAATTACCTTGCCCGTCCTCTCTAAACACCATTGGCAAGGCAGGCCCCTACAGTAGGGCAGTATTCATGGAGATTTCATGGTGTCTTTTACCTACACAGCTTGGTGAAATTGTTTTTTTGCCACATCTTTAATATTTTTACAATTAATAAACAAAAGTGTTCTCAGAAACGTAAGAAAAAAATAAATAGTAGTAGCAGCAACAGGATATTAACCTTTAATTCCTAGAGACTTCAGGACAATGCTGGAGGATCGCAACCCTATCCAAAATGTCAATTTTAAAACATATGCTTGTTTTGAAACCCCAACATGCTTTGCCAACACAACTTGAATGATCTCTTCCTGCCTTATGCTCTTTTATACATTTCATACCAGATTTCTGTCTGCCGACTACTTATCCATGCAAACATTATTGGTCTTTTGTGAAGCCTCTACACACCTAGATTCTCTACCCACTTCCCTTTGCCTTCCCCACTCCCTTTCTGACATTGTAAATATCTGCAAAATCTTTCTCTTCAACTGTGTCTTCGGTTTCCCATTACAACCTATTCCAACCATTTCCCATTTATCTTTCCTTCTTATTGTAGCTTCCCATGAGATGCATGCGAGCGGAGCTACATAGCTAAGCTGTCTGGAATTATCCAGGCCTTGTTTAGGTGAAAATATAGATACAATTAATTTGGAACTGAATCACCCAATATAGTCTGGACATGTTTCTTTTATTTTGGTTTTGTAACATCAATGGAAAAAAATATACAAATTGCAATTGAATACTGGCACTGATATAGTGGGCTGGAGTCTCCCGTTCTGTAACTTACATTATTCTACCAAGAATAGTAGGAACATGAAAAATATTCCACAACTCAGTCTTTCATACCTTCAATTTTGTTCCAATTATTTATCTTCCCAGTTCTCTTGGATTTAACAACGTTATCTTCCTGCACTACCTCACAGTCACTGTCCTATATATTCATTGCACTCTGCAGAAGTATTAAATTAAACTGTTCCTGGGGATTTTCAGTGTATGGATAGCTAAGGTTGATCACGTATGGTACCGTGTATTGGTACATATGGCATATCGCAAAAACCTAAAGATTTAATAGATGTACGCAACCAGTTGAAGCCACAATAATTTTGCTGGCTTACTGACAGCTTCTGCATCAAATGATAATTTGTCGTTCGTAGTACAAATTACATGGACAAAATGTCATCAAAGGATTTGACACCCATCAAATGACTCTTGAATTTATGTAAGATAGTGCAGCAGCATTTGGCAACCGGGGTTTAAGAGCTGATTAGCTGGTTGCTGGGAAATGGGAGATTGTCACCATGCTGCCCTGAAAAACTGGCACTATAGCAACCAGCCACATTGGAACAAGCCACATGTAGGCAAGTGTTTGGTGAGGGGAGGAGAGAAAGGTGGAAAGGGCAGGAGGGAGAGAGGGGGCTAAGAAGTCCAACTGTTTATTTGTTCTGTAATATGGTCTGTGGCCTCTAAAAGCCACAATAGCAAATTGATCACAGTTTAATCCAAACTCTTCCATTTCAGTAACCATGGCAATAGTTACTGCAACGTGTTGCACTAAAGCTCAGCTGACTCATAGTGATCTCTGTTCATCTGGCAAATAGTGCATGAAATATTTGATAAGAAACCTAAGTGTGCTGCTTAACTCTTTAACAAGCAGGAAGTTAAAGTGTTGCACATTGGGCTTTGAATCCAGGCAAAATATTAACCCAAATTAATTTCAGAGAGTGACCTTTCATTTTGCGCAATGACGTTTCAAGGCATGTAGCAAAGGAGCACACCTTGAAAGAAATACTTTAAATATATTAGAAACAATAAAAATACTAAATGATACTAAATGGTTTACCTAACTTAAAACAGCTAACTTCAAATATCACATTTTAGGGAATTAGTTGTTAAGGCCCTGGAATGGAGTTTTACAGAGTTATTCTTTTTCTCTGAAAGTGTGCATGCAGAACTTGGGCCATTATTGTAACTAGGATTGGAACAGATGTGAGAATCCAGGGTTCAGATGAAGTTCAGGGAGCATCAGCTTTTTTTTCTCCAAAGAACAGCGCAGTCTCAGTATGCAGCCTTCAAATGACCTAACTTCCAGCCAGCATTTTTGAAATCCAAAACCTTCATTAAAATTGCGACCTGTCTATTTAACCTTTGATGAGCTTGCATGAAGAAGTAGCAAAATTTGAGCATGCTGTGGCAGCATTCTGATTGTCTGTAAGCTCCACATTGACTACCCTGAGGAGGACTGAGGAAATCAACACAAGTTACAGTACTACAGACATCCCCTTCAATATTGCGACAATTGAGCACTCATTGCTGTTATTAGGCAACAACTATTTTTGTGAACTTAAAGAAAAAGTTTAATAATTCACATGGCTAATAATTTAATCATGGTAACAAACTATCTAAACTTGAAACAGAAAAATAAATATAGTAAGCATTAGTGAAATCTATTCTATTCATCCTCCATTTCTGGTCTATTCCAGAAAGCTGCTTATTTATTAAACTAACGTCAAAATTATAATTGGTTACAAAATTAGCACTTGGTGGAACAGACTACAAGAATTGCACTTGCCGCTTACCAAATGAAGGATCTAAAAACATACTGACCAAGAAGAAAAAAGCATTTACTTACTGTCTGATTATCTTCATACAATTTCAGGTCATATCCGCTCAGCTCCACGCAGAAAATTATTGCCGTAACCCCTTCAAAACAGTGAATCCATTTCTTGCGTTCAGATCGCTGCCCTCCTACGTCCACCATTTTAAATGTCAGCTCCTTGAAAGTAAACTTGTTTTCCACTATGCCGGTGGTCATGTCTCTTGACCGCAGAATGTCCTCCACTGTTGGGATGTAGTCAGACGCCGCAATTCTGTCAAGATCATTCAGGTAGTAGGCTGCATTGTCTTCCAAGTGGTACTCGTTGGACCGGCAGAAACACTCCTGGACGCCCGGGTCACCCCATAGGCGCTTCATTACCCCTAACAATTCGGGTGTGATCTCTCCTTTGCTCTCAGCAGGCCCAGTCAGGGCAAAGAGTTGGACAGCATCATAGGCTCTGTCTGGGTTGTGGAATTCTATTTTGAGAGTAGCTAGTGCGCGGATGATGCGTGTAAGAGAGTCGATAGCATTGTAGATAATGAGGGGCTTGTATTCCTTGCATGCCTCCAAGTTGAAGCCGCCGCTGTGGATAATTTTCATCTGCTTAACAATGGTGCTCTTGCCGGAGTTGCTGGTCCCCAGCAGCAGGAGCTTGATCTCGCGGCGCTGGCGCTGACTCTCTGAGCGTAGGTGCCGATCAATCCGCCGAGAGCGCCGGGCTGCCTCCTTCTCCTCAGAGCTTTGACGACATCCCATGTTCCTTCCGATGTGGTTGGCTGGAGGGAGAGTGTACCTCGCAAAAACAGCAGTGATTGCTGCAGTGGGCTTGTCAGGTGTGCTGTGCACCTCACACAAAAGTAAAAGCAGTGGCTGATGATCAAACAGGTAAGTACCAATTCAGTCAGTCCCAGCAGGGGTGAGCAGAGAAGTGCAGCATCCACTGATAGGTCCTCAATTCAGTAGATGTCATGGCATTCCCCTCCTTTATGCAAGAAAGATGGCTCATTCCTGTTGCTAGAATGCTTTTCCTTTTTCTGCAATGTAGTTTGTGTCTTTAAATCTCTGTTCCACCTAAACATCATTATTTAATATCCATTCCTTCTGGAGATGACTGGTAGCTTCAGGTGGGCTTCAGTTCCCTCTCACTTAGCTCTGTCTCTTGGGAATGGTAGCAAGTGCACAGAAGAATTGCACAGCTCTCTGATTCTGTTACTTCAAACCTGAACAGTGTGCATAACCATCAGTGACCAATTTATCTGCCAAACAAAGCAAAGTGAATCATTAGAACTGCTTTTCCTGTAGGTTCTGAACTGACATGGTGACTGTTTGAAAGAGAACAATAGGCTGTTAAGTATTTATGTACATTTACTAATCCCACATCAGAAAGCTGGTGATTTTTAAAAATGTGATCTATCCCCGTAACTTCAATGAGTTCAAGGGATACCTCAGCTGAGACAGTTTCTCTTCATTCTTACGTTACTGAATTGACACTCGATCAATGTAGTTACCTCTAATTGGAGATTGCGTGAATTACAACTGGAGGTGTGGGCTGGTACGCAAGTTACACAAGACATGACATGATGAATGAATCACTTGTATAGACACTGACCCATTGCTAGCTTAGAATTGAACAAGCCTAACTTTGAGCTTCATGCCAGTACCTGAATGAGAATTCTAGATAATGTTACAAATCCCAAGAATGGCTTGTTAAATCTATTCACAACTGAGAAATTCAATTTGAACCCTGCCAATTTTCAGATGGGTGAACTGCAGTTGCTGACCTAAGTTTGAGGTCTGGGGTATTTCAGTTGCTGAGCCCCACTTCACCAACATGCCAAGATTGGGTGTCTGCCCGAAGCCGGCAGAAGTGGCGAGGTTGCTCAGAGATCCAGTCCAACGCAGTTCTCCAGCAGGCAGGGAAGTCCTGGGGAGGGGTTTTGGGAGGGAGGAAAAACATTGGCTGGGGAAGGCCACAACTAGCTTTTGTTGTGGGGTCTGATGGAGCACTCCCGAAGCTCCAAACCCCACAGACAAAGGTTTGACTTACCCGAGAGCGCCTTTTCTATCTGCAGACCTGCTTCAGCCTGCCGAGAAATTTACGCCGGTTCCCCGATCATGCCCTGGTTAAAATGCAATCAGATCCTATAACATAATAGGATCCTGAGTTGCATCCATTCACAAGGTGCATGCCTCCATTAAGCAGCCTCCTCACCTACTGCAGAATCTGCAGATTAAAATGAGCAATGGCAGGTAGGGGTCAGATTACGAAAAGCTAAGAAACACCCATTTTTATTGAGCAGGTTGGGTTAAAGTCAAACCTATGGTTATCGTCTGTAATTATCTGACAGCCATATAATTGTACTCATCTTATGAATATTAATTTCTGTATGATATAACAATTAAAAATATCATATTTTCAACAGCAATACCATAACAGATCTAGGACCCCAAAGAATACAATCAAAAAATAAACTATCCAGAAATTCACTGCATTTCTTAAATGTGTTTAACTCGTCTCACAAATACCACCATTCTGATCAATACATACAAAGCACTTTGTTCTTTCTTTCTGAAGTGAATCATGGCAGAATTTCATTTGGTGCAGTAACGTCATAGGCAAGGCAGCCATCAATAATAAAGAACAATCAGCATTCAATATCACAGCAACAGCCTCAGAGTGGAGATGGGGGGGAGGGGGGAAAGGAAATCTCCAAGTTCTGGCACATGAAGTTTAAAAAGATGAAATTTTTAGAAAAATGCAAATTGTACATACAGTGTTCCAAATTGTTGCTTTAATAATTGTGCCACTGTTCTGAAGTGGATGTTTGATGCCTTTCACCCACTCATGATAATATCTTGCAGTAGCTCAATTGAATTTAGTAATACTCTTTTTTTAAAATTGCTTTTTTTCACACTATGCTTTTTCATGGGTTTATTTATTCTGACACAGTGCAGATGTTCAGCTGTTTTATGTCTCCCTTCCCCTCCCCCCCTGTAATAAAAGCTACTGGATTGATTTGTTCAGATAAGCACAACAAAGCACAGCTTTTGTATAATTTTTGTCTTTTCCTGGAGCAACATGAAATGCCTTAAATTATATACAGAGTTTCCTTTATGAATAAGATTGCTCTCACCGTTGAAACGTGGTTGAGCATTAGGTTAAGAATCCATGGCTCAAATTTGCCAAGTCATTTGGCTGGCCTGAACTCAGCCAAAACATAAGTATTTCCGCCTGTCTGTAATGGCCTTTCAGTTGTCTGCTCTCACTAAACTACCTCTCTCAAAAACTTTCCCTACTCATTTGTATATGGCAGGAATTGTGTAGCAAAGGGTTAACCACGTAAGAAGGAGAATCCGGCGTACATACGGGTTTTTAATATGAAGATTAGCTGTCTTGTGCCCCCCGCCTCATGAACAGTAATGCTTGCAGCGAAAGCCACTATGAGCCTGACTTTTGGCATAGTTGAGCAAAATGGCAACTGACCAAGTTGTACATCCTCCAGTTATTGCAAGCTCCAGAGAACAGGATTTGGCACCAAACAGATGATTGAGCCAAATTGGATTTAGTGTGCACTACTTTGAATTCCAGTGCACTGTGTTTGTGTATCACTCTTTTGAACCACCTTTCGGTCTTGGCTTTGTGTGTTTTTGGGTGACTTTCCTATTCATTATGTAAACAATGTGGAATTTTTCAGTAGTTAAGGGCTTGCTTTTAAACACAGGGCCAAACTAAACTCTAGAACTGAACTTAAGGGATTGCTTAATTGTTTAACAATTGTAAACTTTCCAATTGCTACTTTCCTCCACCACACCAGTGACTATAGGCACTATATAAATGTAAGTTCTTGTCTTGTACCTCCTTCATTTCAGTTTTTCACTAAAGGTGCCTAAACTGTTATTTTAATTTGCCACCCACTCAAAGATGTACGTAGAAATGAAAGGTTCCACAACCCCCCCCCCCTCCCCCTTTCGAGCAGAACAAGTAATAAAGATGTTGAGTGAAAAACATTTCTCCAATATAAAGCTGCTGTTAGGGTCAAAAAATGCAAAAACCTGTGCGTACCCCGAATTCTCCTTCTTACATACTGTTTTGAGCTAAACGAGTAACCAATTAAAGTAAATCAAATAAACTAAGTGAACAATGTAACATTACAATCATACCAGGAGATGCAGCTACTGTGCAAAGATTTATTGCAATTAGAATATCAAATGAAGCCTGCCCAGCCAGCTATGTGTTAAATGATGTTGTAATTTGACAAATTATATACAATCTATATTTTTACTATGTTCTGCCTGCAGCTTGCCGTTTAGCACAATTCTGAATGTCTACACTTCAGTTTTAGCTCTCTCTTCAGTAAAACTTCAAAGGGTTGTCATGCTGTATCTAAGGCACAGCAGAACTTATCCCCCCCCCCCCCAGTCACTAAAAACATTGCCAAAATAAAAATGTCTTTAGACCTGAGGGGGGAATTTTTCCTTGTGTTTAACAAAATGCGATGTTAAGCAGGATGCTGCATTATTTTCCACCTGGGCTGAGATAACAGCTGCTGTAGTGGCCCACCTGCACCCTGATCTGATTTCATTCTACAGAGTAGCACAAACAAGACATCAGAGGCTTCCCATCACAATATGGAGAAGTAGCACTGGCTGAGTGGGAGAATATGTGGTGTTATTATCAGCAATGTTATTACAATACATGTCCTTAAATGTGCCTAGAGGCATAAGCATAAAATCAGGCCACACTGTTCTGGTAGTTTTTGACCAATATGGTTGTATCTCTTTCATCCCTTTTCTATCTATACAAGGATTGACTCCTGCTCCAGCTGCACCAGCATTGCAGCCAACACCCTCTTGACCTGTATTAACAGGTTTCCTCCGCGTTTCCAGTGAGTTTACGGTGCTGGAAACAGAGGAGCTGATTTATTGCTCTGATTTAATTATTTTTTACCTTTTAGGGAGCCTTCCCATCAGGGGCCCTCCAATAAAACTGTCTAGACTGTGAGAAGTAGTTGCTGATTTAAATCCTCTGTGTTTTTCTGTTTATTATTGTTGATTTTTTGAGAATATTGTTTAACAGCGGAAGTGATATGGGTTTGGAAGAGTCATTGACCTTTTGAAACAGCTGATAAAACAGTGATACTTGCAATGAGGATAATGGCTAATGGTTGATAATGGTTCTATCCAATAATGCTAATTGAGCTGCCTTACAACTGTGAGACTGTGAAATTGTTACAACCATATATCCCGATGAAAAAATTAGCATGCACTTGTTACAACATTTTCAACAGTCATCGGAAACACAGGGAGGAAATCTGAAGGTTGCTAATTTTGAGCTTTTATTTAACAGGATGTTGATCTGCCTCCTCTTAAAACTTACTCCAACCTGTCAAGGTTTTTTTTCATTTTGTTTCTCTAATAATGACCTCCATTGACTTCCTCACTGCTCTCTCCCCATCTAAGGAAAGCCATTTTCTGTCACTGAGGCAACAGCTGAACAAATTTGAAGTGAAGTGACCCACAGGTCACTGCTGACGTCATTATAATTGACAGGCGAACATTTGTTTACAAAATGTATGCTGGCTGACATCAAAAACTTAAGAACAGAAGAATCCTTTCAAACTTGCATGAGTAACATGAACTTGTTGGAATGCAAGTTTAAATTGATGAATACTTTTAAAAACCCATTTTCCAATACAGCATTTGTAGAGCACTGAAAATTTATACTTTTAGAATTGTTTATCGTCACGTTATTGTTCCCTTTACATGGTGTTCTCCTGATACTTCACTTCATGTGTACATCAGACTGATGCTGCATGCCAGGATGAGAGGGCATAGCCTTGTGTACATTATTCTTCACATATTAATGCTCTTTGGAAGGAAGCCAAACCAAAGAGGGAATATGCCTTCTGATTAGGAGGGAGAGGCAATTAGCCAGGCTAGTTTTGCACATCTGCCAAAGCCAATTTCAACTCACAGGCTTGGTTATTTTTTAGGAAACAAAATATGGTACAATTTGTTGAACTATATGGTGGCGTGTGCATGAACAGCACAAATCCCAAAGTCATGAGGCAGATTTTGCAACTGCTGTTCCTAGCACAGAGCTTCACTGACCACGCTTTGGGCATTGCAAAATCACACAGACCCAACCCATGGGGTTTTGAACCCACTTTAATAGATAGAAACCCTTGGGATTTTCTTATGTTTATACTCTATGCTGGGATTGTGCATTAATAAAAATACAGTTAGGTGAAATGCCAACTAATTGCTGAAACTTTCAAGAGAATTTTCTTAGTACATTACTTCCTTGAAAGTTGATAAGTTGCCAGGGCCAGATGGATTGTTTCTGAGGCTGCTGAAGGAGGTTAGGGAGGCGATAGCAGATGCTCTGAGGATGATTTTCCAATCCTCACTAGATACAGGAGAGGTTCCGGAGGACTGGAAAAATGCAAACGTAGTTCCATTGATTAAAAAGGGACCGAAGGAAATGCCATACAATTATAGGCCAGTTAGTCTTACATCGGTGATGGGCAAATTAATAGAATCATTGCTGAGAGATAGCATTAACTGCCATGTATGAAGGCATGCACTTGTCAGGGATGGTCAGTATGGATTTGTAAAGGAATGTCTTGCCTCATAAACTTGTTTGAATTTTTTGAGGAAGTGATAAGAAGAATTGATGAAGGTAGTGCAGTGGATGTTGTATGTATGGATTTTAGCAAGGCGTTTGACAAGGTCCCACATGGCAGATTGGTCAAAAAGTAAAAGCCCATAGGATATAGGGTAATGTGGCAAACTGGATCAAAAGTTGGCTTAACAGAAAACAAAGGATAATGGTGGATGGATGCCCTTGCAAATGGAAAGTTATTTCAAGTGGTGTTCCACAAGGTTCAGTGTTGGGACTCTTGCTGTTTGTATTATATATTAACGATTTGGATGTGAATGTGGGGGGCACAAGTGGAAAATTTGCAAATGGAACAAAGATTGGCCGAGTAGTCTACAAACTGATATCAATGGGTTGATGGAGTGGGCGGTAATGTGGCAGATAGATTTTAACATGGAGAAGTGTGAGGTCATGCTTTTAGGGAGGCTAAACGGTTATGGGGAATACACAATAAATAGGAATATACTAAGAAGGTTAGAGAAGTGAGAGATCTTGGCGTACAAGTATACAGGGGTCTAAAAGGCAGCAGTTTAAGTAGATAAGGTTGTAAAGAAGGCATATGGAATGCTCTCCTTCATTGGTATATAGAATAGGTATGGAATATAAAAGTGAGGATATAAAGTTTGAATTGTATAAAACACTGGTGGGGCCACAATTGGAGTATTGTGTATGGTCACCATATTACAGGAGGGACGTAATTGCTCTGGAGAGAGTGCAGTGGAGATTTACAAGAATGTTGCCAGGGGCCAGAAAAGTGTAGCTATGAGGAGAAATTGGATAGGTTGGGATTATTTTCCTTGGAACAAAGAAGGCTGAGGGATGATTTGATAGAAGTGTACAAAATTATAAGAGGTAGAGATAGAGTGGACAGGATAAAATTGTCTGCTTTGATGGAGAATTCTAGAACCAGGGGACATAGATTCAAGATAAGTGAGGGTAGGTGTAGAGGGGACATGAGCAAGAACTTTTACACCCAAAAGGTAGTTGTGGTGAACCACTGTAATACTGTCTGTATATGGGATATGCCTGGGCACGCCCCTGCTGCCTCAATCCGGGGCTCCGCCCTCCTCGGGGTATAAAGGTGGCTGCTCTCCGCCCCTTTTCCCTCAGTTCGGGTTAGCAATCGGTTTGGGAGTGCTTCTGTTCTTGTTAATAAAAGCCTGTTGTTTCGCAACATCTAGTCTTTGCGTGAATCAATGGTGTATCAATTTTATTAACAAAATTTTTGAAATGGAGCAACTCCTGAAACCTGACAAATTGGATTTGGATCCGCAGGCAGTTGGCGCCTCTAACTCTTTCGATCACTGGCTGCGCTATTTTGAGACCTTCATCGCCTCCTCCTCCTCCGTCGTCGTAACAGACATCGACAAACTGCATGTGCTCCACGCCCGCGTCAGCGCTCATGTCTTCGCGCTGATCCGAGATGCAGAGACTTACCAGGAGGCAATCGATCTCCTCAAATACCAGTACAACCGGCAGCCGAACGAGGTCTACGCCAGACACCTGCTGGCCACTCGCAGACAGCAGCCGGGGGAATCGACTGAGCAATTCCTGCGCGAACTGCGTGCACTCGGCAGAGCCTGCAACTGCAAGGCCGTTTCAGCCGCCCAAAACGCCGACGACCTGATCAGAGATGCCTTTGTCGCGGGCATCAGGTCGACCTATATCCGGCAGCGCCTGCTGGAACAAGGTGGGCTGGACCTGAAGAAAACTGTGGAACTTGCCGGCTCACTGGAGGTAGTGTTCCGGAACCTCGAGGCCTACACCCCGACCACGAGGGCGCACCGTGGACACCGTGACCGCAGCCATCGCTGTACCCGGGAGGGCCGCAAACCTACGCCACGCCCCGTCCCGAAGCCGAACTGACCACTGCGACAGTCCCCGAAGGCCCGAGGTGCTACTTCTGCAGCCTGGAGAAGCACCCACGACGACGCTGCCCGGCGAAAGACGCAATCTGCTCTGGCTGCGGTAAGAAGGGTCATTACCTGAAAGTTTGCAGGGCAAAATTGGCCCCCAGGCCCAGCAGCGCCGTGTGCGATCCACGGGAGGGACTGCCTTCGACGCCATCGACCGGGTGCGATCCGCAGGTGCCGCCATTTTGGACGCCAGCGGCCGCGTGTGACCCAAGGAAGCCATCATCTTGGACGCCATCAGCCACATGCGACCCACGGAGGCCGCCATCTTGGACGCCACCAGCCACGTGTGACCCACGGGAGCTGCCATCTTGGGTGATGTCAGCCGAGTCACGGGGGCCACCATTTTGGGAACCGTCCACCGCATCGCCTAATCCGACAGTGGCCTCAGTCGCGTTGGACCAGTCCAGGCCTCACCAGCTCGCCTGATCGATGATGGACATTAAGGTAAACGGCCACACTACTAACTGCTTATTTGACAGTGGGAATACGGAGAGTTTCATCCACCCTAATACGATGAGGCGCTACGCACTGCCAGTACTGCCAATGCAGCAATCAATCTCCATGGCTTCGACGTCCCGGTCAGTGAATGGCCTCGGGTACTGTGTAGCAAATCTGACTGTACGGGGCACAGTGTACGACAAGTGCAGCCTCCTCGTGCTGCCACAGCTCTGCGCTGCCGTACTACTGGGGCTAGATTTCATGTGCCACCTTGGGAGCATCATTATGGTGTATAATGGGCCTTTTCCCCCAATTTCCGTCCAAAATCTACAGCTAACAGACCAGCCACCTCACACCACCTGTGGTCTCTCGACCCTCAAAGTCGCCCCTCCCTCGCTCTTTGAGCACCTCACCCCCGACTGCAAGCCCATTGCCACCAAAAGCAGACGGTACAGCGCTGGAGATAGAGCGTTCATCAAGTCCGAGGCGCAACACCTCCTGGGGAGGGGATTATTGAGGACAGTACCAGTCCCTGGAGAGCCCAAGTGGTGGTCATCAAGACTGGGGAGAAACTTCGCATGGTCATTGACTACAGTCAGACCATCAACCGATACACGCAGCTGGACGCGTATCCCCTTCCCCGCATATCTGACATGGTCAATCAGATTGCACAATATCGGGTGTTCTTCACCATTGATTTGAAGTCTGCATACCACCAGCTCCCTATCCGCCCGGAAGACCGCCAATACACTGCCTTCGAGGCGGATGGCCGTCTCTACCACTTCCTTCAGGTCCCCTTCGGCATCACCAACA
Source organism: Mustelus asterias (assembly GCF_964213995.1). Lineage (NCBI taxonomy): Eukaryota > Metazoa > Chordata > Chondrichthyes > Carcharhiniformes > Triakidae > Mustelus > Mustelus asterias. Next base: position 58,185,575 of record NC_135813.1, on the reverse strand, counting down.
GGGTCTCGGTTTTCCAGCGTGAGATGGACCGAATGGTGGACCAGAACGGGTTGCGGGCCACCTTCCCGTACCTGGATAACGTCACCATCTGCGGCCATGATCAGCAGGACCACGACGCCAACCTCCAAAAATTCCTCTACACTGCGGCACTCCTCAACCTGACCTACAATAAGGAGAAGTGTGTATTCCGCACGTGCCGCCTCGCCATCCTTGGTTGTGTTGTGGAGAACCCGACCCCGACCGCATGCGTCCCCTCCTGGAACTCCCCCTCCCCACCACCTTCAAAGTGCTGAGGAGATGCCTAGGCTTCTTCTCATACTACGCCCAGTGGGTCCCCAATTATGTGGACAAAGCCCGTCCGCTCATCAAATCCACATCTTTTCCCCTAGCGGCGGAGGCCCGGCTGACCTTTGACCGCATCAAAGCGGATATTGCGAAGGCCACAATGCACACCGTAGACGAATCCACCCCATTCCAGGTGGAGAGCGATGTGTCTGATTTTGCCTTAGCCGCCACTCTTAACCAGGCGGGCAGACCCGTGGCCTTCTTCTCGCGCACCCTGCAGGGCCCTGAAATTCGACACTCCTCTGTCGAAAAAGAGACACAAGCCATCGTGGAGGCTGTGCGACACTGGTGCCACTACTTAGCTGGCAAACGGTTCACCCTGCTCACGGACCAATGGTCCGTTGCCTTTATGTTCAGTAACGCGCAGCGGAGCAAAATCAAGAACAATAAGATTTTGAGGTGGAGGATCGAGCTCTCCACCTACAATTTATGACATCTTATACCAGCCTGGGAAGCTCAATGAGCCCCCACACGCCTTGTCCCGGGGGACCTGTGCCAGCATGAACCTAGACCGGTTACAGACCCTCCACGATCACCTCTGCCACCCGGGGGTTCCCAGGTTCTTCCATTTCATCAAGGCCTGGAACCTGCCATATTCCATTGAGGAAGTCACGTCTGTAACCAGGCACTGCCAAGTCTGCGTGGAGTGCAAGCCGCACTTCTACCGGCCGGACAGAGCATCAAAGCCACCCGCCCTTTCGAACGCCTGAGCGTTAACTTCAAAGGTCCCCTCCCCTCCTCTGACTGCAACGTATACTTCCTCAATATTGTTGATGAGTATTCGCGGTTCCCCTTTGCTATTCCCTGCCCGGATATGACCTCGGCCACGGTCGTCAGGGCCCTGCACAGCCTCTTCACCCTGTTTGGTTTCCTCAGCTATATTCATAGCGACCGGGGTTCCTCTTTTATGAGTGACGAGCTGCGCCAGTACCTACTCTCCAAAGGCATAGCCTCGAGTAGGATCACCAGCTACAACCCCAGGGGGAATGGACAGGTGGAGAGGGAGAATGCAACAGTCTGGAAGGCCGTTTTATTAGCTCTCCGGTCTAAGGGTCTTCCAGTCTCCCGCTGGCAAGAGGTCCTCCCTGATGCGCTACACTCAATAAGGTCACTACTGTGCACGGCTACCAACGCCACCCCTCATGAACGGATGTTTGTTTTCCCCAGGAAGTCCTCCTCGGGGACCTCACTACCATCGTGGCTGATGTCCCCTGGCCCTGTCCTGCTCCGGAAGCATGTGCGGACCCATAAGTCGGACCCCCTGGTCGAAACGGTCCGGCTCCTCCACGCCAACCCCCAATACATCTATGTGGCGTATCACGATGGGCGGAAGGACACGGTCTCCATTCGCGATCTGGCCCCCGCAGGTACTACGTCCCATGGCCCCTCACCCCCAGCTCCCAACATCGTCCATGATGCACCAGAGTCTCAGCACGCTCATTTAGCCCCCGTGTATGGCACACCTGAGCCCCAGGAGCAGCCTCCACACACCCGGCAGTCTGGGCGGCTTCACCGGTTATGGACTGGCGTCTGACCCATCACCGCGGCCTCCTGAACCGGCACCACGGCTGACATTGCGGCGGTCGCAGCGACAGATCAAGCCCCCAGAGAGACTGAACTTGTAACTTGAATCAATAACTTGTGACTGTCGTTCCACCACCTCACCCTCGCCGAACTCTTTTTTAAACAGGGGGTGAATGTGGTGAACCACTGTAATACTGTCTGTATATGGGATATGCCTGGGCACGCCCCTGCTGCCTCAATCCGGGGCTCCGCCCTCCTCGGGGTATAAAGGTGGCTGCTCTCCACCCCTTTTGCCTCAGTTCGGGTTAGCCATCAGTTTGGGAGTGCTTCTGTTCTTGTTAATAAAAGCCTGTTGTTTCGCAACATCTAGTCTTTGCGTGAATCAATGGTGCATCAGTGGTGGGTGTCTGGAATTCGTGCCAGAGTTGATGGTAGAGGCAGAGACCCTAAACTCTTTTAAAAAGTACCTGGATCTGCGCTGTAAGTGCTGTAAGCTTCAGGGCTATGGGCCGTGTGCAGGAAGTGGGATTAGATAGGGCACCTGGGTGTCCTTGGGCTGGCATGTACGAGATGGGTTGAATGGCGGCCTCCTGTGCTGGAACTTTTCTATGGTGCTATAAAACATTTCAATGTAAACTGGTCATTCTGTGCCTTGATTAAATATCTTGAAATAAAATGGAAGTGTTGAATAAAATCAAGATGTCTTTATTTCCCATTTTCTTTCCGAAAGAAGTATTTTGTCTGCGGCAAAACATTTTTTAAACTGATTTACAAGGTGACATGAAATGCCAGATATTGGCAAGGTTGACAGAAGGTAAAGAAAGGAAGAGGCCACTTCAGGCTTGGCATTTAAAAGCATTCAATTTGAAGGCAGAATGGAAGAATGTGGCATTGTGTCAGTTTTGATGAGAGATTGTTAGAATAAGAGACTTGTTGGAAACAAAGTGAGGAGGGAGAACATGCAGGATGGCAGGAATCAAGAGGTAGCAAAATTTAAAACAGATCCTCAGTTAAACCAGAGAGTGTGCGGGTTTGTTCTGTAGCTAGCACTATTAAGAACAAAATCTTGTTTTAATTTGGGAAGAAAATATTTTCTAAATAAGCTGTGTGATACACCCCCAGAAATAAGTTTAGATTTGACATCTATTTGTGCTTCCCTATTTAACAATGTAATTCTTTGGAGTCTCCTGTGATGTATAGTCCTCTCTGTACCAGAAGAATCCTTAAGGCAATATTCTACGAATAGAGGTGATTACTGCACATGCACCAGTAAGCTTTCTCTCCTCTGCTGTGATATCACACTGGTATCTGTCTTCATTTCACTTTTGTCATCAGTTCCCAGTGATATCATATTTCCCACCAGTACTAGTACACATGAGAAGTTTGTTAATGCTCAGCTGAAGATGGATTGGTACAGTACTGGGAGTCTCATTCCAACTGTGCTGCAGTCTCCCGTGCCTGCAGCCAGTTGATTAGTTGATGCACTAAAAGAAGTACTGATGGTAGTTGCAGGAACGTCCATCATTTGCTGTTTGCCTGCCATAGATGTAAGCCCAGAAGTTGTGATTCCAGTGGCGGCAAAATTATCAGCACTTGCCATCGTTATTGTGTAAAACTGACAGCTTCTGATGTCTGCACGTGGGCAGTTAAATGTAGAAATCTGGAAATTGCTGCAGGTTCCTGCTACTCCACAGGGTGCAATCTTCACAGATGCAATCAACACTGAATCAATGATTTGATGTGAGTTTCAGCTTTTTATGCACTATTCTCATCGTTAAAATGACTCAGTATAAGCCTTGTTGAATAAAGTGTAACTGTCTTTATGGTATGCTAAGTCAGGGGGCTGAATATTGAGGGGGCAGATGCCTTGCCCTCCCAGAAGCAAAATTGGTATGCAGCCCACCACAGCCATAACACGCTGCGGGCAGGCTACAAGGGCGATGTGGACCTTCCGCCACTCACTGAGGAGGAGAGCTTCCTCTCGTGAGTTCAGATTATCTGGCAGTTCCATCAGTCCCAGCGGCATCAAGAGTGCATTGGTGAATGCTGTTTGAGCTGTAACGAGGAACTGGATCCGGAGACAGGTAAGTCTGGGATCTTGGTCAGGGAGGATTTAGGCAGATTAGGGGCTGTGGATTTAAGACTGTCGGCAGGTAGGAAGAAACAGAGTTTTTATTTTGGAGGGGTAGGGGTGCTGACCCTGATCTATAAAGGGTAACCCCAATAGATAGAAACACTCCCACCCCATTAGTTTCTTGCCCTTTAAAAAAAATTGGACTGCCCACTCCTGTCCAACTGTCCACACCAAACATTTTGTGGGCGATTTTATCAAAACGAGTTGAAGTGCCAAATGAGCATGAAAATGGGAATCGTACTGTTTTTCGGGCGAGTTAAAAATCGAATGTTACTCACCCTGTAAAAAAGAATGCAAGGTTTGTTTTCCACCAGCAGGGGGAGGGGCAGGTCTTAAGCTTACTGGAAGCCTGCAGCTTGCAGCAGAGGGCGCAATTGCGCATGCTCAAATCTCTGTATTCTGTGAACATAGAGATCTGTCTGTCATTGCCGCTGGTCTTCGCGGCTAATTCCCCCCCCCCCACCCCCGCTAGTCTTTTTATAAAATCCCCACTGCACCGACCACAATCCCACCCAGGCCCTATTCCCATAACCCCACATATTTACCTTGCTAATCCCCTGACAAGGTCAATTTATCATGGCCAACCAACCTAACCTGCACATCTTTGAAGTGTGGGAGGAAACCAGAGCACCCGTAGGAAACCCACGCAGCCATGGGGAGAATGTGTGGACTTCACACACACACACACACACAGTCACCCAAGGCTGGAATTGAACCCTGATCCCTGGCGCTGTGAGGCAGCAGTGCTAACCACTGTGCCACTGAGATGCCCCCTCCAGGTCTGATTTCCCCCCCCCCTCAACCGAACCGATCATACCGCCCACTTGCCCCCGGCTTCTGCGGGGCTATGCGTCTCGCGGACAATTGCATCCTGGTCTCTCTAGTAACATAGATATTCTATTTTAAATAGAATTTAAATATTGAGATCAGCCTCAGGTCCTTTTCAGGCATTGAGCTTATCTTGCCTGATATCCGGTGCCAGTAAGATCACGAGAGGCAAGAAATTGGGAGTGAATCTGGTTTCTTGACTCTCTCGCAATTTTAATGGCTCGCCGCCCATCGGCCAGTGGGGTGAAATTGCAAGATCGTTCCCTTTAAGTCTAATTGACCCTTGCTTACCTATTTAAATATGCTGTGCAGTCTGCCGCTTTCCATATTATTGGAGTAAGCTGGGGGGCTGGGAAGGTGGTGGGAAACATTCCCCCCACTCCCTACAGAAAAAACAAACCTGGCAGGGGTACGTAAAATGCAGCCCATAATTTCTGATGTACAGCCTCTCTGATATTGAAACGCCTATTTTGTGAGTTTGGAATTTCACTCCCTCAGAATAACACTTACAAATTTCATTATCTTTAAAATAATATGAATAATAGTAATAAGAATTATAATTAGCTGAGGCCCCAACACTAATCCTAGCTACTTAATTTGCCAACTTGAAAACTTTCTGCTTTGTGTCATTTAACCAATCTTCTATCTGTACTACTATGCTGCTAACTCTATGAACCCTTAACTTGCATGTGTCACTTTATCAAATGTCTTAAAAATCCAAGCACACTCTGGTTGTCCTTTATCTACCAAACTAGTTATGTCCTCAAAGAACCCTCTTAAATTTGACAAACGGTTTCCTTTTCATTGACTTTGCATGATCAAACTATGCTTTCGTAAGTGCATTCCTAAGACATCCTTATTATTAGACATCTGCATTTTCTAATGAGTGCTGTCAGCCTCACTAGCCTGTAGTTCACTGTTTGCTTTCTCCTTCCTTTTATAGTGGACTTACATTTGCCAACTTCCAATCCACTGGAACAGTTCTAGAAACTAGAAATTCTGGAAAATTATAATCAGTGCATCCACTACCTCTGCGGCTACTTCTATTAGAGCCCTTGGATATAAATCACCAGCTCCTGGGAATTTGTTGGCTTTTAGTACTTTAAGTTTCTCTAATATTTTTTCTCTGTTGATATTAATTACCTTCACTTTTATTAGTCTCTTGATTATTCCCTATTTCTGTTGTGTCTTCTACTGTGAAAATGGACACAAAATATTTACTCAATATTTCTTCTAGTTCCCTATTCCCTGTGATAATCTCTCCTGTCTCTGCCTCTAAGACACCTTTTTATATATTTGTAATAGCTTTTACAATCTGTTTTTGCATTGTTGGCTAGTTTAATCTCATATTCTATTTTCTTCCATTTTATTAACTTTTTGATCACCCTTTACTGGTTTTTGAAACTCTCCCAATGTTTAAGTTTATTGTTAGAGCCAGATTTTCATCTCCCAATGGGGGTGGGAATAGGGTTGGGAAAGCTGAAATCTTGAGACTTTCACTGCTAAAATGAATTTACTATCCTTCCCAACCCCAAGCTATTTTGTGTGGCTTTTTCATGGGTCACGGATGCCTTGGGTTGCGAGCCTAAATACATTACCATTGTAAGCTCTAAAAGAAATATGGATTTCCTCCTGCCCTGCTATTTACCTCTGCTCATGCAGGATTTGAAAGCCCTAAAGAAAATCCCGCCTCATTAGAGAGTTTGTGACCACTGGGGGGGTAGCCAGCTGAGGAGTTGGGAATATTGACAGGTAAGTGCTAAATGTTTTGACAACTTCAAATGTCACTACTAGATGCTGTATTGTGATGACTCAGTCCTGAAAAAATAAGTTGACCACTGCATTGCCCAGCATTCTTTAAGTGTTGAGATATATTAGAGTACTTTTCCCATTGGAAAATGTGCTCTTATGCATTCAACACTGAAGATAACATTTTTTTGGACATATATTGTAAGAATCTGAAGTGATTTAAATGCCCAGAGTTCCTTTAAATTGAAAAAAATAACTTAAGCAACTTTTACCTACAAAAGAAAAGCGGATACCTACTCATGGACTGCTTCGATTAAAGGACATCTGGTTTAACTTAGAAAAATGGCTATTTGTTATTTTTCAGTTTCAGTATAGCTGAGCTCATTAGGAATGAGTTTCAAAATCTGGTAACCAGATATCTCAGCAGTGGCCGGGGTTCACATTTTGATTGGCAGTTTTGAGAGGTTATTAAAGGATTATCTGCCTTTGATGTGGTATGTGAATAAGTGTTTGTTTGTTTTTGCAACAGATTGACCAGTTGAGGGTATTAGAGTTTTTTTTAATGGCTTTGATGAATCAGTGTTTGTTCAGTATGAAATTTGTTTGAATGACGGTTCTGTTAGATCATTTGAAGGTTTTTTAATATCCAGTTCAGACATCGTGGGGTCTACCCAAGTGCAGACTGCTGACTTTATAGAGAGTACATGGGGACATGAATGTGGCATGGAGGGGGTATGAGAAGGAATCGAGAAGCTATTGAGGAGTCTGAGGAGGCATGGAAGCAGCATTGGAGTACAAGAGGGTGTAGAGGTGGTATGAGAAGATATAGACTGGAATTCTCTGGCCGGTCACACCAGGGGATTCTCCTGTCCCACCAGCAGTGCACCCCCATGTTTCCCACCCACAGTGGGTGATGTCAATGAGAATTCCCATTAAAAGTGGCGGGATCAGAGAATCCCACAGCTAGCAAACAACATACCACCTCCCGCCGATGGGAAACATCCACCTGGGACTGCTGGAGAATTTTGCCCCTACAGAGGGCACAGGAAGCATGGAGGTGGATGAAAACAATGAAGGGGCATGAGGGCTGAGGTTTAGGGGCAAAATAATGATGTTGGGAGCTGGGCTGTTCAACCTGAGAACCAAGGAGGACATTCCAACCAATCTGCCTCCACGCCCACACTCCTCCTACACTGCTTTGCGGCACACAAAACCAATCCTTCCTCACCCGTTTGTCTCTCAGGGACATAAGTATGGCGACAATGGAGTTTAGTGGCAGGCTCGCATTTCAGAAGCTGCAGGTGGGCCCAATTCACATTTTCCCAACCCTACTCGAAAATCCAGCAGCACGGTTGCACGGTGGTTAGCACTGCTGCCTCACAGCTCCAGGGACCCGGATTCAATTTCAGCCTCGGGTCACTGTCTGTGTGGATTCTGCACATTCTCCCCGTGTCTGCGTGGGTTTCCTCCGGGTGCTCTGGTTTCTTCGCACAGTCCAAAGATGTGCCTGTTAGGTGCATTGGCCATGGTAAATTGTCCTTTGGGGCCCAAGATGTGCAGACTAAGGGGATTAACGGGGTAAATACGTGGGGTTACAGGGAAGGGCCTGGGAAAGATGCTCTGTCAGAGGGTCGGTGCAGACCCTATAGGTTGAATGGCCTCGTTTTGTACTGTAGGAATTCTATGATCCTATTCTATTCGTTGTAACATTATGAGCCTCTTCTTTTAATCTAATATGATCCTTAGCTTCCCCAGTAAACTCAGTTGGCTCTTTCTCTGAGTTTTTGTTTATTAATGAAACATAATTTTATTCAAAATTTGGAAATACTTATTTAAATATTCCCCACTCTCTACTTACCCAAGGTACTTTCAGTCTGTTTACCCAATCAAATAGTTCTCCCCTCACATCTATAGAGATGAGAAATCTCCGGCATTTGGTGCAATTCCAACTTCCTGAACACAAAATTCCACCTTTTTAAACTTTTTTCTGCCCTTCGTCTGGCCCTGGATCTGTCACTCACACCGTCTCTTTTTAATCTATCACCAGCCTGATTCACTTTGGGAGATGCAGAGGCTGCTCCTCTCATAACTGCTGCTCCATGAGGAGCCGGTAGAGGACATTCCTGTGCTGGACCATCACAGGGACAGGCACCTTGGTGGACGTAATTCTAGAGTAGCCTTGGGGTCATAATCTGGTAACCGAGGTGCCTATCTCTGTGCTGATGACAGGTATGGGTGAACACTGTGGCAGCCTTTAAATGTGGCATCCAATGATTGCAGGGCATGTGCATCAGAGGCTGCCTCGCCAGCAATACAGCGTAGAACCAATGGATGTAAACTTTTGGCCGTATGTGCCGCACTATATGATGGGAAAATCCCCCATTGCCATCGGCAGGCTCAACGCCCCTTTTCACCATGCCATCAGCCTTTGCCGACTTCTCTCTCAGTGCCTCAGCAGGCGGAGGCAGATTCGTCCAAGGGTGCCGGCACTCAGAAGATTGCTGGAGATCAGGAATCTGCTGAGTCCCAGTCAGATAATGAGCCTCTGGGCTTCTTCATGCCTCAGTTGCTGGAGTACCAAAGGAAAACTCGGGAAAATCAGAAAGGGATGTCCTCAGATTGAAAGGCTGCATGGAGGAGTCCATTCACCTTATAGCTGAGGTGATCGTGCCAACACTCCACGCAACAGAGTCAACACAGCTCGGGTGGAGGCCACCATGCAGACCTTGGTTCAAGACTTTTGTCCTGCACAACTGCAGGTCATGCACTCCTTGGTGCAGGCACTTGCTGGATCTGACAGTGCCAATGCCAGACAATAGCAGGGCTTCTTGAACCCACTCAAACTGATCCTGTATCCCAAGAGGAAGCCGGGCCCTCAGCCACCCGTAGGGAGGAGGATCAGCTGGTATGCACTCTGCGGCTATCCACCCAGCTGACTCCAAGAGTGTCCAGACCGTCGAAATCCCCTCTTCCTGTGACCGCTTCAGCTCCACATGCCAAGGAGGGTGACACTGCCATACAGCAGGACCCTGATAGCAGGCCACGGCCCTCCAGGTCTCAGTCCTCCAGAGGACACCTGCCAAGGTCATCACAGACAACAGGGCATGGCAGACAGCAGACTGCCTCCGCCTCCACTGTGGATGTTGGGGATGCACCAAGATGTAGCAGCAAGGTTAGAACAGTTAAAAAGCTCCAGTTGCACAGCGTGGGTTTAGGTGTTAAGCACTTGTGCATAACGTTCACCTCTGTAAATAAACTCCCACTAATTGCATCCTTTTTATGGCTTCTTGTTCTGATTAGCTGTGTTCCTGTAGTCCCGACCTGAAAACTGGTTCCTGCAACAGAAAAAGACAGGGTGCTCAGTCCAGAGATTCCTTTGTGTGCTTTGTGCAAGGTGTTGTTATGCTTTTGTGTGACAGTAACTGAACACATCAGTTATGCTTATATCTTGACAGGGCTAATGTTATTCATTCCAGTCATTGTCCACGTGTGATCTCTGCACCTTTTGAGGTATAGCTGGTCCTCCTACCCATATGCCTCAGCCTCCAGTGACACCGAACTTCAAAGGTACAGCTCACAAAGGATGGCGTAAGATCAGGAGAGATGAAACTTTCCCGACCGCATCACCATGATATGTCCCTAGTCATTGAGATCAAGCAAGCTGCAATCAGCCAGACAGAAATCGACCATTCACAGAAGCTCTGTGAAGATCTATGCACTGTTCCCTCTGTTCCCTGAAATGCAAATGTATTATAATGTTCCTGAAATTGAATGGTGGGAAATGCAGCCCACCACTGACTGGGGGAGGGGACAATCACAGCAAGCTTTCACACTGATGTAAAATGTGACTTTGGTCTGCTCATAATATTTTCTGCTCCCGTCATTGAACCTGCCCGACCCTAACGGGAATGGGAAGTCCCGGCCTTAGAGCAGAATTTTATTTGTATTTGGCAATGCCAGATCAGAGGGCAATGCACAGGCATGTCCCTCTTCCCATAAGCGATGCACTCACCTGAGCTCCTCCAGGAGGTCTGCCTGCTGGGTGCACACTGTGGGAGACCAGTCATGATTCACATCAGTCTGCCTTCACGCCGAGGTGAATGAATTTTCTTACAGAGATGGAGGGAGAATTATTCAGGTATAGAGGCCTGATAATGAAATGTAAATGCATTATAATGTTGTTCCTGATGTTGAACGAGATTTTCCATCCCTATTGCTGATTCTGCCTGACGAAAATGTGAATGGAAACCTCCCCCCCACCATCCCCCCTTAGTCTCCAGAATTGATGATTCTGCCCCCAAAAAAAGAAAATTCCCATTGCAGAACTGCATTTGACAGGAGCATGGATCAGAGAATTAGTTGGTTTAGCTTTATCTCTCTCCTTCAGCACAGCTCAATCCTAGGAGGAATACTAAATTAATTTTCACTTTTTCGTTAAAGGACACGTGATGATGACACTTGCTTTCACTTGGTAGTTATGAAAAACAGTGTTTAAATGTACCAGGAATATGTCCTGCACTCTCAAGACTCACCCATTTGATACCCAACTCCCTGGCACTTTACACCTGCCTGAATTTATTTCTGTGACAAGGCCTCAGTCATGAAAATGAAGTATATTTAAAGGGACACAATCTCGAGAATGCCTGTAAAATCAGTTCACGCATGCAATACACTGTAACATGACATTACTTTGCCCGTTCCTTTAGCAGACATATAGGAAATAGATTATCAGGTGGAATTTTCCATTCTGGGACCAAGCCCTGTGGCAAGGGCAGGACTGGGAAGAATTTCCCGCCGCAGAGGCCAGTGGGAATTTGTGCTGTACTGTGAGATGCTGGCCTAATTCATTATGCAACCAACGGTTTCCTGACATTTTGAACAGCGAGGCACACTAGACAATGACTTACCATCATATCCTGGCACCTAATTTCATAGGCGTCCAGACATCAACTTACCCACCATTGAAGAAGATGAGCCACATCTTGGAAGATTCTGAAGATAGAAGATGCACCGCCTGGAAGAGGCTGCAGCTTAGATCCAGCTGTACATGCTCCACTTGTTCGAAGTGGTGCAGCACAGAGGGAGAGATTTCAGCAGGAGTACTGAGGGTGAGTAAAGTGCTGTGATTTATTTATTTAATCCATTTTTTCGCGGGCTTTTTTCAAAGGTTTTAACTCTGAGGAAGTGGGAGTAGGCTGCAGGGGATTCTGGGAGATTGTGTTTTTTAGTATAAAAGTCACTCTATACAGCGGGCAGCGTCGGGAGCGGGCAGTGGAGTGAGTGGGAGGCAGAGTGAAAGCTGTCAGGGCTTTGGCTCACAGGGCTTAGGCAGAAAGGGCGAGGCAGGGTAAGTTATTTTTATCCAAACCTATATAGGATAAGGGTAACTATGAATGATAGGCCAGTTCGGTGCTTCCCGTGTGGGATGTGGGAGTTCCTAGAAACACCTAGCCTCCCGGAGCACCACATTTGCGCCAGGTGCGTGGAACTGCAGCTCCTGAGGGACCGCGTCACGGAACTGGAGCTGCAGATTGCTGACCTTGGTCTAGTCAGGGAGAATGTGAGAATAATTGACATGAGTTATAGGGAACTAGTTACACCGGGGCATCGGGAGGAAGACACGTGGGTCACAGTTAGGAGGAGTAACGGTCAGAAGGGTAACATACCAGAGAGTACTCCAGTGGCTGTCTCTCCTAATAGGAAGGGCTCGGCGACAGGTGTGAGAGGGGAGGGGAGTGAGCAATTAGTGGCGGGGTCACCTGTGGTTGTTCCACTCCAAAACAAGTATATTGTTTTGGATAGTGTGGAGGAGGATGACTCTCCAAGGGTAAGCCACAGTGACCAGGTCACTGGCACAGAGTCAGGCTCTGTGGCCCGGAAAGGAAAGAGAGGGGTTAGGAGAGCAATAGTGGTGGGGGATGCGTCGGTTAGAGGCACGGACAGGCGATTCTGTGGGTGCGAACGGGACTCCAGGATGGTAGTCTGCCTACCTGGTGCTGGGGTAATGGATGTCTCCAAGCGGATAGGAGGCATCTTAAAAGGGGAAGATAAAGAAATGGATGTCATTGTACACATTGGTGCAAATGACGTAGATAGGAAGAGCAGGGGGATCCTACGAGAGCAATTCAGGGAGTTGGGAAATAGACTAAAAAGTAGGGCCTCCAGGGTGGCCATCTCTGGGCTGCTCCCAACGCCTCATGCCAGTGAGGCTAAGAATAGGGAGTTAGTACAATTGAATGCTTGGCTAAAGGACTGGTCCAGGAGGGAGGGCTTCATTTTCCTAGATCAATGGGAAGTTTTCAGGAGAGGATGGCACCTGTACAAGAAGGACGGGTCACAACTAAGTTGGAAGGGCACGAATATCCTGGCTGGGAGTTTTGCTAGTGCAGTTCGGGGGGGGTTTAAACTAGTATGGCAGGGGGGTGGGGATCAAAATATTAGGCCTACAAGTGTAGAGGCTGGGGACGAGCTTGGGGCTGGGACAAGGCTGGTAAAGAAGAAGAGCACTCTGGGGGAGGATGACCTCACTGGGCCTGGAGGTCTGGAGTGCTTATACTTCAATGCAAGGAGTGTAGCGGGTAAGACAGACGAACTTAGGACCTTAATGTTCACGAGGAATTTGGATGTGGTTGCGGTGACAGAGACTTGGTTGAAAGAGGGACAGGACTGGCAGCTGAATATTCCGGGGTACAAGTGTTTTAGGCGAGACAGAGGAGGGGCCAAAAGAGATGGGGGAGTAGCAGTATTAGTTGGAGAGCATATTACAGCGGTGCAGAGGGAGGACAATTCAGAGGGGTCGTGTAACGAGTCACTCTGGGTGGAGCTTAGAAACAGGAAGGGCGCAGTCACTATGTTGGGGGTATACTACAGGCCCCCCAACAGCCCAAGGGAAGTGGAAGAATGGATATGTCAGGAGATACTGGATAGGTGCAGGAAAAATAGGGTTGTTGTAGTGGGAGACTTCAATTTCCCTGGTATAGACTGGAAATCGCTGAGAGCTGGGACTCTGAATGGGGAGGAATTTGTAAAATGCGTACATTGGAACAATATGTAGATAGCCCGACTAGAGAGGGGGTTATACTGGACCTAGTACTGGGGAATGAGCCCGGTCAGGTCTTCAAAGTTTCGGTAGGGGAACATGTGGCAAATAGTGACCACAATTCTGTTAGCTTTAGGATAGTGATGGAAAAGGGTGAGTGGTGTCCCAAGGGTAAGGTGTTGGATTGGGGGAAGGCTAACTTTAGTGGGATTAGGCAGAAATTGGCAGCTCTTGATTGGGAGAGGTTGTTTGAGGGTAAATCCACATCTGGCATGTGGGAGTCTTTTAAGGAACAGTTGTTAGGGCTACAGGACAGGCATGTGCCTGTAAAAAAGAAGGACAGGAAGGGTAGGATTCGAGAACCGTGGATAACCAGGGAAATTGAGGGACTGGTCAAAAAGAAAAGAGAGGCGTATGTTAGGTCCAGGCAGCTAAAAACGGAGGGAGCTCTGGAGGAGTACAAAGAAAGTAGGAAAGAACTCAAACGGGGAATTAGAAGGGCAAAAAGGGGTCACAAAATGTCCTTGGCAGACAGGATTAAGGAGAATCCCAAGGCATTTTATTCATACGTTAGGAACAAAAGGGTTGTCAGGGAAAAAATCGGACCTCTCAGGGACAAAAGTGAGGAATTATGCTTGGAGCCCAAAGAAGTCGGGGAGATCCTAAATGAATACTTTGCGTCGGTATTCACAAAGGAGAGGGATGTGTTGACTGGGAGTGTCTCGGAGGGGACTGTTGAACCGTTGGAGAAAATCTCCATTACAAGGGAGGAAGTGTTAGGTTTGTTAGAGAATATAAAGACTGACAAATCCCCAGGGCCTGATGGAATCTATCCCAGGCTGCTCAGGGAGACGAGAGATGAAATCGCTGGGCCTCTGACGCAAATCTTTGTCTCATCACTGGACGCAGGCGAGGTCCCAGAGGATTGGAGGATAGCTAATGTGGTCCCGTTATTTAAGAAGGGTAGGAAGGATAACCGGGGTAATTATAGGCTGGTGAGCTTGACGTCCGTGGTGGGGAAGTTGTTGGAGAAGATTCTTAGAGATAGGATGTATGCGCATTTAGAAAGGAATAAACTCATTAACGATAGTCAGCATGGTTTTGTGAGAGGGAGGCCATGCCTCACTAACCTGGTGGAGTTTTTTGAAGAAGTGACCAGAATGGTTGACGAGGGAAGGGCCGTGGATGTCGTCCATATGGACTTTAGTAAAGCGTTTGACAAAGTCCCTCATGGTAGACTGGTGAAAAAGGTTGGATCTCATGGGATAAAGGGGGAGGTGGCTAGATGGGTGGAGAACTGGCTTGGTCACAGAATGTGGAGATGCCGGCGTTGGACTGGGGTAAACACAGTAAGAAGTTTAACAACACCAGGTTAAAGTCCAACAGGTTTATTTGGTAGCAAAAGCCACACAAGCTTTCGAGGCTCTAAGCCCCTTCTTCAGGTGAGTGGGAATTCTGTTCACAAACAGAACTTATAAAGACACAGACTCAATTTACATGAATAATGGTTGGAATGCGAATACTTACAACTAATCCAGTCTTTAAGAAACAAAACAATGGGAGTGGAGAGAGCATCAAGACAGGCTAAAAAGATGTGTATTGTCTCCAGACAAGACAGCCAGTGAAACTCTGCAGGTCCACGCAACTGTGGGGGTTACAGATAGTGTGACATGAACCCAATATCCCGGTTGAGGCCGTCCTTGTGTGTGCGGAACTTGGCGGTCACATTCTGTGACCAAGCCAGTTCTCCACCCATGTAGCCACCTCCCCCTTTATCCCATGAGATCCAACCTTTTTCACTAGCGGTCACGGGCATTCGGCCTCTGTTATTCGGGTAAGCGTTCTCCAAGGCGGCCTTCGCGACACACGACAGCGCAGAGTTGCTGAGCAGAAACTGATAGCTAGTATTTTCAGCTTTACATTTTTGTTGTCATGAGTCAGGCCTCGAATTAATGGAGAGTTTTGCCATTTAGAATCAAATGGAAACTTCAATATCCAGCAGCAGAACTGACTTTGGCAGCCCTATCCCTTTCAATTGATTAGTGTAGTGGTAGTATGCTACAAGATTTGTAATTTAGAAGCTTAATTTAATGAAATAAAAACAAAAAGTTCTGGAAAACTCAGCAGGCCAGGCAGCGTCTGTGGAGAGAGGAACACAGTTAACATTTCGAGTCTAATATGATTCATCTTCAGAACTTTTGCAAGGAGTCATATTGGACTCAAATTGTTAACTCCACAGGGATTGCAGCAGTTCAAGAAGACAGCAGCAGCTCAAGAAGATTAAGACAGTTCAAGAAGACCACCTTCTCAAAGGATGCACAATGAATACTGGCCTAGCCAGCGACACTCACATCCTGTGAATGGATTTTGAAATGGGTGCTGCCGAAGGGGCCTGTGTGAATTTCTGCAGGGAATCTCGTATATGGTACACATGGCTGTCACTGTGCGTTGGTGGACGGAGTGAATGTTTGTGGATGGGGTGCCAATCAAGCGGGCTGCTTTGTCCTGGATACTGTTCAGCTTCTTGAGTGTTGTTGAAGCTGCATTCATTCAGGCAAGTGGAAAGTATTCCACAACACTCGACTTGTGCCTTGTAGATGGTGGACAGGGATTGGGGAGTCAAGAGGTGAGTTACTAGTTGCAGAATTCCAAAGCTCTGACTTGTTCTTGTAGTCAAAGTATTTATATGGCTAGCCCAGTTCATTTTTTTGATCAATGGTAATCCCCAGGATATTGATAGTGGGGAATTCAGCGATGGCAATGCCATTGAATGTCAAGAAGCAATGATTAGAATCTTGTTCGAGATGGTCATTATCTGGCACTTGTTTGGCATGAATGTAACTTGCCACTTGCTGACCGAAGAGTGGATGTTGCCCAGGTCTTGCTGCATTTGGAGATAGACTGCTTCAGTTTCTGAGGAGCTGTGAATGGTGCTGAATGTTGTATAATTATAATCATCAGCAAACATCCCCAATTCTGACCTTGTGATGGAAGGAAGGTCATCAATTGAGCAGCTGAAGCAGGTTGGGCCTAGGACACTACATGCAATGATGAAACTGAGATGATTGATCTTCAACCACCACAACCATCTTCCTTTGTGCCAGGTATGACTTCAAGCAGTGGAGGGTTTTCCATGATTCCCATTGATTCCAGTTTTGCTAGGGCTCTGTGATGCTGCCTTGATGTCACTCTCCACTCACTCACCTCTGGCATTCAGCTCTTTTGTCCATGTTTGGCTCTAATGAGGTCAGGAGCTGAGTGACCCTGGTCTAACCCAAGCTGAGCATTAGCAGCTAGATTATTGCTAAGCAAGTGACATTTGCTAACACTGTTCCCCCCACCTCCCTCAGGCATCAGCCTGGGTGCCTGTATACAGTCAGAAGACAGGCAGGAGTCAGACTTTGGCAGCATCACAGCAAGTCGTCATCACCCTTCTGTATGGACAAGTCACTCACTAACATAGCCTACCCAGGTCCATCACCCTGCTGTGATGTCAATGAGACCCTCAGAGGGGAGAAGGCGCTATGTTGGGGAGTGTGGACAAGGATTCTGGAAGGGTAGACAAGGGTTCTGGAAGTGAGGATTAAAGGCTTTGTGTGGGTGGGGACAATGGTTGGAGCTGCCGGACACTGTGCCTCCTAATTGGAAAAGCTTGCAGCAATGAGAGCCTCCCTGGGCCCCTGGCATGCCAGACCCTTGCCAGTCCCCATCCTCCGAGTGCTCTTCAGCCTCCATTCCCCCTGGTCTGCCTCCTCCTCCTCAGAATTCACGTAGTCCTCCTCCAGAATGTCGCCCTACTGCTGCACCAGGTTGTGGAGCACACAGCTGACCATCACGGTGTGGGAGTCCATTTTGGGAGCTGTATTGCAGAGCACCACCAGAGAGCAGAACCGCATCCTGAGCAGCCTGAAGTACCACTCAATGATGGATCGAGTGGCAGTGTGGGCCTCATTGTAGTGGGTCTCCGCCTTGGTCTGCGGCCTCCGCACTGGCATCATCATCCATGGCCTCAGCGGGTAGCCCTGGTCCCCCATGAGCCATCCCGGCAGCCTGGGGTGGTCCTCGAAGACCCCGGGTGTATCACAGTGTCGCAGGATGAAGTTGTCATGCACTCTCCACGGGTAGCATGCATACATGTGCATGATGTTGAGCAGGTGGTCGCACATAATTTGGACATTCAGGGAGTGGAACCCCTTGCAGTTGGTGCAACGAGGCTCGCAGAACGACATGTGTGCCATCTATAACCCCTGCACCTGAGGCATACCGGCAATGACGGTGAAGCCTGCAACCCGGGCATCTCGGGCATGGCCCAGGTCAAAATGGAGGTAGTGGGCTGCCCAGGCATACAGGGCATCTGTGACCTCCCAGATGTACTTGTGGGCTGATGATTGGGAGATGCCACAGAAGTCTCTGCGTGAGTCCTGGAAGCGAAGAAGTTCAGGGCTGCCCTGACCTTTGCAGCAACTGGGAGCAAGTGTCCTCTTCTCCCACTAGATGATAGATCCATGAGGACGTGATACAGGTGCTGCACTGTCTCCTTGCTCAGGCGAAGTCTCTGGTAGCTCGTTATAGGACATGACAGTTCTGTACAGCTGAGGTCTCCTTCTCTGCTGTCTTCTGGTCCCCTCATTGGGCCGATAGGTGGTCGGATCCTGACCCTGATCAACTGCTCCCTGTTGTCCTGGTGTGGCCTCCAGCCTGGGCAGGCCTTTCCGCAGTCAGCGAGATCAGCCTCCACAACAGCAACAAGGATGATTGCCAGCTCTGCTGGCTCAATCCCAACATTCATGGTTCCTCGGGGGGAGGGGAAGAGAAAGAGGGAGTGACAGTCCATAAGGTTACCCATCTCGGGCCCCTCAATCCATCTCAGCACCCCGTGTCATGATTCTGGAAGCTGACAACCCTACACCATCCCCGGTGCCATGCACCACTTCAATTGGCTGCCGACCATTACCACATCATCGCCTCAGTGGCCACGGGCACTGCCCATGTCCCTTCATGGCCACTAATGGTATCCCACACGGCTGTACTCGCCGCCCCCCCCCTCCTTTACATGATGCGGTCTGATGCCTTCTGCACCCCCAGTGCAGTTGCGTGGTCGCTGGTGTGAGGTGAAAAGCAGCCCCTCCAGATGGCCGGTCCTCCCACAGATACAGACTCCTGATACCAATGGCTATTGACGGCAGCATGAGGCAGACTGGGCTCAGTGCTGTGGCGCTCATGTAGACCATAAAGGTGGCTGTGAGAAGGTCCTCATTGAGAAACCCTTGCAGAATAAACCTGCAGGCACCCGCCTGGACGTATGGTGCAAACCAGCTTCCAGACATGACGTGCTGTTCAGACAGACGGTAGAAAAGCACCCTCCTGACCTTCATGTGACAGGTGCCCATTGTAGGGAGCACTGCAGGGTTCATGCTGTGTGAAGTGCCATGTTAATTCCTGGCAATTGGGGCAACAGCTGCCAGATGTTGTGCTTGTAATTGTTAATGGGGTCTGGGCTGGAATGTCTGCAATAAACCACAGAGTCTGTCCAGCAGACAGATGGCTGGAATTGCCCAAAAAGGGTGCGATACAGTTTGTGCCAGTAGAAAGGGAGTGGGACGATTGCAAACCTGGTGCTGGGTTCGGAACCGATTTTAAGGCCAGCATTCCACGTGTGCCAGGCGAGGCCGGAAAATCACTCGCTATATCTTTACAGATACTAATTTCTTTTAGTTTCTCAGTTCACAAGTCCCTTGGTTGCTGATCATTTCTGGGAGATTTTCTGTATTTTCTGTGAAGACAGGCACAAACTAACTGTTTAGTTTCTCTGCCATATCCCTGTTCTCTCCTATAAATTCTCCCATCCCCACCTGTAATGGGCCCACATTCATCCCAGCTAATCTTTCCCTTTTCACATACTTAAAGAAGCTTTTACAATCCACCTTTATGTTCCTCGCTAATTTGCTATTACCTTTTCTTAATCAGTTTCTTGGTCCTCCTTTGCTGAAATGGAGAGATATTGCATCCAATTCTGCTCACCACGCTTTAGGAAGGATGTTGAAGCCAGAGAGAGAATGCAGAAAAGATTTATTAGAGATGAGGAAGTTATGTGAGACTGGAGAATTTAGTCACAGAACTTGGAGACAGAGCTGAGTGACTTGCAAACAGAGTGGAAGCTGAGAATTTGTTGATGATCGGAATTCCGTCGCGAGGAGGCGGCAAACAAGTGGAATGACAGACCCTAAGGATTATCAGATAGGTATCTAGGTTTAGTATATAGATATCTAATATTTAGGAATTTGTGTTCAGTATCTCAGTGGTTCTTATTGATCCTGAGTAAATTAATTTAGTCTTTGGTCAGTTCGCTTTGAGGAGCGAGTCGAAAAATAGCAATGTCAGTTTGACACAGATAACAGCAATTCTATAAATAACTACTTCCTTTCTGTGGAATTTATTTTAGATTAGTGACTAAAATGGAGAGACAGCTATGACCTATAGCCTGCAATTCCTGGGCCACGTGGGAACTTCAAGATGCTTCGTGTGCCGCAGAGGCTCATGTTTTGAGGAAGTGCCTCTAGCAGCTTAGATTCTCCCTGTGTGTTTCTGAGCCTGATGGGTGGCATACAAGTTGCTGAATATTTAGTGTGATCACAGGTTCCAGGAGTTGGTTACCCCACAGCCAGATAGAGTTTATAGTGGCAATATGGGCAGCACGGTAGCACAGTGGTTAGCACTGCTGCCCCACAGCACCAGGGACCTGGGTTCGATTCCCAGCTTGTGCAGAGTCTGCACGTTCTCTCCGTGTCTGTGTGCATTTCCTCCCGCTGCTCCAGTTTCCTCCCACAGACCGAAAGATGTGCTGGTTAGGTGCATTGGCCATGCTAAATTCTCCCTCAGTGTACCCGAACAGGCGCTGGAGTGTGGCGACTAGGGGATTTTCACAGTAACTTCATTGCAGTGTTAATGTAAGCCTGCTTGTGACACCGAAGATTCAAAGCCATCTATTTGGTTAGAGTTGAAAAACAATAAAGCAGCATTTGGGCCTCAATCTTCGTTCTGGAAGCAGGAATCAAGAGTCGGGCCAATGTCACGATCCTGCCTCGTGTCTGCCACTATTTTCGTGGTGGGGTGATGAGAACCAGCTGAAGTTGTGGGCCGTCGCCTCCAGAGCAGACCCTTGGCATGAGTGGAGGCGGGTGTATGCCAAATTGGCTAGACTAGAAGGCCCTCATCTGTTCAGTGGGACATCGATCCAGTTCTATAAATGAGTGTTTTTAAAATTCTTTTGTGGGTTGTGGGCATCACTGACAAGGCCAACATTTGTTGTCCATCCTAATTGCCCCTGGCGTGCTCAGCTATTTCAGAGGGAAGTTAAGAGGGCAGGTTAAGCACTTGCTGTGGGTCTGGAATCAAATGTAGGCTCGACCAGGTATAGACGGCGTATTTCCTTCCCTCAAGCTGTTTGGTGACCCAGATGGGTTTTTACCACAATGACTGATAGTTTCATGGTCTCCATCGCTGAGACTAGCTTTATTGCCCAAATTTATTAACTGCATTCAAATTCTACTCGTTGCCATGGTGGGATTTGAACACCTGTCTCCAGGATATTAGCCTGGACCTCTGAATTTCTACTCCAGTGACATTACCATCTGCCCTCAACCCTTTGCCCTCATTACCCACCCATCCCCATGCCCCCTGATATCCATTCTCTGCCTCCCATATGTCATTCCCTGATATTACACCAATGTCCCTCATATTGCCAATGCCCCCTCCACACACCAATGCTCTCTCAAATCCCTTTCACCCCCTCCATTACCCATGCCTCCTTATGCCTCCATATTCCCTCATGTTCCCGTGCCTACTCATTATGTATCCACTCTGGACAGAACTGAGGATCCCTATTATAACATTGGGAAGTCTGACAGATGTTCATTAAATTGTCAAACAAACAGCCATTCAAAAACCTCTTAGAAAACTATAATCATTTTAGGAGCTCATAAAACTGTCAATCAAATGCATAGCCATTCAAAATTAACTTTAAAAAGTTAATATTCTGAAGTATTCAAAAAAATGTAACCAATAAATTTCTTCAAAACTTTTAATCATTTTAATTCCTCATAAAACTATCAATAAAAAACGAAGCTCGCAGTCCCCTTGGCATTGGTATCAGCAACCCCTGCTAAGCTCTATCCATTGTAGGGCCTGGAATTGAGCTAAAAATTCATAATGGTATTCCTATGCACTGATGTGTCAACAAAGGTTCTTGAGCTGAATATATTAAATGCAGATGGCCATTTGCCCCACTGCTTCAAATGGCTAAACAGATGACTGGATTGTCAATCAAAGAAAAGGTTAAATTATGGGGGAAAATTGACACTTCGAAATCTTAATTTCAATACTGCTGAATTTAGAAGATCACTTTATTCATTGGAGCAAGTAATTTGTTGTAACTGAACACTTAGTTACTAATATCTGCAATCTTGTGCAAAAATTGAGAGAGCTCTTTCACGGACAAATCAAGCAAAAGCCTGACATAGTGATACTAACAGAATGATACCTTACAGATAGTGTTCCAGATACCACCATCACCATTCCTCGATGTATCCTGTCCCACCAGCAGGACAGATCCACCAGAGTTGGCGACATAGTGGCATACAGTCGGGAGGGAGTTACCCTAGAGTCCTGAACATCAACTCTGGATCACATTAAGTCCTATGGCATTAGGTCAAGCATCAAGAAGGAAACCTCCTGCTCATTACCACATACAGCCAAGCACCCCCATAGCTGACGAATCACTACTCCTCCATGTTAAACACCATTTGGAGGAAGCACTGAGGATGGCAAGGGCTCAGAATGTACTGTGGCATTAAATTTCAGGGCGTGGGGCCTATTCCCACTGGACAACCTGAAATCAGTGTGCTAAGCGGGCCACTGCACATGTGCCAATCTGTCAGTGCCAAGATTGGCATATGCACAGTGGCTCCGCACTGGCAGCCTCCCTTTTTGCTGGCCAGCTTGATCAATAGCCAGCCCCACAACGCCGGCTCTTCCCCCACCCCCACAACCCGATCACTGGGCCCCAGCCCCGAGCCCTCCCCTGCCCCCAACTACCCTCCCATGGCAGTTAACCCTCCCTGCGTTCCCTCCCCCCCACGCAGTTCCAACCCCAGCAGGCTGACCACCCCCCCCCCCCCCCCACTCCCCACCAGACCCACCCCGATTGCTGGCCTCCCTTCTTCCCGGACCGATCCCGAGGCGGAGTGGCAGTGGGACCCCCCACACCCAACGATTGCCCCCTAGACCCTGTCCCCCATCAGGCCCCGCCTCTTAGGCCCCACCCTCAATAGTCCCCACCCCAATGGTACTGCCCAATGCCTGATGGGCAGTGCCGAGGTGCCCCTTGGGCATTGGCACTTTTCCCCATGGGCAGTGCCAGGGACATAGGCTGGCACTGCCATGGTGCCCACCACTCCCCGCCGCCCGAATCCCCTGGGGGGCCCTGATTGTCTCCCCTTCATTCCAGCAAGGTTGGGACGCTAGTTCCTGGAAAGTGGGGAGCAAGTGTAAACCCCATTGGAGTGAAACATTCGGGTGGGGTGGGAAAGGCTGGCAGGCCTGGAGACAGTCTCCGTGTTCGCTAAATCTCATTTAAATTGTCAGGAAATAATTATTTAAATAATTTCCATGTGTCCCCGCTGATTTCCGGAGCAGAGTAGATGCTGCCGAAAACCCAGCACTGGGAGATGCAAGCGGGGCGCGAACGCTTGTGCAAACCCCGTGAATCAGCCGCGGCAGAATTCTCCTGGTTCACTGCGCTAAAAAGTTATTGCAGCGTGATGGGAGAATCGCAGCCAATGTGCCAAGAAGCCTCCTTCAGTGTTGTAATCATTCAATGAATCTATGGGTATGATTAGTTGGATTGGGGCTAATTTTCTGGCTGCTTGACTTCTAATAGCTGTTTGATAGTTGAATGGTGGTTGCTCTTCACCTGCTGTGGGCAAAATGCTGGCCTGGTGCTGGCTACGGTCGACTGGCTGCTGTTGGTACTGCTATTCGTGATTGGCTGTCTGCTAGTAATGGTGCAGGTTGTCATTGGCTGTCTGCTGGTGGTGGTGCTAGCTTATTTGAAATTAAACAATGCGTCAGGTTATGGGGAGAAAGCCGGTAAATGGCACTAGTTAAAATGCACATTCATGGAGCCAGTGCAGGCTCAATGGACCAAATGGCCTCTTTCTGTGCTGTAATAATTATGTGATTCAGAGGTGTTTTTGTTCTTTCATTGCAAATCCAAGTGGGGCTAATTGCATCTCTGGTTAGGAGTTTTAAAAAATGCAACACTCCTTGTTTGGTTATGTGATTTCTTCGCATAGCATCAACATGTGTACTTTAACCTTTTATATGTTACTGAGACAAAATACAGAGGGTGTGGTTCTTATTTAATTGTTGAGTGATTTATTGCTTTGCTTGCATATTAGTGCAAAGTAAAGATGTAAAGTAAATCTGTAAGCCATGACTTACATTTACCTGTGCTCGATGTGAGATGTTTTCTCCTAAAACTCAGCTTGTGGTTAAAATGATGTTGCTGTTGCTGACTTTATTGTAAGCATGATGTGGAGATGCTGGCGTTGGACTGGGATAAGCAACACTGGTTAGCTACAGGCTGCTGGTTCCGGTTGGGTGGTTTCACAGGTTGGTGAGGCACTGCATACCTGGCAGGCTAGCAGGCTATCAACAGGCTGGCTTTCCCAATGAACGGCTCAGCTACTCACTCTTCAGCTTAGATTTTGTCTTCACCTCTCTGGAGTGGGATTTGAATCCACAGCTTCCTGACTCAGAAATGAGTGTGCTCGCCAGTAAGCCATGACTGGCATAGTTTACAGTGAGAGCCAAACTTTAGAACCGATTTAAACTATTCCATTTCCTGAACTCCAAGTTACAAAGCCCATTTCAGAAACTGGAATTTATTTGCTGTTCATCTCATCCAGTTTGGCATTATGTCTAACTCTATGGGGTAAAAATTCCACTTCAGCACTAACCACCCATGATTTTGCATCCATTTACTTTCATTGATGTAAAATTGTAGGTTGATGAATAGAGAGACCAATTTTTATTCTATACACTTCTCTATCCCACAGATATGTCAAAACTGTTTATTCAACAGTTCATTCATAATTAGACATTCACTAAATTTAGCATCCCGTATAGATTGATTTCCATTTAACATCATTTGTTGTTTCTAAGAAAAGACAACCCAGTTAAACAGCCCACTTGATCAGCAACCTTTCCACGACTTTAAACATCCACTCCCTCCACCATAATGAACCATGGATGCAACGTGTATTGTCTGCCATGTGCATTGCAGCAACTTGCCAATGCTTTTTTGACAACAACTTCAAACCTGTGGTTTCTACCACCTAGAAGGATAAGGGCAGTGGGAGTACCATAATTTGTAAATTCCCCAATACATCACATATCAGCCTGAATTGAACGTATGTTGCTGTTTCTTCATTGTTGCTGAATCAAAATTGCAAAAATCCATGTCAGAGTCTTCCAAATGAACTGAGTAGTTAAAGACAGTAGCCTGCCACGATCATTTCAAAGGCACTGAGTACTGACCTTGTCAGTGACACCTCATGTCCTGGGAATGAATGTGTAATAAAGCTATGTAGTACTTGTACCTTATGGTGTCATTAGCTAGACTTGCCCTTGTGTGTTTAGGATTTTAATGTTTTTGTGCTTGGCAAGTGGCAGAAAGCGTCCTGCAAAGCTAACATATCAGCAAGAAAAACAGAGCATCTGAGACCCAAGGGAACAGGTCAAGCAACACGATATTTCTTTATCCAGTCTGTTTGTAGGATTGCGAAATAAGCACAGAGGATCTGAAAAGGATGTATAATTTAGTGGGTAAATTCCCTGTCAAATCTTGTACAGAAAGGGAAATGAAGGGAAGAAAAGAAAGATTAAATCAAGTAGAGTAAAAAGTTCAGAAAGAAGTAAAAATGTTTTGCATTTTATATTTTTGTATCTCTAATTAAAATATGAAAAAATGATAATTTATGCTTGAGGTGGGTAATTTTCAGTGCCAGCTGAAGATTGATTGGCAGTAATGAATATTTATTGCATTATTTACCGTATACTTTCTGTTCTGTTTAGTTTGTACCTACCAAGCAAATGAAGCAACTTTGCACCATTCAATGCACTTCAATGGCGAGGCAAATAGTGAGATGTTTTTGTGAACCTCGCATTGCATTGCATACCTTCAATTCTGCATCTGCCCTTAACCTAAAGTTGTTGTACCATTTATGCCATTAGCCTTGTCATTGTTTTAACATTAGCTCACACCCAATGTCTCTCAGAAATGAGATGCAGTGGCTATTATGTCGAAAAATGTGATAACAGCAAGATCCCACACATTGCAATGTAGTGAATTGCGTTATTGCTTGGGAGAAGAATGCTGGTCACGGAAAAGCTATTCCTTTTTATTTGTTCTTGGGAAGTGAATGTCACTCGGAAGGCTTTCATTTATTGCCCATCCTTAGTTGCCCTCGAGAAGATGGAGATGATTTGCCTTCTTGCACCGCTATGATCCGTGTATTTTCTTTCGTAGTGGCTTGATGCAACTAATTGACCTGCCAGGACATTTGTGACGATACATTACAGAAATGCATTTGTGCCATGTTTCTTGTGAAGGGACTGATTTATAATGCAGCTCTGATTACAGTGCCGATTGTCTGCAGTCGGCAGCCCATTT
This sequence comes from Mustelus asterias, assembly GCF_964213995.1. Lineage (NCBI taxonomy): Eukaryota > Metazoa > Chordata > Chondrichthyes > Carcharhiniformes > Triakidae > Mustelus > Mustelus asterias. The sequence goes on along the minus strand of NC_135813.1, from coordinate 58,159,223 downwards.
GCTGAGCATGCAGAAGAGCATTTGCTCCTAATTATTTGTTTTAATTAGAGTTAATGCAGTTTTGTTGTTTTTAGGGTAGTCTCCTGGGGTTTCAGAATAGTGTTTAGTTAGGTTGAGTGACACAAGAACATTATGTCAATGGACGGAGCTAGGCTTACAGAGAGACAAACAGGCAGTTGCTGTTTGAAACTGTCTAGAGTAGTAGCTCTTTTTCTTTCTCTCTCTGGAAATTGAAGTCTGAGACCTGATAGAAAATAGTTTTCTCCCTTCAGAGGTCTGCAAAGGAAAGGGGTGTTTTCTCCCTCTCTCTCTTTCTCTGGAGTTCTGCTGGGTGACAACCAGTCTCTCTCTGGAGTTCTGCTGTCTGAGAGTCAGGAGACAGGTGTCTCTCTCTCTGTATCGCTGTCCAGAGGTGTTAAAAGGCTGAACAACTGGCAACTCATGTAAGCCTGTGTGTTTTTGCTAACTGATTCCAAAGAAGAGTTTACATATATGAGGAATATTGCTTAAATTGGAACTAATAGAGATAATCTAGCAGTTAAGAATTGCATCTTGTCATGTTTAAGTATTTAAATTGATAAAAGTTATGCTAATTATTTTTGTTATAGTTAAATTGTACTGTAAAATAAAGTTTGTTTCAATAAATGCTTCCTACCTTGCACTCTCACTAATGCCAAAATCAAAAATAGTTGGGGTCTAGTCTAACTTCATAATATACCTTGGTCCCGAACATGTTTCAAAGGGCAGTCATTGCTGTGGTTTTGGCCAGATTGGGTAAGACCAGTGGTCGCACTGAAGGGCATTAGTTAACTAGTTGGGTTTTTCTGAAAGTCACTATTAATGAGACTAACATGTTAATACCAATATATTAATTAATTTAATTTAAATTTCCTCAACTAAAATGTTGTGATTTTTACTCATGCCTGCAGAGAATTAGTACAGGATTACTCATCCAGTAATACTACCACAATGCTACTGTTCTCCCTTCTTCTCTGAATGGTCTTTTCAATGTCCACCTGAGTCCACTTCTCTTCCAGAAAGACAGGAATATGGATAATATTTAATCTCTGGAATAGCTTCTTCAATAAAGCAGCACTACTGGGGTGCCAGGCTAGACTAAGAGGGGGGATTTTCTGGCCTCCCTGCAGCATGTTTCTCACAGCGGGAAATGGTGTGCTGTTTGCCGGCAGCAGGATCTTCTGGTCCCTCTGCTGTCAATGGGATTTCACATTGACCAAACCCCACACTGTCAGATATCCCAGAAGATCCCATTGGCATGAAAGCCAGAAAATTCCCCCTATACAACAAGTCCTGAACAAGTTTTATTTTCCTCCTTTTCCTGCTCTTGGGTTAAGGGAAATAGAAATTTCTCACAGAAGGTCTGGACCCTCCTCAGAGCTGTTCCTGCTCCTCTGTCTCAACTTTGCCAGAAGCACAATAGAAATGATGTGTGTGTGAGTAAATGTCAACTTATGCAATGAAGTAGGAGCAGGTCTGAGGAGATTCTCGGCCTTTTATTTACTGTTTCCAGATTTCACTGTTTTCCACGATAAAGCAAAGGTTTTATAATAAATGGGGAGACGGTGGCACAGTGACAGTGTCACTGGACTAATGTTCTGAGGACATAGTTTCAAATCCCACCACTGCAGCTAGTAGAGTTTAAATTCAGTTGATAAATCTGGAATATAAACTAGTCTCAGTAATCGTGATTGTGAAACAATCAATGATTGTCCTAACAACCCATCTGGTTCACTAATGTCCTTTCGGGAAGGAAATCTGCCAACATAACCTGGTCTGACCTACATGTGACTCCAGACCCACGGCAATGTTATTGACTGAAATGGCCCAGCAAGCTAGGTTCAAGGACAATTAAGGATGGGCAACAAATGCGGCCTTCTCAGCAACAGTTGCTTTCTGTGAAAGAATAAAATAGTGTTTTTGTAAACATTTAAAAAAGCAGAAACCTGATTTATTTTATTCACATCATTCCTGGATTTCTTGTTTATGTATTTTCATTTAACACACAAATGCCAAAGCTACAATTTAAGTATATAACATTTCTCTGTTGTATTTATGACTCATTGTTCACTCACATGTTGCTTCTCTTTTCCTTTTCCTGGTCATTTTGCTTTCTTAATACTGTTTACAATTTTATACTCTTTATCTTTCCTACAACTTTCCCATATTAAACCCCAGGCTTCCCTCTGCTCTTTTATTTCTCATTTTTACTGTTTTTTCTTTGCTTGCCTTCTCTCATTTACTTTGTCCCGTCATTTTTACGATTACTCTCTGCTATTTTCTGCTACATGTGACTGGAGAAATTCATGCCTGTAGGAACTGCACGGTAGCACAGTGGTTAGCACTGCTGCTTCACAGCTCCAGGGACCTGGGTTCGATTCCCGGCTCGGGTCACTGTCTGTGTGGAGTTTGCACATTCTCCTCGTGTCTGTGTGGGTTTCCTCCGGGTGCTCCGGTTTCCTCCCACAGTCCAAAGATGTGCGGGTTAGGTTAATTGGCCATGCTAAAATTGTCCCTTAGTGTCCCGGGATGCGTAGGTTAGAGGGATTAGCAGGTAAATATGTAGGGATAAGAGGGTAGGGCCTGGGTGGGATTGTAGTCGGTGTCGACCCGATGGGCCAAATGGCCTCTTTCTGCACTGTAGGGTTTCTATGATTCTATGAACTTCTTCCCCTATTACTTCTGTCTCTGAAATGCTTTTTTCACCTCCTGTCCGGCCTGGCTGCCTGCCTCTGTAAATGTCTGGTGTTTCTTGATCTTCCACTGGCAGCCGGAAGCAGGGAATGCTTAAGACAATCCTTGACTTGCCTGGAGTTTGAAACTAACCTACTCTGATTTAGAGAACAGATTAGTTGCATATTGCAGGAGAGGCAAGGTTTGCCGATAAACAAATTTCATTGACTTTTGCTGCAAGAATAGGAATGGACTGGCTGAAAAAGAGATAAGAAAGTGCTTCAGATTGGAAATATATCCTGCTGAAGATTTCTGAATGGCTCCATGACCATAAACAAGGTTGACAGCCCAACTAATTAAAACAACAAATAGTTACACAATCCAGTGCACAAAAGTTTTGGTTTCAGTACCATGTCTGTGCTGAGTTAGCTGACCTCTCCTGGGCAATAGTTGGGAAGCTGCTTAAATTGTCAACCAACTAAGATTTTATATGAAATATCTGGATGAAACGATTAAAGTTTACAACATGAGATTCAATCAATTTTCTCATATTCCTCATATAAAATATTGAAGGATACAACTTCATGATGGTGAATCGCTGTTAACAGGTGATAAAGACAGTGTTAAAATCACCTTGGGACATGGTGATTCTGGCAGAGGTCACTTCACTGAGCATAAAGGGATGTTGGCATGAGAGGTTAGCCATGTTTAGGTGCATTGACCCGAACAGGTGCCGGAGTGTGGTGACTGGGGGAGTTTCACAACAACTTCATTGCAGTGTTAATGTAAGCCTTACTTGTGACTAATAAATAAAACTTTAATTTTAAAGAGGGAGTGCCAAGAACAGGGTTGTGTCATAAGGGCAGTACAAACATGGTTTTGACAGTGACCGTGCATCAGAGAGTGCACTCACAATGTGAAGGGCCATAGTTAAATAACTCCACTTGTTTCTCACTCAGGTCACAGCACTGCTCCCTCACCATTCATCCCCCCCCCCCGCCCCCCCCCCCAACACACACACAGACACACACACTCCCCCATAGGATTGATCATCAGCAAAGGAAGAAGTGTCTGAGCAGGAGGTAGTCTCACATCTGACTAACCCACTAACCCACACTCTGCCAATTCATAACCAAGCAGTTCAAAGAATGTCGCAGGTGAGCAGAGTCGATGGCACAGGGTGACAGTCACTGCACTCAAGTGCAGGAGGAAGAGTCATAGACATCTGTGCACAGTTGCCCTTGGAGGAGGGAGGGAAGCCACAATGATGCTCCACTGGGCAGGAAGATACAGCCTCAGGAGTCACCTTCGGGCACAGTATTTAGATAATTAGCAGCGGATGTGTGGACACGACACGGTGGTACAGTGGTTAGCACTGCTGCTTCTCAGCGCCAGGGACCCGGGTTCAATTCCAGCCTCGGGTCACTATCTGTGTGGAGTTTGCACATTCTCCCCGTGTCTGCATGGGTTTCCTTCAGGTGCTCAGGTTTCTTCCCACACTCCAAAGATGTGCGGGTTAAATTGATTGGCCATGCTAAATTAACCCTAGTGTCAGGGGGATTAGCAGGGTAAATGTGAGGGATTGAGGGAGTGGGGCCTGAGTGGTACTGTGGTCAGTGCAGACTCAATGGGCCGAATGGCCTCCTCCTACACTGTAGGAATTCTATGATCTGGCAGTGGAAGATATTGGAGTGTGAATGGAGGAGTCCACATTATCCTGGGTGTTAAACACATGAGCTCTGACCATGAGAGACTGGTCAATCACAAGAAACAGCACACAGTGAGAATTGTGATAATAGTAGTGCAATTGATATAGATATCTATATATATATAAAATATATATAAGAGCTTAAGGGGAATGTTTAATAATTCAGCTTTATGCTACAGGCAGTCGGTATGTATGGAGGGAATATAACTCGGATGCTGAAAGAACAGGATAATTATTCATTTCAGCCTTGCAAGTGTTTATGTTAATAGAGTTAATGGACTTTTGTTTATTTAAGTTCCCCTGGGATTTCTGACTCGAGTGATTCACAGGGTCATGTGATGGTGTGGTTTGTGTTCAGTGCTGGGTCTGTAACCGAGAGAAAATGCTTTAGTTTGCAGCTGAAGACTGGTTGCTGTCATAAGGACTCTGAGAGCTCCAAGGCTGTTAACCAAATGGGGCAAGTATGCCTGGGTTTGCTAACTATTTCTTTAAAAGTGGATTTGATTTGTGTATGAATGGGGTTATTTAGAACTGGAACAGTCATAAACTAGAAAGTAAAATCGGTTCCTTTCATTTTAAAATATTTTTCAACTGTTAATGTTTAAATTGCTTCATTTGTTGGAGTTATATTTAAACTGTGCTATTAAGTAAAGTTTGATTCACTATAAAGAAAAATCCTTACTTTGTCAATGGAGCAATTCCTGGAAGGAAGTATCCTTCCATCACAGTTATGCTAAAATAGAAGAATTGTTGGAGTCTAGTCTGGTTTCATAACATACCATGGGGTTCTAGTCTCGTACTCTAACAATGCAAAGCAGTGTCTGGCCAATGAAGGGGTGCAAGCCACCCTCAGTAGCCTCGATCAGTCCACTCAGATTGTGAACATTGACATCCATGGAATAAATGAGGAGCTCATACCATTAAGAGGACTGCACTAGTTGCACTGTTGGCACAATGGTTGCTGGTGTTGGAGTAAAAACAAAATTAAAGGACACAAGATGGTTACCTGGCACAAAATGGACTCTGGGAAAAGACATTAAGATGTGCTGACGTGGGCACAGACATTGCATAGCAAGTTAAAACCTGTTAGTGTTTGAATTGCTGCAGGAAACAGATCAGACCTTGAGGCACCTTAGCTTGAGATAAAAGCAGGACCAAAACAATGAGTTTTTGTAACGAGATCAGTCTTTGATGGGGGAAATAAATGCATAAATGTATCTATGTGTAACGATGTGTTAACTGCCGATGTCCGTACTTGTCTACTCTATATATAACGATGTGCTAACGGCTAATGCTCGTACTTGTCTATTATTTGAAAAAGTATAAAGATGCTCAACTGCCATTGTAAAGTTGAGAAGGTGACTGTGCACACTGCGGAGAGCCCAGCGCTTCTCCCAAAGCTTTGTCCGATAAAACTGCGTGTTGAATCTTTAAGTCTGACTCCGAGTGGTGATTTTCCCACAACAAATTGGCGTAGACGGCAGGATCTCACTGCTGGTGAGTTTGATCGTTGGCCTCGATCGGCGAACTGGAGTAGAGATGATTGAATCTGTGGGAGTCAGACTGAGCCAACAATGCAGTTAGAAATGGGTGAAAATTAGGGGAATTTATGGTACTATTGGATAGAAATAAGTATTGATTGTTACCTGTGCTGATCGACTAAAGGACAAGGAAGTGCCTGTCTCAAACGCGCAGCCTTAGACCGGTTGTTAAGAGGGGAAATCCCCCGCGCGAAGGTCAGGACCCTGAAGTGCGCATAGAGGCACAAGGGCACTTAGGATCGTGAAGCACAAGTGACAAAGGTCATTTAGCATCAAACTCTGTAGTGGCGAACAAACGCAGAGTTTGCCACCTGTTTGCATAAAAGTTTGTGTAGTTGGGTATTTGTCTGTCACATTGTAAAGCGGTGCGGAAAAGGAGCTGATCACTCTGACCTAGAGCCGGACTCCGGTGGAGAAAACACGTTGCCAAGGAGGTAATCGTGGCCGTGAGTATAAATAGAAACCCTAACAGTGGAGAAAACACGTTGCTAAGGAGGTAATCGTGGCTGGGGGTGCAGAAGTCTGCAAGATGGCAGATAGAGAAACTAAGTGGGGACCTGCGGGTTCTCTCATTGATAAATATATGATAGACAGACATGCGCTGATTAAGAAGATGCAAAGGGATGGCTGGGATGTTTCTCAGACCTTAGAACAACAGAGAAAGTGGGTAGATGGGGAAAGGAGAGACAAAACAAAAAAGGCAGGGGTGTTACTGTACATCAGTTAGAGGGACTAATTGGACAAGTAGTCGCCTCCACTAAAAGGTGGAACGAGGATAAGGATAAGATTAAAAAATTAGAATCCAGAGGAAGGGAATTGGAGAAAAAGAATTGAGTATTAGAGGAGAATCAATGGGGAGGGGAAACTGTTCCTCTGCCCCCTTATGAGTCCATACAACAGGGACCAACCGCCCCTCCAGTGGAAAGAGAAGCATTAGAACACAACTTGGCACCAGTAACCTGAGGGGGAACAGACGCGCAGCTAAAAGCAAATTACAAACCATTTACCCCGGGCAAAAGACAACAGATAATGGCCTCCCTGGGTAAACTACAACCTAGAAGCGCAAATACGAAATTTTGGGAAGAACTAGATACGGTTTGGGCAGGACACCAACTGCACCTAAGGGATATACACCAATTGGTTAGGGTCGCATGTCCAGCGGATAAATGGAGGCAAGTAGCCAGAGGGCCCGCCATTCCCCCGGCACAAGACTACAGTGGGGGATGTTGGACACACGCAGTAGCCCTAACAGCAGAAATAGATGCCCAACAGGCATCCTTCGCCCTGTTTGAAACAGAAGTCCAGAGAGTTTTAGGAAATGCTCCTACTAATTGGAGTAAAATCACAACGACCAAGCAACAAAAGGGGGAAGGAGCTTCTGAATATGGGGAACGATTGTTCCAAGTATACCAGGAATGCTCAGGGCAAGGAAACCCAGACCGTGGGGATCGAGCTTTCATCCAGGCTTTCAAGGTAGGGCTCTCCAGCGCTCACCAAACCATCCTAAAGATGGGAGTGATCATGTCCCAGGTTTATGATGAACTAGTGGAATGGCCTAGTGGCCTACTTGGAGGCGGGGAGGAGAGCTCTCCGATGAAGATAAAACCGGAGAGAGTAGCCGCCTACAGTAGCGGGAGCGGAACTAAGCCCAAACTGACCTGTCACAATTGTGGCCAACAAGGACATTTTGCAAAGGAGTGCTGGGTCCCAAGGAAAGGAAATAAAATTGGAAACAGTGGGAAACATTGTAATCACTGTAATAAAAAGGGACACATGGAAGCAGTGTGTTGGGACAAACATGGGAGACCCCCGACCCGATCCATGACCACAGCAGAATCGGAGGAACTAAGGAACCTCCGAGGTCAGCAAGATTGACGGTCTGCAGCCCCCATTCATAAGGGTAAGAAGGAGGGAAGGATCTATGTGTCTGCACTAGTAGGGGGCAGGCAATGTGAGATGCTGGTGGACACAGGAGCATCGATATCTGTCACTGACCTTCCCTTACCCACTACAAGTAGGATGATTTATCTAACAGGGATAGGAGGGAACAAAACACCCATCTACCTGAGCGAGACCACGTTAGTAGAAATAAATAATTTGTATATACCTATGAGATTCTATGTATGTAAAAATAACAAGGGTGCAATAATGGGAAATGATTTAATGAAGGAGTATGAGATTTTGATTGACTGTGGGAAGGGAGAATTAATCTGGCCAAAACGGGACGGCAGGAAAACCGGAATAGGAAAACTCACAAGTCACCTCGAAACTATCAAGGTGGCCACAGCCACCACCAGAGATTGGTGACTAGAAACAGAGGGGTTTGGGGCCATCTGTGCCTCCATCCCCGGAGTATGGGCCGAAACAAAATTAGACACTGGCCTAACCAAAACTGACCCGATAAAGGTGCCCCACCGACAATACCCGATAAAACCAGAAGGAAAGGCAGGTGTAGTAGAAATATTTAAAGGGTTAGTGGAGAAAGGAATCCTGAGGGAAACTACGAGTACCACTAACTCCCCAACTTGGCCAGTGAGCAAACCCGACGGAAGTTACGGACTCACCATAGATTACACCGGCCTCAATAAAGTCACGTCCAAATTGCACCCCATTGTAGCAAGCCCCTCGACAATCCTGAATGGATTGTCACCGGAGCATAAAATCTTTACTGTATTGAATATAACCAATGGATTCTGGTCCCTACCCTTGGATCCCGAATCCCAAGACAAATTCACCTTTGCAGTAGGAGACAAACAGTACACTTGGACTCGCCTACCGCCGGGATTCCACAATAGCCCCGCTATCTTCCATCGAGTAATGAGTGACATCCTGAACAGGGTAGAACTACCAGAGGGTAGCACGGTTCTACAATACGTGGATGATATATTAATAGCCTCAGAATCTAAGTCAGGACACCAGGGAGCACTATACCTAGTGTTGAATGAACTGAAAACCGCAGGGTTAAAAGTGAGCCCCAAAAAGGCACAAATCGGGAAAGCACAAATCCTGTACCAAGGACACTTAATATCACAAGGGCTTAAAGAAATGTCAACAGACCGAAAGAAGGCGGTACAACAAATGCCGCGGCCAGTCACCGTAAGAGGAGTCAGGAAGGTGCTGGGACTGTTTAATTATAGCCGAAGTTTTATCCCGGAATTCGCAAAGTTGGCAGAGCCGATACAGAGACTAGTTAAAGGGAGAAAGCCAGCTTTAAACTCCGTAGAATGGGGACCTGAACAAGAAGAGGCCTATAATAAATTAAAGGCAGAACTGATATCAGCCCCCGGACTGGAACTACCAGATTCCAATAAAGATTTCCACTGTAATAATGAAGGGGGGTTCTACTCTGCAGTAGTAACGCAAGATCATGGCGATAAACGGAGACCCATAGGTTACTATTCAACAGCAGAAGGGCCGGTAGTTTCCGGACTGCCAAGGTGCATAGCCGCCTTAGATTGCGCCGCCTGGGCCGTAAAGGTTAGCGAACCAATAGTAATGACAGGGAACATAATCCTCCACACCAAACACACCTTGGTGGAAATGCTAAATACAGGAAAGTTAAGGTCCGTCTCGAACATAAGAAGGGCTAAATGGGAAGCCGTCCTCCTACCTCCCAGCAAATCAGTTATAATAGTAAGGGACACAGGAGATAACCCAGCAGAAGGAATTTTGGATACAGGAGAACCACATGACTGTGGAGACATAGATATGGATATAGAAGAAGGTAGGGTAAAGGGTGTACCTTTAGCAACAGCTAAGGAGACCCTTTTTGTAGATGGCTCATGTAAATACGTAGAAGGATCACCCTGGACAGGCTGGGCAGTAGTAAATGACAAATTGGAAACGGTAAAGTCAGAAAGAATTGACGGAGGTCTATCCGCGCAGGTGGCGGAACTAGTGGCACTCACAAAGGTACTAGAATTGTTTGAAGGAAAAACGGTAAACATATATACCGATAGTAGGTACGCATTCGGGGCAATACACGACTATATGATGGCATGGGGTAGAAGGGGGTTTGTAACCAGGGGAGGAACTCCTATTAAACACCAACAAAGGATTGAGGCATTACTAAAAGCCAGCGAGAGACCCCGAGAAGCGGCAGTAATAAAAATTAAAGCGCATCCGAAGGAACCAGAAAGAGATAACCCCGATTGGTTAAATTACAAAGGGAACCAAGCCGCAGATAGAGCAGCGCAAATAGCATTAGAGCAGGAGGCAGTTGGCGAGCTGCCAATAGCAGTAACGGGCCAGACAGGAGACGAAATAGATATTTGGGACTTACACGAGGATACCTCGAAAGAGGAAAAGGGGAAGTGGGAAGCACAGGGAGCGAGCAGAGGGACTGATAACGTTTGGAGACAAAATGACAAGGTAATGACAGTGGAGTGCATACAAAACACCCTCTTGGAACTACACCATGGACTCTCACATGTGGGAAGAGAGGCCATGGCAATTAGTATAGGAAAAGAATGGTGGTGGAAAGGAATGGGAAGGGACATAGCCCGACATTGTCACCGATGCGTGACATGCACGCAACACAACCCCGGTCAACCCATAAAAATTAAGATGGGATACCAGCCCCGGCCAAATGGGCCCTGGGAACATCTGCAAATAGATTTCACAGGGCCACTACCACAATCCCACGGCAAAACCTATTGTCTGGTTATTATAGACCAGTTTACCAGGTGGGTAGAAGCATTCCCTACTAAAAATTGTACTGCTACCACGGTGGCTAGAATATTGGCGGAGGAGGTAATCCCTAGATGGGGATTTGGATCAAGGGACACACTTCACCGGAAAGGTGGTAAAAACAGTGTGCCAATTAATGGGAATAAAACAAAAATTCCACATCCCTTACCACCCACAGAGTTCTGGAATGGTGGAACGCATGAACAGAACCCTTAAGAATGCCCTGGCCAAGGCCATGCAAATGTCAGGAAAAACATGGACAGAAGTATTACCTACTATATTAATGAGGTTAAGAGCCACTAACAAACCGGACAACCGGATTAACCCCTTATGAACTGATGACAGGAAGGGCGATGCAATTACCAGAAAGCATCATAACAGGTGGGGCTGATGTAGGCCCACTAAAAGACAAAATTAAACGATATGTTTTGGAACTAAGCGCCCAACTAAAAGGGATGCGTAAATTAGTAAAGGATATTCAGGAAGAAAGAGACGCACAGAGAGAGCTTGAAATGCTCCCTGACGTCCCAACAGCGGGAAGTCGTGTCATGGTAAAAACATTACCTGAAAAACCAGGGTTTGCACCAAAATGGAATGGGCCATATGAGGTCATAATTAGTGGAGATACCTGTGCCTGTCTGGACATAAGGGGGAAAGGTGTATGGAAACATTGGACCCAGCTGAAATTGTACAAAGAAACGAATGAGTGATATTAAAGTGAGCAGAGTACTTTCCCCAAAACAGGTCACGACTACAAGCAAGATTAACTGACGCGTTCGGGTTGGAGATACAGCCTTTGGAAAGTTGTTAACATAAAGTAATAAGATCGATACTTGCCTGTTGCGAACATGTCTAAGCTCGCGTATATGATTGCATTACTCTATGTTGTCGCGATTGTAAAATTGACTGGGCTAGAGGATAACTTATTCTACAAGGCTCATGTACATTTACACGGTAATCGGACCGTGTGTTACCCGCTAGCCCAATCTGTAGAGGCCCTATTTGTGGCCACCCCTGGGTGGATCCCCCATGACTTATATACGGCAGATACCTCAGACGCACCCTGTCAAGGACAAATAGGCAAATATAAAAGGGGTATACAGGGAAGATGTGTGGAACTTATAAATCCCACAGATCCTGTGTGCAGGGGGCTCCAGGGAGTGGGAGGAAGAGTATGCTCAGATGATGCAAGCTACCTGCTTTGCTTCTCGGGGCAGGGATGGGGAGGTGCATATGCCTTGGTCCCCAAGAATGTTTCCTGCGTACAGACGCAGTGTGTCCATCAGCACTGTTGGGTAAATAGAGGTCAATTTACTTGTACCTGTAACGAGCAAAGATGCCTGAACATAACCGCGGGGAGGCAACTCATTTGTGGTCAGTGTAATGGGACTCATGTCAGCTCAGCCGAATGGACATACCCGTTTGATACTTACCAAGTGGTAGGATCAGGCAGGGAGTCAAGTGAACCAAGCAATTGGCGGTATACACAAACCAATAACCAGGATATTAAATGCTACTGGGCTAAGAAGGGATTTGTGTTCCTCTTCAACGGCACCTTCATGACGGCAACACCAACCCTCCCGATCCTTTTTGCAGTGGGGACAATAGGACCACTCATTGTTCCATGCCCTCAAAAGGGGCATATCCGAAGAAAGATAGTGAGATAGGCAATCAGCAAGGAATTCTGTGCCGATTGGGAAGTCCCGACTACACTGGGATCGTCACTCGGCTACGGGTTCCTTGGGGCCCTGCAGCAGGAGTAATTAGTGCCAAAAATAGAAACCATATTTTCTGTGGACTAACCATCCTAGGAAACAGTACATCAAAGGCACTGGAGGCCGTCAACCAAGAATTGGCTGAATTAAGATTATACGCAGAGCAGACCCGCTATGCTGTAGACTATCAGTTAGCCCAACAGGGGGGTGTATGCACAATAAGAGGAGACAAATGTAGAACGCATGTTACAGATGAATCTTACAACATCACCCAAGACTTCAGACAAGGCCCCAAGAAGGGGAATAGCTGGCTCGAATGATTAGTGGGGAGATGCTGGGGGTCCTATTTAATGCTTGGACTGATCATTCTCGTTGCAATAATAATTTTCTGTTGCCTAATTGTCGGATGTCTTAATGTCTGCTGCAAAGTCATGATGCCTCGGATTGTGCCAGGAGCCAGTGTCGTCATCGAAGAAGAACACCTGATGGGAACTCCCGAAGACACCAAGGACAGCGACGATGAAGGAAAGAGCGAGAAGGTGGACGTCTTCCTGTGAACGTGTGACCTGTTGGTTGTGAGTCAGGCATATCAATTGCTGAACCCGTGATGCTGCTATTGTTGGTCCATTGGATTATTAAATCATAATCCTGACCAAAAGAGGGAGTTGTTGGAGTAAAAACAAAATTAAAGGACACAAGATGGTTACCTGGCACAAAATGGACTCTGGGAAAAGACATTAAGATGTGCTGACTTGGGCACAGACATTGCACAGCAAGTTAAAACCTGTTAGTGTTTGAATTGCTGTAGGAAACAGATCAGACCTTGAGGCAACTTAGCTTGAGATAAAAGCAGGACCAAAACAATGAGTTTTTGTAACGAGATCAGTCTTTGATGGGGGAAATAAATGCATAAATGTATCTACTCTATGTGTAATGATGTGTTAACTGCCGATGTCCGTACTTGTCTACTCTATGTATAACGATGTGCGAACGGCTAATGTCCGTACTTGTCTATTATTTGAAAAAGTATAAAGATGCTCAACTGCCATTGTAAAGTTGAGAAGGTGACTGCACACACTGCGGAGAGCCCAACGCTTCTCCCAAAGCTTTGTCCGATAAAACTGCGTGTTGAATCTTTAAGTCTGACTCCGAGTGGTGATTTTCCCACAACACTGGAATGAAACTCTTGTGTGCCAGCAGCTTGTCTTGAAGGCCAACATAAGGCTATGTAAGTCATTGAGGAGGATGAAGGTACTGAAAGTTCTTCAGCACCCGTCCTCCTCCACCTCCCTAGCCCCTCTACCAGAAACCTCATCTGGCTCATGTGCCGGTGAACACGACTGCCGATACGGAGGTTGCAGTCTGAAGGAGGCCCCAATGGGTGCCATCACACTGCTCATTTTGACAGCGAAGTGAACAGTCTGCTGCCACTGCCTCTTGGGCAATATGGGGACATCGTATACAAGTGTTCAAAATTTGTCAGAGTGTTATGCTCTGATAAAAAACCAGCACGTATCTCTCCAGATGCACAGCCGAGTTTTTAGACCAGATTTACTGGGACTTGCAAGAGAAAATGTGAGGTTGTGGGCTACACCATCAGTCTTGCGGGGTGGGGTCTGATAGAGCTGGCAAACACAGCTCCACAGAGATCAGGGAGCCATCTTTAATGGGCTCCCTGATCTGCGCTAAAGATAAACTGTAACCCCCCGCCCTTGCCATTGCATATAGGATGTTTGAGCACTTTCTGAATTATTTTTACACTTGTACATGGCATGGTGAGTGTTTGTACACTGTAGAGAGGTCAAAAAGAACAGTAACATTATGAAGGCGGTTCTCACCAGTAATAATAAGGGTGGCATACTGAGCTCTATTTCAATGTACTATCAACAGGATCTGATTTGTGATGCTCCTTCCTTCTCTGCTGTATCACATAAGATTCCAATGTTCAAAGACTCAAGCACCGAGATGTTCTCTGTATCTTTCATTGTTCATCCAAATGTGACTTTAAGAGAGACTCAGTGACCAGACTCTCTCAACAGATACTAGGCAGCATGAGTTCTGGGTGCAAGACATTCATCTGTACTGAAGTGTTACATGCCAACCTAAGTGTAGGCATCACAATTCGAGAAGCTGTGTATCTTGCAAGTAATATTGGTCATCTGCTGTGCCCAGTACTTTGCTGCATTTGCATTTGTCACAGAATGTACTCTGTGCAGTGAGCCATGTCCGAAACTGGATCATTGGTGGCAATGGATGGTGCTTTTTCAAAAAGCTGTTGCTACGCAGTTATGGGCTCCTCATGCATGAAATGCCTTGCCTGCATTTTTGCTACAACATACAATCCTATCAGCATGTATTGGATTTGAATTCTGAAAGAACATGTAATTCAGTATTTAGGGACCTACAGAATTGAAGCAGATTGAAGCAACGGGTTTTAATCCTCTGCTGCTCACTTCCCATTGGGCAAGTCTCCGCTCACTCAATAAAGGAGTTTGTACTCCACAAAGCCCATGGGGAGATTTACTGAAGATACCCCGTGTCCTCCATGGCTTTCATAACACCAAGCCTATCCAATATTGTCTCACAGCTAAAATTATCCATTCCTGACCATATCTTGTAAATCTTGTACCCTCTAGTGTGCAATACTGTGACCAGAACCAAAGATAGTACTTTAGCTATGGCCTAATTAGTAATTCATATTATTTTAGTATAACCTCTGTGCTCTTACATTCCATGCCTCAGCTAATAAAGGAAATCATCCTGTACCACCTTCAGGGCTCTATGGATAGACATTCAAAGGTGCTTCTATTTCTCGACACCTCTCAGTATGCATTTATTGCGTATTCTCTTGCCTTGTTTGCCCTCTTCAAATGCATTATGTCTCATTTCTCCAAACTCAATTCTGCTTTCCACTTTTCTGCTTACCTGACCAGAACTTTATCTTGCTGTAATTTATATCTGTTATCCTTCCTGTCAAGCAGACAACCAATTTTAATATCATCTGCAAACTTCTTAATCATGCCTCCTAAACTTAAGTTGGGTTATCGATATATACCTTGAACAGCAAAAAAGCCAGAAGTTAGCAGTCATCCAGTCCTCTGACACCATGTCCTATAACCAGAGAGGAGTGGAAGATGATGGTCAAAGCTTCCACTATTTTCATCCTGGCATCTCTTTCCGTTTTCACCTTGGCTTCTCTTTCCAACCTGACATATATTTCATCCAGCCCTTGTGATTTATCTACCTTCAAGGTTCTAAACCCCTTACTATTTCCCCTCTCGCTGTATTTATATTTCCAATATTTCACACGTTATCTAATCTTTCACACATTTGCTCCTTGGCTCCAATGTTCGAATTGTCCCTCTCATATAAAGACAGACACTAAGGGCAGGATTTTCCAGCTCCCCATGGCAATGTAGCACAGTGGTTATCACTGCTGCCTCATAGCGTCAGTGACCGATTCGATTCCGTCCTTGGATGGAGATTGCATGTTCTCCCCGTGCCTGTGTGGGTTTCTTCCACAATCCCACATGTGCAGGTTATGTGGATTGGCTGTGCTAAATTGCCCCTCAGTGCCCAAAGATGTTTAAGTTAGGTGGATTAGTGGGGCAAAGTTGTGGGGTTACAGACATAGGGCGGGGAGGGGGTACATGTGGACCTGAGTAAGATGCTCTTTCAGAGAGTTGGTGCAGACTCAATGGGCCAAATGGCCTCCTTCTGCACTGTAGAAATTCTATGGTTCAATGATGTGTTTACCAGCAACGGAGGCAGCTCACCATTGGCCGCCGGCGGGATCTTCCAGCCCACTGACGTCTAGTGTTTTGCGTGGTTCGCCCATCACGCTGCTGGGGAACCCACCACAGGGGTCACATTTGGTAGGAACGAAAGATCATGCCAGCGAGAAGGGTCAGAAAATCACAGCCAAAATGCTCATTAATAACCATGCCTACATCTTCCAAATTCACAGAGTGGTTACCTTTATGGCCTCTAATAAGCAGCGCTAGGATGGAATTTTCCCAACCTGCCCACCATGAGAATCATAGCGGGCGGGGATGGACCATGCAAAGGTCCGTTTACCTCAGGTGGGAATTTCTTGGGGCGAGCACGTTCGGAAAATCCAACCTCTAGTCTCTCTTTAATTATCCTCATGTTTTTAGTGTATTTATAAAACATCTTTGGGCTTTCCTTGATTTTGTGCAGTGATATTTTTTCATGCCTTGTCTTTGCTTTCTTAATTTCCTTTTTAATTTCTCCCCTGCATTTTCTATATTCTAAAGGCTTCCTGCAAGCATTGAGCCCTCAGTATATGATGTAAGCTTCTTGTCCTACTTTGGATACTTTTTGACACCTGGGTTGTGGGTTGGGGGGTGGTTGGTTAAGGGGATCCACCATTTTTCTTTCTGGAAATACATTTGTTCTGAACTCTCTTTATCTCCTTCTTGAAAGCCTCCCTCTTTTCTGACGCTGGTTTACCTGCAAATAATTGTTACCAGACTACCTTTACCAAATTACATCTCAGCCAAGTAAAATTGGCTTACCCCAATTTAAAGCTTTTGCTCTTCATCTATCTTTGTCCTTTTCCAAAACCACTCTAACTTTAACTGGATGATGATCACTACCACTAAAATAATCTCCTACTAATACCCCTTCCACCTGCCCAGATTTATTTCCAAAAACGAAATCCAGATCTGCCCCTTCTCTTTTCGGGCTTGCTGTGTACCAGCAAGAAATTTTCCTCTGAATGCATTTTAAGAATTTTGTGTCCTCTATATCTCTCTCATTGACATTACAAAGAACAAAGAAAATTACAGCAGAGGAACAGGCCCTTCGGCCCTCAAGCCTGCACCGACCATGCTGCCCGACTGAACTAAAACCCCCTACCCTTCCAACGAACCTATCCCTCTATTCCCATCCTATTTATGTATTTGTCCAGATGCCCCTTAAAACTCACTATCATATCAGCTTCCACTACCTCCCCCGGCAGTGAGTTCCAGGCATCCATCACCCTCTGTGTTAAAAAGACTTGCCTCGTATACCTTGCCCCTCGCACCTTAAACCTATGCCCCCTAGTAATTGACTTTTCCACCCTGGGAAAAAGCTTCTGACTATCCACTCTGTCCATGCCCCTCATAATCTTGTAGATTTCTGTCAGGTCGCCCCTCAACCTCCGTCGTTCCAGTGAGAACAAACCAAGTTTCTCCAACCTCTCCTCATAGCTAATGTCCTCCATACCAGGCAACATTCTGGTAAAGCTTTTCTGTACCCTTTCCAAAGCCTGCACATTCTTCTGGTAGTGCGGCGACCAGAATTGAACACTATATTCCACGTGCGGCTTAACTAAAGTTCTATAAAGCTGCTACATGACATGCCCCAGCCGATGAATGCAAGCATGCCGTATGCCTTCTTGACTATGTCCTCCACCTGTGTTGCCACTTTCAGTGACCTGTGCACCTGTACACCCAGGTTACTTCTGCCTATCAATACTCTTAAAGGTTCTGCCATTTACGATATATTTCCTATCTGTATTGGATCTTCCAAAATGCATTACCTCACATTTGTCCGGATTAAACTCCATCTGCCATATCTCCAACTGATCTATATCCTGCTGGATCCTCTGAAGGTCTTCACTATCTGCAAATCCACCAACCTTTGTGTCGTCCGCAAACTTACTAATCAAACCTGTTACATTTTCCTCCAAATCATTTATATATATTACAAATAGCAAAGGTCCCAGCACTGATCCCTGAGGAACGCCACTTGTCACAGCCCTCCATTCAGAGACGCACCCTTCCACTGCTACCCTCTGTCTTCTATGACCGAGCCAGTTCTGTATCCACCTTGCCAGCTCGCCTCTGACCCCATGCGACTTCACCTTCTGCACCAGTCTGCCACGAGGGACCTTGTCAAAGGTCTTACTAAGTCCATGTAGACAACATCCACTGTTCTATCCTCATCAATCATCTTCGTCACTTCCTCGAAAAACGCGATCAAGTTAGTGAGATATGACCTCCCCTTCACAAAACCATGTTGCCTCTCGCTAATACGTCCACTTATTTCCAAGTGGGAGTAAATCCTGTCTCGAAGAATCCTCTGCAATAATTTCCCTACCACTGGCATAAGGTTCACCGGCCTATAATTACCTGGATTATTCTTGCTACCCTTCTTAAACAAAGGAACAACATTGGCTATTCTCCAATCCTCTGGGACCTCCCCTGTAGTCATGATGTAGAGATGCCGGCGTTGGACTGGGGTAAGCACAGTAAGAAGTTTAACAACACCAGGTTAAAGTCCAACAGGTTTATTTGGTAGCAAAAGTCACACAAGCTTTCGGAGCTCCAAGCCCCTTCAGGTGAGTGGGAATTCTGTTCACAAACAGGGCATATAAAATAGCTAATTCGCTGTAAGTATTCGCATTCCAACCATTATTCATGTAAATTGAGTCTGTGTCTTTATATGCCCTGTTTGTGAACAGAATTCCCACTCACCTGAAGAAGGGGCTTGGAGCTCCGAAAGCTTGTGTGGCTTTTGCTACCAAATAAACCTGTTGGATTTTAACCTGGTGTTGTTAAACTTCTTACTGTACCTCCCCTGTAGCCAGTGAGGATACAAAGATTTCTCTCAAGGCCCCAGCAATTTCCTCCCTTGCCTCTCTCAGTATTCTGGGGTATATCCCATCAGGCCCTGGGGACTTGTCGACCTTAATGTTTCTCAAGAACCCCAATACCACCTCCTTTTTGATCTCAACCTGACTCAAACTATCTACACACCCTTTCCCAGACTCATTATCCCCCAAGTCCTTCTCTTTGCATCAGTATTCACCAAAGTACTCATTTAATACCTCGCCCATTTCCTCTGGCTCCACGTATAGATTCCCTCCCTTGTCCTTGAGTGGGCCAACCTTCTCTCTGGCTACCCTCTTGCTCTTTATAAATGTATAAAAAACCTTGAGATTTTCCTTAATCCTGCTGGCCAATGTTTTTCATGACCCCTTTTAGCCCTCCTTACTCCTTAGGTTTCTTTCTACTTTCCTTGTATTCCACACTTGCTTTGTGTGTTCCCAGCCTCCTAGCCTTGACAAATGCTTCCTTTTTCTCCTTGACTAGGCTCACAATATCTCTCATTATCCAAGGTTCCTAAAACTTGCCATACTCATCCTTCATCCTTCCAGGAATGTGCCAGTCCTGAATCCCTATCAACTTATACTTGAAAGCCTCCCACATGCCAGATGTTGATTTGCCCTCAAACATCTACCCCCAATCTACATTCTTCAGTTCCTGTCTAATATTGTTGTAATTAGCCTTCCCCCAGTTTAGCACCTTAACTAGAGGATTACACTTTTCTTTATCCATCAGTACCTTAAAGCTTTCTGAATTGCGGTCACTGTTCCCGAACTGCTCCCCTACTGAAACGTCAACCACCTGGCCGGGCTCATTCCCCAATACCAGTTCCAGTATGGCCCCTTCCCTAGTTGGCCTATCAACATACTGTTTCATGAAGCCCTCCTGGATGCTCCTTACAAACTCTGTCCCATCCACATCCCTGGCACTAAGTGAATCCCAGTCAATATAAGGGAAGTTAAAATCTCCCACTGCAACAACCCTGTTACTTTTACACCTTGCCAAAATCTGCCTACATATCTGTTCCTCCGTCTCCCGCTGGCTGTTGGGCGACCTATAGTAAACCCCCAACATTGTGACTCCACCATTCCTATTCCTGAGCTCTACCCATATTGCCTCGCTGTATGAGCCCTTCGAGGTGTCCTCCCCGCAGTACAGCTGTGATTTTCTCCTTAACCAATAGTGCAACTCCCCCACCCCTTTTACATCCCCCTCTATCCCACCTGAAACATCTGTATCCTGGAATGTTAAGCAGCCATTCCTGTCCTTCCCTTAACCAAGTCTCTGTAATAGCAACAACATCATTGTTCCAAGTATTAATCTAGCTCTAAGTTCATCTGCCTTACCTTTTACACTTCTTGCATTGAAACAAATGCACTTCAGTCCACCAGACCCTCTCTGATTTGCAATCCCACCCTGCCTGCTCTTTCTCTGAGTCTTACTGGCCCTACTCCCTCGTTCCCCTTCAGCTAATTCACCTTTGCTTTGGTTCCCACCCCTCTGCCAAACTAGTTTAAATCCTCCCGTGTGACACTAGCAAACCTCCCGGTCAGAATATTTGTGCGTTTCCAGTTTAGATGCAACCCGTCCTCCTTGTACAGGTCCCACCTGCCCCGGAAGAGATCCCAATGGTCCAGATATCTGAAACCCTCCCTCCTACATCAGCTGTTTCGCCTCGTGTTGAGCTGCACTATCTCCCTATTCCTAGCCTCACTGGCACATGACACGGGGAGTAATCCTGAGATTATAACCCGAGAGGTCCTGCTTTTTAACTTTCTACCTAACTCTCTAAACTGCTCCTGCAGGACCTCGTCACTCTTCCTATCTATGTCATTAGTACCATAGGTACTACCTCTGGCTGCAAATATTATTTGGATCGCTGAAATTCCCACTATTACTGTACTATTGCGTCTACACTTTGCAGCAATTTGTCCACATATTTACTCTTTTATCTCTGATTGTTTGACTGTCTTTGCTACACACACAATTTTTTTTTTGTTTTTATTCCAATTCAGCCAAATCAAGTCCAATTCAGAGTCTCAACAAGTTGAGACATTCCCGATCCGAGCTGACAAGACAGGGCTCTCGCCTCCTGTCTTGGGCTTGATCTACGTGATCCAAGCTGATTGGAGTAGGCATAGCTCCTCCTCCAAAGCTTGATCTCATTTGCATCTTAGCCAAAAGGCCGAGATGCCGCTTTTAAAAATTGCTTCAAATGAAGCTAAAATGTAACTTAATGACTTCAACCAAGCGCAGCATGTCAATACTACACTTGATCTTAGCCAAAAGGCCAAGAAGCTAATGCAATTGCCCCTTTTTAATTCCTCAGTTCAACCCATGTGGCCTCATTTGATGATCCTCATATCATCCTGTGAGTAGGCATATCATCCCTACTCACAGTTATGATTGGTTCTTTAACCAACATTGCAAGCCTCCTTTTTTTTTCCCCCTCTCGATCTTGTCTGAAAATCCTGTAAGTAATAATGTTGAGCTGCCTTTTGAGCCATGTTTCAATAATAACTCTGATATACTTTCAAGTGTCCAACTGTGCCCTCAGCTCATCTGCCTCATTCACTAGCCACCTTGCATTGAGGTATGTACCATTAATCTATTTTCTAGCCTTGTTTTCTCTGCCCTCCATTCTCCTTTATTAATTTTCTGCCTTCCATTTACAGTTTTGCTCTCTCCATTCTAAGTCCATTCTTGAGTTCCCATCCCCTGCCAAGTTAGTTTCAACTCTCCACAACAGCTCCAGCAAACTTTTATATTGTTCTAAGCCCTGATGAGGTGAACCCAGTCAGGCCTATACAGGTCCCCAGAATTGATTCCAAAACCTGATGAATCTAAAGTCCTTCCTCTTGCACCATCTTTCCAGCCAGGTAATCATCTCTACACCCTGCTCATTTCTCTACTCACTATCATATGACAACATGAGTAATCCAGAAATTGCTATCTTTGTGGTTCCACTTTTTAATTCGTTTCTCAGCTACCTAAAATATGCCAGCACACCTCACTCCTCTTTCTACTTTACTGGACAACTGGTAATACCAGCACTGACTGTGAAAACTGTAAACACCTTCACTCCTCACCTTCACAATCATGTAATTCCTCATCTTCGACCAAATGTAATGTGGCTAGCAGATAGCCGATTAAAATACCATCTGCGTGAAGAGGGTTTGGCAATTGTTTTCCATATTTGTTTACAAGTGCATTGCAATAATGTCAATGGTGGAAACACAGTATTGAAGCACTTGAATTTACATGTCTTTATGTGCAAATAAAATGTTGCCACCACGTTCTTTTTCACAAGGAGAATGCTCCATTTAGGCACAAAGGTGCAGTTTGTTGCCAGACACCCTTTATATACAGAGGAAAACATAGTAAAGCAACTGACAGCATGGTGCCCATTCATCATTAATTGTATAAAATATTGTCATTGATTTTTATCTTAAAGATTTAATGTAAAAATGATGTGTTACATATTGATTATATCTTTTCTCTGGTGCTTGGGTTCAAATCCAGTGCAGATTGATGATATAGTTAGCTCTGCAGGGCCCATGTGAAATAAATGTAACTTCAGTCCATTTCATAGCAGTTATGGGCTCTCTTCGAACTTGACTGCTTGGAAATCTCATTCACACTGGTGCAATAAGGAAGGTAATTTTCTCAAGTTGTGCTCAACAACAACTTGCATTTGTACCTTTAACATAGAAGGCACTTTACAGAGGCATAATCAGATGAACAATGAACCAAAGACAGATACGTCAGATGGGGAGACCAAAAGCTTGGTCAGGGGTAGGTTTTAATAAATGCCAGAATGGGGAAGCTCAGAGAAATCCGAGAATACAGTGCTTCGTGAACCAAGTGTTATGTTGGGAATTTGGTTTAAGAGAGAATATGTTGCAGAGGAGGAGAAGATGTTGCTTTTTATTCTTTTTTTACCTCCTATAGCTGGTGGATGTCTTTTTTCTCTCTAAGCTAGGAGACTGTTACTCGCTATTACTTTAGCCAACTGGCTTAGTGGCTAATTAGTTAATCAAATAAATCAATAATGTTAGACAGACATGGCAGGACTGGTGTAATGCCATGTCTGCAACATGTGGGAATCTGTGGAATGCTTTATAGTCCCAGCCAGCCATACCTATGGTAAGTGTCAACAGCTTGAGCAACTTTGACCCCGCATTGCTGAGCTGGAGTCTGAGTTGCAGTCATTGCGAGGCTTCATGGAAAGGGGTCCATCAGTGATCCTGGGCTATGGGTAGGTATAATAGCAGCAGTAGCCACCGCCTCCCCGATGGTGCTGCTGAGTAATGAAGAGCTGCTCGTCTCTGGTTAGCAGCTCTCAGTTGATGGGACTTTGGTGGGTGACACCCAGTGCCCTCCATTAATTTCTGTCCTGTGTGTCTCCAGTCAAAGTTCTGGCCTTGACATAGGATCGAAAGAGCTCTAATCAAAATGACAATTGATATTCTCTGTGATTTTGACCATGGTGCACCATCCCTCTTTGTCCATCCTGACCTATCTGTATCCTTTGACATGATATATAGCCTTGCCCATCCTTATCTCTGTAATTTCTTCCACCTCCACAGTCCTCTGAGATTTCTGCACTTTTTATTTATTCATTCGTGGGAGATGGGTGTCACTGGTTAGCCCAGCCTTTATTGCCTATCCCTAGTTGCCCCTGAGAAAGTGGTGGCCTTCTTGAAATGCTGCACTCCACTTTCTGTGGTTGACCCACAATGTTATTAGGGAGGGAATTTCAGGATTTTGCCCGGTGACAGTGAAGAAACGGCGATACATTTCCAAGTCAGGATGATGAGTGGCTTAGGGAACTTGCAGGTGGTTCCCATATATCTGCTGCCCTTGTTCTTCTAGATGAAAGTGGTCATGTGTTTGGAAGGTGTTGCCTAAGGATCCTTGGTGAATTCTTTAATCCTAGAATTTTGTGCATTCTCAATTATAATTGCTCCACCATTTGTAGCCATGCCTTCAGTTGCCTAGATCCCAAACTCTGGAATTCCTCCCGACACCTCTGAACCTCTCTACTTTCTTCCTTTAAGAAACTGCTTAAAACCTGCCTCTTTGACCAAACCTTTGGTTGTCTGACCCACGATCTCCTTTTTTGGCTCAATGTCATATTTTGTTTTATAAAGCTCGTCTAAGTGTCTTGGGACATTTCATTACATTAACTGTAAGTTGTGATGAGTATTTTTCTCCAATGTCCTGCATTCCAATTAATTGCTGCCAAAGCATCTCCAACAATGTATTCTCTTCTTGCCACTGCACTGTTAACCTTAGAACCCCCAAGGATTTATTTTCTTCCTTCTTCTTCATTTTGCCCCTTGGCAAGTGAAGACTTTGTATCTCACAGAGCCTTTCTACAAATACAATTTGATAGTGGAGTGTCAACAATTCATGCAGTCATTTGAGTGTGTGTAGTTTGCATAGTTTGGGGGCACAGTCAGTGCTCCCTGATCCACTCCAATTGTGGAGGAGGCCATTGCAGTGCCTGTTGTAGAGAAATCTCCTTGGCTGAGGTCCTAAAGTTAGGTGTAGCTTCCATTATGAATACTCTGGCTAGGGCTCTGGAGATCTTGCTGTTCAATCTGTGCAGTCTACCTAGTCTGGATTCAGCACTTTGGAAAGTCAGATTAAAACAAGCATTTGCTAGACTTCAACAACCTTATTGCTGCCCATGGCCTATTTGTGCACAAATGTTCCACCATGCTGATGAATCATCCAGCAATAGGATGGAGCTATGAAAGGCTAGTCATGGCACGAATCAATTACAGCCTCCCAGACTGCCTGGATCCATACAGTTTGCCTACCGCTGCAACAGGTCCACAGCAGACGCCATCTCCCTGGCCCTGCACTCAACCATGGAACACCCAGATAACAAAGACACCTATGTCAGACTCTTATTTATTGATTACAGTTCAGCCTTCAGCATTATTCCTATGAAACTCATCTCCAAATTCCGTAGCCTCCCTCTGCGACTGGATCCTGAACTTCTTAACCCACAGACCACAATCAGTAAGGATAGGCAACAACACTTCCTCTACGATCATCCTCAACACTGGTGCCCCACAAGGCTGTGTTCTCAGCCCCCTACTATACTCCTTGAACACCTATGACTGTGTGGCCAAATTCCCCTCCAACTCAATTTTCAAGTTTGCTGATGACACCACTGTAATGGGTCGGATCTCAAACAATGATTAGACGGAGTACAGGAATGAGATAGGGAATCTGGTGAACTGGTGCGGCGACAATAATCTCTCCCTCAATGTCAACAAAACGAAGGAGATTGTCATCACCTTCAGGAAGCGTAGAGGAGAACATGCCCCTGTCTACATCAATGGGGACGAAGTAGAAAGGGTTGAGAGCTTCAGTGTTTTAAATGTCCAGATCACTAACAACCTGCCCTGGTCCTCCCATGCCAACACTATAGTTAAGAAAGCCCATCAACGTCTCTACTTTCTCAGAAGACCAAGGAAATTTGGCATGTCAGCTACAACTCTCACCAACTTATACAGATGCACTAGAAAGCATTCCTTCTGGTTGTATCACAGCTTGGTATGGCTCCTGCTCTGCCCAAGACCAGCAAGAAACTACAAAAGGTCGTGAATGTAGCCCAATCCATCACGCAAACCAGCTTCCAATCCATTGACTCAATCTATACTTCCCGCTGCCTTGGCAAAGCAACCAGCATAATTAAGGACCCCATGCATCCTGGACATTCTCTCTTCCACCTTCTTCCATTGGGAAAAAGATACAAAAGTCTGAGATCACATACCAACCGACTCAAGAACAACTTCTTCCCTGCTGCCATCAGACTTTTGAATGGACTTACCTTGCATTAAGTTGATCTTTCTCTACACCCTAGCTATGACTGTAATACTACATTTTACACTCTCTCATTTCCTTCTCTATGAATGGCATGCTTTGTCTGTATAGCATGCAAGAGACCATACTTTTCACTGTATACTAATAAATGTGACAATAATAAATCAAATCCAATTAAGGAGCTCGGAGAGTTGTGAACCGTGTCTCTCAGAATGTTGCATTCTTAAAACTCAGCTTTTCTAATTTCCTTGACATGTGTTAGTTGGTATACAATCACAGGTGTCCGCAGAAACAAAACCTGTAGCATTTTCATTAGCAGGGAATCTACTGACCCAGCAAAAAAGGTTGTGGGCCATCATCACCTACTGATGTAGACACAGCAACCAATAGAATCATAGAATCCCTACAGTGCTGAAAGTGGCCATTCTTAAAGTAAAGTAAAGTTTATTTATTAGTCACCAGTAAGGCTTACTTATTAACACTGCAATGAAGCTACCATGAAATTCCCCTAGTCGCCATAGTCCGGTGCCTGTTCGGATCATTGCACCTAACCAGCATGTCTTTCAGAATGTGGGAGGAAACTGGAGTGCCCAGAGGAAACCCAAGCAGACACGGGAAGAATGCGCAAACTCCACATAGACAGTGACCCAAGCCAGGAATTGAACCTGGGTCCCTGGCGCTGTGAGGCAGCAGCGCTAACCACTGTGCTACCGTGCTGCCCATTTGGCCCATCGAGTCAGCACTGATTCTCTCTGACAGAGTATTTTATCCAAGCCCTTTCCCCCATCCTATCCCTGTAACCCCACATATTTACAATGGCTAATCCATCTAACTTATATATACATTTCATGGAAAACAGAACGGGTACATGGTTAGGAACTAGAACCCACAAACCATGCAACAACATGAAGGAGAATATACTTTTGCAACGCACATTTTTGGGTATGGCCATCTTTGAGGCAATTCACCTTGGATGAAATAAATTAAGGTACTTGTGAAGAAATGTTGCACTATTCTTGGTTTCTGCTATAAGGTTGGGAGTAATGGCAGTGGCCCTGTTCTTTCCCAATGTACTGAACACATGAGTAGATAGATGTCTTTGGGCACTGGATATTACAAGTAATTGATAATCTGTTAGCGCAGTAATATCCAATCTGTGGAACTGGAGTCACATGTTCCACAGGCATCACCACTGTGTCACTCAAAGCTCAGCCGCTTTTGCATTTATGTCTTGCTTGTCTTGTTTGGTGCTGGTGGTTTCAAAAGCACTTTGTTTAATGCAGATGTCTTAATTAATCACTAAATCTTAAATCAGAACACCATGATCTATTAATAGCAGCAATTTCAGATATACATATGCATGTTAATGGGAATATAAATTTAAATTATATATGTGGCCCCCAAGCTCTGTGTCACATGCCAATGTGGTCTAAAAAGATGAAAGCTTGGACACTATTACACCCAATGTTAAGACTCTTGCCGAGCAAATGGTTGATTGTGCAGTTATATATTTTAGTTGGAATGTTCTTCTACCATTCATCAAGTCAAATTCTCTTCTCCATCTGTATATTGACAATGTACTTTTGCGGCACAAGGTTGTTTAAGGCACTTCAAATTGCAAATATTTTAGATAATCGAAACTGGTTTGTAATCCCCTAGTCGCCACACTCCAGTGCCTGTTCGGGTACACTGAGGGAGAATTTAGCATGGTCAATGCACCTAACTGGCACATCTTTTGGACTTTGGGAGGAAACTGGAGTACCCGGAGGAAACCCATACAGACACGGGAGAAGGTGCAGAATTTGCAGACAGTGACCCAAGCCGGGAATTGAACACTGGCATTGTGATGCAGCAGTGCTAACCACTGTGCCACCCAGGATGAGTCATTAGACTGGGGGCCAGTCTGCCTGTTCAAGCAAGCATGAAAGATTCAGTGGCACCATTCGAAGAAGGGCAGGGGTGCTTTTCCAATGTCCTGACCAACATTTATCTGTGAACCAGTATCACCAAAACCGATGATTGGGTCACTTATCTTATTGGCGTTTGTGGGATTTTGCAGTGTACAAATTGGCTGGCATGCTTGCCTGCATAACAACAGTGATCACTCTTCAAAAAGTGCTTCCTTAATTGTGGAATGCTTTTGGGCATCCTGAAAATGCAAGTTCTTTGTTTCTGGATGATATAATGCCACTTAGTTCAAGGGCAACTAGGGATTGGCAATAAAGGCTGGCCAGCCAGTGACGCCCATGTCCCACGAATAAATAATAAAAACAAATCTGCCTGAGTTTCATATCTCTTAATATCTTTGCCTAACAAAAATACATCAGTTGAGTTTTGAAATGTTCAATTGACCTTAGCTTTAAACAGCTCTTCAGGGGGAGAAATTTTCAGATTTACATCATTCTCTGTGTGAAGAAGACATCCTTGACCTCATTTCAGAACTGTCTAGCTCTAATTTTAAGATTCTGCTCCCTTGTTTCCCCCACCAGAGAAAACAGTATTTCTCTTTCTACCCTTAACCACGCTGGCACAGTGGTTAGCACTGCTGCCTCACAGCTCCAGGGAGCTGGGTTCAATTCCCAGCTTAGGTCACTGTCTGTGTGGAGTTTGCATGTTCTCCCCGTGTCTGCGTGGATTTCCTCCCCAAGTCCAAAGATGTGCGGGTTAGGTGCATTGGTCATGCTAAATTGTCCCTTAGTGTTCCGGGATGTGTAGGTTAGAGGGATTAATGGGTTATGGGGATAATGCCCTTGGTGGGATTGTGGTCGGTGCAGAGTTGATGGGCTGAATGGCCTCCTTCTGCACTGTGGGGATTCTATGATTTCTGTAAAATCCTTTAACTTCTTCAACAATTCAATTAGATCGCGCCTTAATCTTCTATCCTGCGTGGAATGCAGACCTAGTCTCTGCAACCATTTTAACTCTGGGATCATTCTGGTGAATCTTTTTATTTCTCTTCGAAAGCCAATAAATCCTTCCTCAGGTGAACTGTGCTACATTGCATTCTTAACCCTGATATCACAAAGCGTTGAAAAGATAATAAGGAGTCCATTGTACATCAAATTACAGGCACATCTAGAACCCTCAATCTGATAATAACCATGTAGCAATGCTTCCTAACTGATTTTCAGTACTCTCACATGGTTATTAGTGTTGTTGACTATTTTTTTCAGAGAAGTCTTTTCTCATCATATGAAGGATTTCTAAATTCAGCATTGATAATGGTAGCACATCAAAAGGAGTGTTAGTTGACCTTCTCATCAAAAGCTGTTAACAGAAACATTGTGATGAATTTTAATTTGGAAGAACGTAAGGTATTAAAAGGCCACAATCAATAGTGTGTCTGGGAGCCGCTTCAGCCTTCTGAGTTCTGCATTTAATTGCTGCGTGAGAGTAACCCCCTTGGGAGAGATGGGCTGTCTATTCCAATGTTAATTGCTCAATTGCAGCAATATTAATATGGCTTTTGGAATTTAACTGTGGATGCATGGCTTTCCCAGGTTTCCTGAAACTCACCAGTGAAAGCAAGGTGAGAATGCAACAGCAATTTAGGGAACTGAAGGCATGATGGGGAAATATGCCAATAAGTACTCTAACTCTACAGCTGTTTTCTTGTCTGCTTGTGTGAAAGTACATGTGCTGAGTGGTTACTTTCTCAAGTTTGAAAGTTTGTACTACATATTGAAGTTCTTTGGAAAAATTAAAACTCATTGGATTAAAAGGACAGTGGCAGTATGGATTCAGAATGGACTTAAGGGTTAAAAAGCAGAGAGTAGTGATGAACGGTTGTTTTTCAGACTTCAGGGAAGTATACAATGGTGTTCTCCATGGGTCAATATTAGAACCACTGCTCTTTTTGATACTTTTAATGACCTGGAATTGGGTATACGGAACATAATTTCAAAGTTTGCATATGACATGAAACTTAGAATCATAGAATCATACAGTGCAGAAGAGGCCCTTCGGCCCATTGAGTCCGCACCGACACATTAGAAACACCTGAACTTACACCTCATCCCATCTGCCAGCAGGGCCCATAGCCCTGAATGTTATGATGTGCCAAGTGCTCAGGTACCTTTGAAAGGATGTGAGGCAACCCACCTCTACCACCATCACAGGCAGTGCAGTCCAGACCGTCGCCACCATCTAGGTGAAAAGGTTTTTCCTTACATCTCCCCTAAACCCCCTGCCCCTCACCTTGAACCTATGTTCCCTCCTGACTGATTCTTGAACTAAGGGAACAGCTGCTCTTTATCCACTCTGTCCATGTCCCTCATAATATTGTACACCTTGATCAGATTGCCCCTTAATTTTCTCTGCTCCAGTGAAAAGAATTCAAACTACCCAACTTCTCTTCACAACTTAAATGTTCCATCCCAGGCAGCATCCCGGTGAATCTCTTCTGCACCCCCTCCAGTGCAATCACATCCTTCCTATAATGTGGTGACCAGAACTGCACACACTACTCCAGCTGTGGCCTCACCAAAGTTCTATACAACTCCAACATGACCTCCCTGTTTTTATAATCTATGCCTCGATTGATAAAGGCAAGTGTCCCATATGCCTTTTCACCACTGTACTAACATGCCCTTCGGCCTTCAGAGATCTGTGGACAAACACGCCAAGGTTCCTTTAATCTGCAGAACTTCTGAGTGTCCTACCATTCATTGAATACTTCCTTGCCAAATTACTCCTTCCAAAGTACCTCACACTTTTCAGGGTTAAATTCCATCTGCCACTTATCTGCCCATTTTTACCCTATATCTCTTGTGCATTTACCTTCTTTACAAGTCTCCCATGTGGGACCTTGTCAAAGGCTTTGCTGAAATCCATATAAATTACATCGCCTGCACTTGAAAATGCATCTAGCAGTGAGGAGAATAGTAATATACTTACAGAGGTCATGTCCAGAGTGGTAAAATGGGCAGACAGGTGGAAGATTAAATGTAATACATAGACATGTTTAGTCATATATTTTAGTAAAAAAATGAGGAGAAGCAATATGAAGTAAATGGTACAATTTTAAAGTAGATGCAGGAATAGAGAGATCTGGGAGTGTCTGTACATATATCTTCAAAGTGGAGGACAAGCTGAGAAGGTTGCTTAAAAAAATGTCTGGGATCCTTGGCTTTATTAACCAAAGAATAGAGTACAGTTGGAAAAAAATTGCTACATCTTTATAGAACACTGTTAGGCCTCAGCTGGACTACTGTGTCTAATTCTGAGCACCACCTTTTAGAAAAAAAATGTCAAAACCTTGGAGAGGGTACAGAAATGATTAACTAGAATGGTACTGGAGATTGCTAATCAGAGTTGACTTGCCAACCAATCAGCAACCTTTTCTCTTGTAGCAAAAATTGTTATCATTTGAAATTTGGCATTATTGCATTTGTCTTGACGAGGGCAAGATGCAAGGCTTCAGCAACATGTCTCTCTTTTCAGCAAGATTTAAGTTCTGTACTTTGTTTGAGTATTCCATTCTGTTTACCCAACCATATAAAATGTAGTTCCATATAGAACTACATGCAGAGAACTTGCAGCACAGAAACCAAACTGTCTCAGCCTCAGGCTAAGACTGTAGAAGTTCTTTCTCAGTGTCCTGAGCCCAACCATCTTCAGCTGCTTCATCAAAGATCTTTCTTCTATTGTAAGGTCAAAAGTAGGAATGTTTGCTGATAATTACACAATGTTAGTTCCATTTGCAATTTCTCAGAAATTTGTGGTCCATGACTGCACGCAGCAAGACCTGGATAACACTTAGGCTTGGGCTGATAAGTGCTTAGTGAGATTTGTGCCACAGATGTGCCACACAATGACCATCTCCAATGAAAAAGAAGCTAACTTGCACTTGGATTTTAAATGACATTACTGTCACTGAATACCACACCATCAAAACATCCTGGGGATCAGTATTAACCAGAATCTTAACTGGAGCAGCCATATAAATACTGTGATTACCAAAGCAGGTCATAATGGAATCCTACAGTGGGTAACCCACCTCTTGACTCTCCAAAACTTGTCCACCATCCGCAAGACACAAGTCAGAAGGGTGGTGGAATACTTTACGTTTGCCGAGATGAGTGCAGCTTCAACAATATTCGAGTAGCTCGATATAACCCAAGATAAAGCAACCCGTTTGATTGGCACCCCATCTGCCACCTCAAAAATTCACACTCTCCACAGCCAGTGCACAGTGGCAGCAGTATATACCATCTACATCAGCATCACAGCAACCTGCTTCCAAGCCCACAATTTCTACCACCCAGAAGAACAGCAGCTGCATGGTGACACCACCACGGCAGGGTGACCTGAGAGAGGGACCACACGGTGTCCGCTGGCACACTTCAGGATTTCCGTGACCGGTGGGCACCGCGGGGGCTGGGATCCATCATCACCCTCAGGGATGCCATTTTAATTTGAATTAGTTGAGCTCAAAGCAGTGACTACCATAATGCAAAAAATTAATGAAAACTTACTCCATTATGAGCAACATAAGTTATGAATTGGTACAAAAAGCCTTTAGAAGATGAACTGGTCAGTTACAAAATGTCCTTGCGAGCAGTTTCTAATCTTGCTTTGCTGACTGGCCTCTTTCTCAGTGCTCTTAGTTTTCCTCAGTTTGGAACTAATATTACAGAAATGTGATGCATGTTTCAGTCAGGATGTTGACGGAACCATTACAATCACAGGACTGTTTTATTTAATATTTTACATGTGATACTTCTATTTATGGGATTAATTCATGAAATTATACACCAACTACTACGCTGATCAGTTGAGTGGTGATAATTCATTTGTGTTCAATGTAATGTTTTTGAAAAGAAATAAATAGGCCATTTGGTCTTTTTTTATCATTTCTGTGTTGACAACATAACAAGTATAAACTTGTACTCTGATGACACAGCACCAGTTGCAGAATCAGAAGACACCCTACAAAATGTTGTAGATCAAATCAAATAAAGTTTAGTGTATGAATTGAGTATGAACAGCAAAAAGTTTGTCTATTTAAGACAAATGATAATAAGATGGTCGATGCAATACCGAAATTAGAAGGGTAGTCAAAACTAATTTTGTGAAGCTGAAGGGGGTGTAAACGACAAGAAAATTCAGAACTGTAAAAATCACAGAAGACGCTACATTCTATCCACTATCCTGAATGCTTCAGAAACCTGGACAACAAATAAAGATCTGTAGAAGAAGTTAGAAGTCTTTGAAATGTGGATGCTCAGTATATTGATTCAAAATTAATAAGGAAGAGGTATTGAATAAACTGTTGGTACTTAAAGCTGACAACGCACCGCGATCCAATGAGATGCATCCCAAGACATTGAAGGAGATGAAAGTGGAAATTTCAGGGGCAGAGACCTTAATATTCTTTTGGAATTTGGCTTTCCTTGACCCTAGTAGTTTGATTTGGAACTTCAGTAGACGCTTCTTCTCATGGAACTAATTCTTCATCATCTTCATGTAATATGGTAACATAGACACAATCATCAGGCAACTCAGATTCAACTAAATCTTCCATAGTAGTATTCACAACACTAGGGACTAAAGAAGTTCATATTTCTGGAGATGATTCTGAGAAATCAGTTTGACATGACAACAATTAGCATGGCACCGCCAAACTAGTTTACCTTCAGTTTGAACTAATCCATTGGTTGATGGATGATGAGGTGTATATTTTATAAATTGAATACCATTGACGTTGAGATAATCCTCAAACTCTTGCTAAGTAAACTATGAATCATTATTGCTAACAATCCATTCTGGTTTATTAAATCTTGCAAAACATTTGTCAAGTTTTTCAATAGTTTGTTTAGATGTAGTAGATCTCATGATGACTTCTGGCCACTTTGAGTGTGAATCAGTTGTGACTAAGAACGTGTAACCCTCAAACAGACCAGCAAAATCTGCATGTAATCATTGCCATGGCATTTTCGGCCACTCCCAAGAATGGAAAGGTGACAATGGTGGTGTATTTCTTATTTGTGCACAGGATTGACAGTGTCCCACTTTTTCTTCAATCTGAGCATCCAGACCTGGCCACCAAAAATAAGTACATGCTAATTCCTTCATTTGGACTATACCAGGAGATTGTTCATGTAGTTGTTCAAGAACTCTTCCAAGCAGAATAGGAGGAATGATCATTTGGAATCCCCACAATAGACACCCATCTTAGACAGTAAACTCAAGCTTCCTTGACAAATATGGTTTTAAATCAGGATGCGGATGATGCATTTCATTTATCATTCCTTTCAATATCATATCCATCACTTTCCCCATCCTGGGGAGTTTGAGAAGCTGTCACAGGCAAATGATCTACTAGCAACAAATAAATAACATTAGCAAAACTAGTTGGTGGCATCAGCTCGATAGGTAAAGATAAGCATGATAATGGCACTCTGAAGAATGTGTAGACAAGATCACTGACTATCTTTGCAATCAGCGAGCAGCTAACAAAGGTCTACCTTTATACAGCCCAAAAATTGTGGTTCAGGGTTGATGATCAGTCATGAATGTGAAATGACGACTATTATTTATTATGATGAAACCTTCTTATTCCAAAATTTATACTCAATGCTTATTTTTCTTGCTGAGCATAGTTAGACCCAGCACAGTCAGAACTCACGAAGCAAAAGCTATTGGTCATTAATCTCCTAAAGACATAATATGTGAAACCACTGCTACTAGTCCGTAAGGTGATGCATCGCAAGCAAGCAATAATAATAGGTTTGGATTAAAATGGATCAATACCTCAGATTTCTGCAAGGCATCTTTGACATCCTTGTATGCTTTCTCACATTCTGTTGTTCAGTCCCATGACTGTTTCACACATAGTAAATTATGCAATAGCTTCAATAATGTAGCTATTTGCCATAATAACTTACTAATACTAGAAAGGACCTCAGTTGCTTCACATTTGCGGATGTGGCGATTCTAAAGTAGTGTCGATCTTTTTAGGTGCTTTATGTAGGCCTTACATAATGTGACCCATATACTAAACTGACGTCTGGAAAATGTCACACTTTTCTTTCTTGATACGCAGACCATGTGCTTGAAGACGTTCCAGTGTTGCTTCTAAATTATTCTAAATAGGGGCACGGTGGCACAGTGGTTAGCACTGCTGCCTCACAGTGCCAGGGACCCAGGTTCGATTCTCGGCTTGGGTCAATATCTGTGTGGAGTTTGCACATCCTCCCCATGTCTGCGTGGGTTTCCTTCGGGTGCTCCGGTTTCCTCCGACATTCTGGTTAGGTGCATTGACCCAAACAGGCGCCGGACTTTGGCGACTAAGGGAATTTCACAGTGACTTTATTGCAGTGTTAATGTAAGCCTTACCTGTGACTAATAAATAAACTTTCTTTTCTATTCAAGTGCTCCTTTTCACTGACCGCTATAAGTATCATTCAGATAACATTGTACAGTAGATATTTCATGACAGGTACAATGGGGGTAGTCCAATCACTCATTGTAACCAGCTCTAACACACCAGTGTTAACAGGTTGTACTTATTCTTCTGCGACTTTTGGACAAATTGCATATGGCACCGCTCTTGCTTTGTGACTTTTTGGTTAACTATTAGGCTTTATCTTGAGTTTCACTTGAACTCCCTTCGTTGAGCCAGGTGTCTCTTCGAATACACTCTCATATTTATCCAGAAGGTACTGTAGGACTGTTTTGACATTAACCAGTCTATTGACAGCACTCCAGTTAAGTTTTATCTTCTCCAACCATGATCTCCCCAATAGAGCTGGAAAATTATCACCGACCACATGGAGAGGCAACTTCCTTGTTTGTCCACTCAACTCTACATTGACCATGATGTAACCTTTTAACAGCACAATCTCTTCCATGTATGCCCTTAAAATCACATCAGCTGGTCTTAAAGAAAGATGCTTCAGCTTTTGTTGGTATGTAGTCTCAGGAATTAAAGATACACCAGCACCAGTATCAACCTCCATCCTAATATGTTGTCCACTTAACTCCAGAATCAACCAGAATCTATGTGACCCATCCTGTATTGATAAGACGTTCA
Organism: Mustelus asterias; assembly: GCF_964213995.1. Taxonomy (NCBI): domain Eukaryota; kingdom Metazoa; phylum Chordata; class Chondrichthyes; order Carcharhiniformes; family Triakidae; genus Mustelus; species Mustelus asterias. The sequence continues at coordinate 58,123,383 of NC_135813.1, read as the reverse complement.
GTTGAAGCTCTCATCATATCCCATTCTCTTCTTCACGGTCATAATTCTTTTCTTCCATGTTGTAAATTCCCTTGTAGAATGCAACTTGGTCTACTTCTTATAGGTACCCAGATTCTTCTTCTGAATATTCTTCTCAGGGGAAGCCGGCCGAGCCCTACGAGCTTTTGCAGTGTGACCCATTTTGCCACAATTTTTGCATTGACCTTCTTGCTCCAGCATTCACTCGCTGAATGGCTAATTTTGGCACCTCTGTGACATGCTTGTTGCTGTTTAGATTTCTATTGGGCAATTCCCAATTTGTGGATCTTCATTCCTGCACCAAATTATAAAGCCTCTTTCGCAGCCAGTTCTATTGACACCGAGATTACTACTGCTGTCTTTAAAGTCCAAGCATGTTCAGTAAACAATCTTGTTTGGATAGCCTCATTTTGAAGTCCACAAACTGGACGATCTTGAAGAGTATCTTCAAATGACTCGCCAAACTCAAAATGTTGTGCCAGCCTTTTTTTGGTATGTTTATTGAACATTTTCTAACATTTTACATAGCAAACAAACACAGATACAGATTCACACAGTGCTTGCGTGTACATTTCAACATGACTGGGCACAGGGCTCTCCGTGGCCAGGGAACAAGGCCCTGGTACCCCCGGCATCCACCCCGTCCAAGTCCCATCTAATTGCATCGGTATTGACGGTAATAATATAAAAACAAAAAGGCAGAGTGGAGAACCAACTGAGTGCCCATGCAGCCCAGGCTATAAACTAGTGAGCAGAGAAAAGAAAGAGAGACAGCGAAGGAGGGAGAAGAAAGAGAGTGAGGGGGAAAAGAGAAAAGTTCTTGTGTTGGTCCCCACACCTCGGCAGGGTGGGCGGATGTACTCAGGTAAAGGGCCAGGGTGCGTCCAAATCGGGGGAGGGAGGGCTCTGTGGGAGCACCGGGGTCCTGGGGCCATCGGGCATCTACTCACTCGGCTCCAACTGCAGCGTCCCAACATACACTGTAAATGGTTGCCAGGTCTTATAGAACCTAGCAGTGGACCCATGTAGCGTGCACCTTATCTTCTCCAGCTTAATGGCATCTACCACGTCCTTCACCCACTGTGAGTGTGTCAGGAGTGCACCTGATTTCCACCTAAACAGGATTAGTCGTCTTGCCAGGAGTGTAGTGAAAGCTACAAAATCTGCTTGGAATTTTGGCAGTGGCGGATTTAAAGGCACAACCCCAAACGGGGCAGCCTGGGGGGGGGGGGGGGGGGGGGTGCACTTATGTCCCGATCTACAGTTGCCGCAATCGTCTTAAATATCGATGTCCAGTAGTTATACGGTGATGGGCAAGTCCAGAACATATGTAAGAGGGTGGCACGGTGGCACAGTGGTTAGCACTGCTGCCTCACAGTGCCAGGGACCCAGGTTCAGTTCCTCGGGTCACTGTCTGTGTGGAGTTTGCACCTTCTCCCTGTGTCTGCGTGGGTTTCCTCTGGGAACTCTGGTTTCCTCCCACAGTCCAAAGATGTGCAGGTAAGGTTGATTGGCCATGCTAAATTGACCCTAGTATCAGGGGATTAGCAGGGTAACTATGCGGGGTTACGGGAATAGGGCCTGGTGGGATTGTGGTCAATGCAGACTCGATGGGCCGAATGGCCTCCTTCTGCACTGTGAGAATTCTATGATTCTATGAGGGTGGTGGGAACTTGCCGGCACCATTCACAAATGGGGCTTGTGCCTGGGTGTATTCTAGGAGTCTAACCCTAGTTAGATATGCTCTGTGAAGGAGTTTACATTGTATCACACCCAGCTTGGCACATATTGAGGAGGAGTGTACTTGATGCAGCACCATGTCCCAATCCTCCTCCGAGAACTGCTCCTCCAGATCTCATTCCCATAAAGATTTAACCACTGATAGAGAGTTTTGTTGGGACTGAATTTGAGAATAAAGAACAGAAATGACACCATGCACAGTAATAGAAGGCGCTAAGATGATGTCAATGGAGGCACAAGGTGGGAGCATCGGGAATTGGGGGTCGGTCCTACGTACAAAGTCTCGAATTTGCAAATATCTGAAAAAGTGCGTTGCAGGTAAAGCAAACGTATCCACCCACCTGCTAGAATGACGCAAATGCGCTGTCCCGGAATGTTCTGATCCTGTGCTTGACCCATGTGTTGAAGGCACCATCCAAAACAGATGGAGGAAAGAAATGGTTAGCCGATACTGGGAAGGCTATCGACCAGGCCTGAAACCCAAAGTGGCGTCTAAATTGCGTCCAAATTCTAAGAGTTGACTTGACAAGTGCAATCCTAGTATACTGGGAGGAGGGAAAATTTACCGGGGAACATATCAAGGCAGCCAAAGAAGACGGAGCACAGGAGGAGGATTCTAACTGCAGCCAACAAGGAACCTCCTATTGCCTCTCTCTCTGCACCCAACACACTATCACTCTCATATTGGCTGCCCAATAATAAAACAGAAAATTGGGCAATCCCATATCCCCTCCTGTTTAGGGCTTTGCAAGACTGTCCTCCACATTCTTGGGTTTTTCTATTCCAGACAAAGCTTGAAATGAGCTGATCAAGTCTGTGAAGAAAGGATTTGGAGATGAACACTGGGATGCACTGAAAGAGACATAAAATCTTAGGTAGTATGTTCATCTTCACCGCATTGATACGGCCCGCTAACGATAACGGGAGGATGGACCAACGTTTGAGGTCCTGTTCCATCTGCCCCCTGAGTGGAGTAAAGTTAGCTCCAAAGAGCCCACTAAATTTGCTACTCACTTGCACTCCCAATTAAGTAAACTGCCTAGTGACAATCTTGAAAGGCAGGGTGTGGAGCGGGAGGCTACGAGCTGCTGCATTCAAAGGAAGGCGCTCACTCTTATTCAAGTTAAGCTTGTGCCCCAAAATACGACCAAACCTCTCTAGTATAGATAAGACTTCGGGAATCGAGTTGGAGGGGTCGCTGACATACAATAGTAGGTCATCCGCATACAGTGATACTCTCCACTGGATTCCCCCCCAACCAATCCGCACCACTCATTTGCTGTTGCGAAAAGCCGCAGCAAGAGATTCAATAGCAATGGCAAATAACAGGGGGGGAGAGGGGGCATCCTTGCCTAGTGCCCTGGGATGAAAGGAAAAAAGCTGAATGCACATCGTTTGTCCGAACCGAGGCTAGAGGGGTAGAGTACAGTATTTTGATCCAGGAGATGAGTTTTGGGCCGAACCCAAACCTCCCGAGAGCATAAAATAAATAATCCCATTCCATCCGATCAAATGCTTTTTCAGCTTCCAGCGGGATTAACATCTCTGGCAGCTTGGAGGTGGCAGGCACATACATAAACAGCTGCCGAATATTCGAGTACATATGTCTGTTTTTAATGAACCCAGTCTGGTCAGGCGAGATGATAGAGGGCAGAATGTCCTCCAAGCGAATGGCCAGAATCTTAGAGATCAGTTTGAGATTCTCATTCAGCAATGAGATTGGTTAATAGGAGTTGTAAATTTACAGGTCCTTATTCTTTTTAAGGATAAGCAAAATTGTCGCTTGCCTCAAAGTCTGCGGGAGAGAGCGGTTCTCACATGATTCATTGATCATGCGCAGTCACAGGGTAGCCAACCTATCCATAAATCTTTTGTAGAATTTGATGGGGTATCCATCTGGTCCCGGGCATTTCCCACTCAGCATAGTTCTGGCTGCCCTAACAATTTCTTCAACATCGATTAGCTTCTCCAGTGCCGCAGCCTCTCCCCTGTCCACCACGGGGAGATTCAGTGCCCCAAAGAACTTCTGAAAGTCGGCCTCATTGGCGGTAGACTCCGAGCTATTGAGGGTTGAGTAAAAGTCCCTAAACAGTTCATTTATTCGCTGAGGATCAGTAGAGACCCCATTCGGAGTCTGCATTTGTGGTATTAGACTTTTGGCGGAGAATTGGCTCAGCTGATGAGCTAGTAGCTTGCTTGCCTGCCTTGTCCCCATGCTCATAGTGTGTATACTTAGATTTGAACAGCATCTCTACCACTTGACGTGAGGACAAGGTCTCAAACTCCGCCTTTGTAGTAAATGTTCCTTATATACCTCTGGGACAGGCCCACAGCGTACGTGGCATCAACCTGGGCAATACACCCCAGCAATTCCAATAACCTCCTACCTCTGCTTCACCTCATGCGCTTAATAAGATATGATCTGGCCCCTTAAATAAGCCTTCAATGTCTCCCATAAGGTAGCTTCCGAGACTCCCAGAGCATCATTAAACTCTAAAAAATCATCGATCTGGGTTAACAGAAATCTAACAAATTCATCAGAGAGCAGAAAAGTATCAAATTGTCAAGGCGTACGAGGGCCCACCCTCCTCCCCACTACCAAGTCTATTGTCAAGGGAACATGGTCCGAGATTGCAATGGTTTGGTAGGAACACAAGCACACAGCCGGGAGCAACTTATTATCGACCAAAAAGTAATCTATACGTGAATACATTCAGTGGACAGGTGAAAAAAAAGAATATTCCCTACTAGTGGGGTTAAGAAACCTCCATGGGTCCGACACCGCCTATTCTGTGAGAATTTAATAATTTCTGCCGACTTGGAAGATACAGCGGTCCTGGGGGAGCAGCGGTCTAGGACAGGATTCAACCAACAATTGAAATCTCCGTCCAGTATCAACCGATGTGAATTCAAATCTAGAAGTAGCGCGAAAAACGTCTGGAAAAAGTTTTCACAGTCCCAGTTTGGGACATACACATTGGCTAACACCAGGAGAATCCCAAATAGTTTACCCCTGTCAATGACGTATCGGCCATTTGAGTCAGAAATGACATTGGCTACTACCAAGGGTAAGGACTTGTGGATGAGGATTGCTGTCCCCGCGTCTTGGTGTGAAAAGCTGAGTGAAAGCATTGACCGCCCCCCCCCCTTCCTCTACGGAGCCTAAAATAGTCCACTGGCCTGAAGTGGGTCTCTTGGAGGAATGCAATTTGGGTACCCAGTTGTTGAAGATGTTGAAGTATCTTACCACGCTTAACCGGATGATTTAATCCCCTGACATTCCAGCTAGTGAACTTGATCGCTCCGAAGTCGGAGCGTAAGGGCCTCCAAGCCAGCATCCCACATTCCTAACAGTAGCCTGGTATCCCTCTTCACTGGGGAGTCTCCCCCCAACCACTGACATCGGCAGATGCCACACCCCAGGGCCCCACCCTCCTTTCCAGCCGCGAGGAACCAACCACGAGAAAGAGAGGGTGGGCTTGAGAGAGGCCAAACCACACCCACAGAGAAAAACAAATACAGCAAAGCACAAAAACACGCACACAAACCAAACCCACAAACACAGCGTTTTCCCCCCACTCCCGCACGCGCCCTCCCAAACAGGGCGCCTGTGCCTCCAACACCTCCTTATCGTGGCGCCTTCAAACACTCCGCATGGGCCACGATCTCCATTCCCATCGCTGTCACAGGCGCTATAACCTGAAAAGCTCTGTAGAAATACCTAACACTTAGCCTAACAGTCACAAAACCCATTATCCTTTCCTGGCCGACAATTCGATCCGGGTATAATATGCAGGTTCATAAAAAAACAAATATCAATTTACATCTGCCCTGTGGTCACCCGATTCAAAAGTCTGCTCCACAAATTTCATCACCGCTGCCGGATCCATGAACTTGTGCTCGGTTCCATTGTTGAGAGTCAGCCTCAAGCAGGCTGGAAAGCGAAGCCCAAACCTGACTCCAGGACAGTCACACAGAAGTCGTTTGACGTCAGCGAAGGCTGCCCTTCTCCTTGCCACCACCGGGGTAAAATCTGGAAATATCAACAGCTTATTTTCCTGGTACTTCAGAGTGGTAGCCTGTGCTGCTTGCCGCAGGATTCTGTCTCATGCTGAGGTGTAATGTACTCGTGCAATAATGGGCCGATGAGCTTCTCCCGGTCTGGGCTTTGCCCGTAACACTCTGTATGCGCAATACAGAAGCAGCTCATCCTCAAGTTTCAGCACATTCTTCAATAGCCGGGCGACAAAGTCTGTGATATTTGGGCCCTCGATTCCCTCCAGAAGGCCTATCAGACAGATGTTATTTCGTCTTTGGCGTCCTTCCATCTCATCACATTTCTCCCTTAGGGATTTAACCTCCAATGTCAAATGAGTAACTTGGCTCTTCAGCTCGGAGGTAGTGTTTCCACTAAATGTTTCCGAGTCCTCAAGCTCCTTCAAGCGGTTCTCATGGGCGATGGTGGCACCTTGGAGAGACTTAACAGATGATCCTAGCTCCTCTCTCAGTTTGTCCATCTTGGCCTGCAACTCAGTGGCCCACCGGTCCAACTTACTGTCCAATCATTGCATGGCCTCTATAATAGCTTCCCCTGTCCTTTCACTCATCATGCTCTGTTCAGAGATCCCTCCAGGAGCGTGTGGTGGGGACCCCTCCCCTCTGCCCCTGTGGTCTCACTTTTCGATTTTGGTTTGCCTCCTGCCATTTTGCCAGTGTCAGCGCCTGTGGGCTTACCCATTTCTTCCAGCCTGGAGCGCGATTTCTTGGCCCACGTATCAAGCTGTCTCGCTGTTCGATCTACCAGAGTTCTTACATGGATTGCTTTTCATCTTACTTCACCCTTAACTGGGCGAACAGAAGCAGCAAAGGGTTCCCAGCCGAGCTGCAAGTTGCAACTCTTGTCCCTCACTTTAATTCACCCTTGGTTGGGTGAAAAAAGAAACAGCACGGTGTCCCCAGGTTGATCTGACAGTTGCAGTTTTTATGACACAGGAGTTCTTCCCTTTCACTTTAAACCAATTCACACTTGACTGACTGAAAAACTACAAGATGGTTCCAAGCTGAGCTGCAAGTCCCAACATGCCCCTCATAGAGCTCTAGCTGCAAAAAAAGCAATCCAAAAGTAGAAGTAGCAGCTTGCAATTTGCAGCAGGACCTCAGTAGCTCCTGCTTCCCACTTTAATTCACCCTTTCTTGGGTGAAAAAGGAACAAAGAGAGAGTTTGCAGACTGAGCTGAAATCCACAGCCCCTCCCCCTGCTGAGCACACAGTAAATTCCAACTGGCAGGAAGGAATCTAAAAATAACCCTTTCCAGCTGGACTTTCAAAGTTCTCTCTTTGCAACTGCACTCCAGGTATGTTTAAAGCTTGCTTGATGTACATTAACTTCTCTCCAGACCTCAACAAACAGCTGGATTTCAAGAAGGATCTTGCCACCTGTGGATCATGCTTCCTCTCACACCAGCTCCATCTTTGATTCTCCGTTCCAGCCTTTTTAAGGTTGCCACAAACTGAGCAATACTTCTGCCTTCCACTTGATTCCTTTGGTGGATCCTGAACCATTCTGAGATGATCAGTGGCTTTGGAGAGTAATGCCCTTCAAGAATCTTTGTCAAGTCGTCATAGGTTTTGGTCCCTGGCTTTTTTGGATCAACCAAGTTCCGGAGCAAATTGAAGGTTTTACTTTCTATTGCACTGAGAAAAGCTGGTATAAGCAACTTGTCTGCAATTTTATTCACTTGTATAAAGTACTGAAAACGCTCAGCATTGGAACTCCATAATTCATTTTCTTCAATAAATGTACCCATGGATCCTAATTGATCTGCCATTTCTCTTGCAGACACGAGCCACTCGAAATTTCTCAGTATATATTTTTTTTACTGTCTTCCCAGTGCCCTTTTTACCCTGGTGACCATTGGCTTTATGTAGTCCTTTCATCTGTACGGCCCCAGCCATACAGCAGAGCATCCCTTCTTTTCAAATATGCCAGACACTGCCAGAAATCTCACCCATCTCTGATCAGAAAAATCCCCTCTTTTAAAACCGCACAGAGAGCTTTTTCTTATTTGTCTTCCTGGATTGGCACTGCAATCTTTAATCCTGTGGTTGACTTTTCCTAGCCATCTCATATTCGAAGTGTGAGGACGCACGATGTTTTTTTTCATCTACTTAGGATCTTTTCTCAATGTTCTCGATGAAACAAAATCCCGACTCATCGCCAATTTTCTTTTGGTAACTATGTTAGGGGTTATAGTATTTAACAAAAAGAAAATATGTGGTTTACACATGTATGTTCAAGCGAACAGCAACAGATTTATTCTAGAAGCTTTTTCCTGTACAGAATACAAACTGAAAGTAGAACAGCAGCCTCTGCAACACCCTAATAACATCACAAATCATCTGATCAGCTCTTAAAGTAACCTGCAGCCACCTAACTCTATAACAAAATGGTCCTGCTGAGTCCAGGTTTCCCATCTGTGTGATTCACGCCCCTTCTCCCTGACTGGGAAAAATGGGATCTGTCAGAAATGGGATGGGACTTCCCCTGCATTTCATCCATCATTTGTAAAGACCTCCAGAGACAGCCCAACAACGCGAAAATCCAACCCGGCTTACTGGCTTTGCAGTAGAAGGCAAAAGAATAGTGTCGAGCCAAGGGTCGAATGAGATTGAGGAATTTAGGAATAATATTAATAAAGAAATAGTACTGCAGAAATGGATGGGACTTAATGTCGACAAATCTCCTGGATCAGATGACCTGATGGAAGGATAGCAAATGTACAGTAGCAAAGGGTGACACGGTGGCACAGTGGTTAGCACTGCTGCCTCACAGCACCAGGGACCCAAGTTTGATTCCCAGCTTGGGTCACTGTCTGTGTGGAGTTTGCACACAGGTAGTAGTTTTCTCCATGTGCAAGATTCCATTGACTAAATGCATGTCGGTGGGTAACACATATCAACTCGGAGATGCTATGCAACCAAATGCCTTCATTCAGTGGCAGACATTTGTGCCATCTGCATTTGAGGTCACCATACTAGAGGTGCCTACTGGGTGACAAGGACTATCCTTTGACCCGTTTCATGACTCCGGTATGCAATCCATGCACAGATGGGCAGCAAGGTGGCACAGTGGTTAGCATTGCTGCCTCACAGCGCCAGGGACCCGGGTTCAATTCCGGCCTCGGGTCATTGTCTGTGTGGAGTTTGCACATTCTCCGTGTATCTATGTGGGTTTTCTCCCACAGTCCAAAGATGTGCTGGTTAGGTTGATTGGCCATGATAAATTGTTCTTTAGTGTCAGGGGAATTAGCAGGGTAAATATGTGGGGTTACGGGAATAGAGTCTGGGTGGGATTGTGATCGGTGCAGACTCGATGGGCCAAATAGCCTCCTTCTGCACTGTAGGGATTCTATGATTCTGTTAAGTAGCTAATGGAAACATTGCTGCCATACAAAATGTAATTAGAGCAGACTACAGGGGTGATGAAACAATGCCTCCACTACTCTGGAACAGCCCTGCAGTACTTGGCAGAGCATGTGCTAGGATATGTGGTCATCGGCTACATGCTGCATCACATCACCATCATGGGGGCACAGCCCACACCAGCTAAATGGTGACCAGCTGAGGAGGAGGATGAAGAGAAGGAGGAGGAGAATGAAGGGAAGAAGCAACTGAAACAGGACTGATGTCCGAGAGGGAGTATTTGTTAGAGTGATGGGGGAGGGTTTAAACTAAAATGGCAGCCGTTAGAGAAGGGGGAATCAAGGACAAGAACGAAAGACAGTAACGGGTATAAGAAAAGTGATAGGCAGAGAAATCAAAGGTCAGAATTAAACTGGGTCATAGTGAAAAATAATGGGAACAGGACAGGATAACCCAGAGGGGGAAAAACAGGGAAATAAGAATACTGGTCTGAACTGGTCTTGTATGCTTTAAAATGGAACACTAGTAAAACAGGGAAGTAAAATTACTGGCCCGAACTGTTTTCTCCTTCTGGGAAGGAATGTTAAAAAGACAAGCCTTAAGGCTATGTGCCTTAATGTGCGGAGCTTTTGCCATAAAGTAGATAAATTAATGGCGCAAATAGATGTAAACGGGTATGATATAGTCAGGATTACGGAGACATGGCTGCAGGGTTTCAAGGGATGGGAACTGAACATCCAGGGGTATTCATTATTTTGGATGGACAGACAAAAAAGAAAAGGTGGTGGGGTTGCAATACTGGTTAAAGAGGAAATTAACACAATAGTGGGGAAAGATATCAGCTCTGACTATGTGGAATCTGTATGGGTAGAGCTGGGAAACACCAAGGGGAAAAAAATGTTAGTGGGAGTTGTATATAGATCCCCAAGCTGTAGTTGTGATTTTGTGAATGGCATTAAACAGGAAATTAGAGACACATGTGATAAATGAACATCTTTAATTATCGGTGACTTTAATCTACAGATAGATTGCACAAATCAAATTAGTCACAATACTGTAGAGCAGGAATTCCTGGAGTGTAAATGGGATGGTTTTCTGGACCAATACATTGAGGAACCAACTAAAGAACAGGCTATTCTATCCTGGGTATTGTGTAATGAGAAATAAATAATTGGCAATCTAGTTGTACAAGACCCTTGATAATATGATAGAATTTTTCATCAGGATGGAGAGTGACAAAGTTGATTCTGTGACAAGGGTCCTGAATCTTAATAAAGGAAACTACGATGGTATGAGACTCAAGTTGGCTCCGATGGATTGGGGGAACTAAAGGGATAACAGTGGATAGGTAATGGCAAACATTCAAAGAGCACACGGGTGAACTGCAACAATTGTTCATTCTTGTCTGGTGCAATAGTAGAATGGGAAAGGTGGCCAAATCAAGGCTTTCAAGGGAAATTAGAGGTAGTATTAGATCCAAGGAAGAGGCATACAAACTGGCCAAAAAAAACCAGCAGACCTGAGGATTGGGAGTAGTTTAGAATTCAGCAAAGGAGCACGAAGGGATTGATTAAGAAGGGGAAATAGAGTACTAGAGTAAGGTTGCAAGGAACATAACTGTTAAAGCTTCAAAAGGTGTGTTAAGAGAAAAAGATTGGTGAAGACAAATGTCAGAAACAGGAGAATTTATAACAGGGAACAAAGAAATAGCTGACCAACTTAATACACACTTTAGTTCTGGGCTCACAACGGAGGACACAAATCTATCTACACTTCCCACTGCCTCGGCAAAGCAGCCAGCATAATGAAGGACCCCACGCACCCCAGACATTCTCTCTTTCACCTTCTTCTATCGGGGAAAAAGATATAAAAGTCTGAGGTCATGTACCAACCAATTCAAGAATAGCTTCTTCCCTGCAGCCATCAGACTTTTGAATGGACTTACCTCGCATTAAGTTGCTCCTTCTCTACACCCTAGCTATGACTGTAACACTATATTCTGCACTCTCATTTCCTTCTCTATGAATGGTGTGTTTTGTCTGTCCAGCACGCAAGAAACAATACTTTTCACTGTATATCAAAACATGTGACAACAATAAATCAAATAAAATCAAAAAACGTACCGGAAATGTAGGAGAACACAGGGTTTAGTGAGAGGGAGGAACTAAAGGAAATCAGTATTATTGGGAAATGGTGCTGGGAAAATTGATGGGATGGAAGGATGATAAATCCCCAAGGCCTTGATAATCTACTTAAGAAAATGGCTCTAGAAATAATGGATCCATTTGTGGTCATCTTTTCAGATTTTATCGACTCTGGAACAGTTTCTACGGATTAGTGGGTTGCTTGTGTAATCTCACTATTTTAAAAGAGAGGTAGAGAGAAAACAAGGAATTATAGACCTGTCAGCTTGATGTCGGAGACAATGCTAGAGTCCATTATAAAATATTTGATAGCAGAGCGTTTGGAAAACAGTGGCAGGATCAGTCAGAGTCAGCATGGATTTACGAAAGGAAAATCATGCTTGACAAATCTACTGAAATTCTTCAAGGATGTAAACTAGGGGGAACCAGTGAATGTGGTTTATTTGGATTTTCAAAAGGCTTTCGACAAAGTCCCACATAAGAGATTAGCGTGTAAAATTAAAGTGCATGGGATTGGGATAGGGTATTAAAATGGATAGAAAACTGGTTGGCAGACAGGAAACAAAGAGTAGGAATAAATGGGTCTTTTTCCAAATGGCAGGCAGTGCCTAGTAGGGTACCACAGGGATCAGTTCTAGGACCCCAGTTATTCACATTATATGTTAATGATTTAGATGAAGGAACTAAATGTAATATCTCCAAATTTGCAGATGACATAAAGCTTGGTGGGAGGGTGAGCTGTGAGGACAATGCAGAGATACTTAAGTGTGATTTGGACAAATTAAGTGAGTGGGAAATGCATGGCAGATGCAGTATAATGTGGATAAATGTGAGGTTATCCATTTTGGTAGCAAAAACAGGAAGGTAGATTATTATCTGGATGGCTATAGATTGAGATAGAAGGTAAGCATGCAGGTGCATGCAGCAAGCAGTAAAGAAGGCAAATTGTATTTTGGCCTTCATAGCGACTGTATAGGAGCAGGGATGTTTTGCTGCAATTATACAGGGCCTTGGTGAGGCTACACCTGGAATACCGTGTGCAGTTTTGGTCTCCTTATCTGAGGAATGATGTTTTTGCTATGGAGGGATTGCAGTGAAGGTTTACCAGACTGATTCCTGGGATGGCGGGATTGACATATGAGGAGAGATTGAGTTTTTGAGGATTATATTTAATTGGAGATTAGAAGAATGAGGGTAGATCTCATAGAAACCTCTAAAATTCTAACAGGATTAGATAGGGTGGATGTTCCCAAAGGTGGGGAAGTCCAGACCTAGGGGTCACAGTCTAAGGATATGGATATTTAGGACTGAGATAAGGAGAGATTTCTTCACCCAGAGAGTGGTAAGCCTGTGGAATTCACTACCACAGAAAGCAGTTAGGGTTAAAACATTGTTTTGTTTCAAAAGGAGTTAGAAATAGCTTTTGGGATGAAAGAGAATAAAAATTATGGGGCAAAGCAGCAACAGGTTACTGAGCTGGATGATCAGCCATGATCATAATGAACGACAGAGAAAGGTTCAAAGCGCCGAATGGCCTACTCCAGCTTCAGTATCTGAGGCATTGTGAATGGTGTGGAACATTGTGCAATCATCGGCGAACATCCCCACTTCTGACCTTATGATGGAAGGAAGATCATTAATGAAGCAGCTGAAGATGGTTGGGCCTAGGACAGTACCTTGCCGAACTCCTGCAGTGATGTCCTGGAACTGAGATGCTTGCCCTCCAACCATCACAACCATCTTCCTTTATGCCAGGTATGACTCCAACTAGTGGAGAGCTTTCCCCCTGATCCCCATTGACTTCAGTTTTGTGAGGACTCCTTGGTACCACCTTCTGTCAAATGTTGCTTTGATGTCAGGAGCTGAGTGACCCTGGTGGGACCCAAACTGAGCATCAGTGAGCAGGTTATTGCTAAGCAAGTGCTGCTTGACAGCACTATTGATGACCCCTTCCATCCCTTCACTGATGATTGAGAGTTGACTGATGAGGCGGTAATTGGCTGGGTTGGATCAGTGATGCAGGTGACCTCCAGAGGAGGCCAAGATGGTTCATCCATTTGGCATATCTGGCTGAAAGTTGTTGTGAATGCTTCAGCCTTATTGTTTGCACTGATGTGCTGGGCTCCTCCATCATTGAGGATGGGAATATTTGTGGAATCTCCCTCCCAGGTGAGTGAGGAGTGCTGAAATTCTCCAGATATTGGCCTTTGGGCAGAATTTAATTGTCCTCCAAGAAAAAACCTACACCTAAGTATCAGATTGATGCCTGAACTGAGTAGTGAGAGCCATGGAACTGGGCTGGGGGTTTGACCTGGGCCCAGGATCAGCAGAGGAGACCGGTGGACAATGATTGGAGCTAGCAGGCAAAGCTGGTGGAGGAATAAAGAGAGGAGGATAGGTGGTGGAGTTAGGAAGAGGGAACCAGAGAGGATACTGGCATTGGTAGTTGCAGCAATTGGTATGGAGCAGCAGGAGTGCTTACATATAAATAATATGCCTTTATTGATGCATGTGACCCTTAGCCCTGCTATCACATAGTAAAACCTGTGATGGTGCTGACTGTCTCAATGCAAACCAGTTTGATGTGAGGAGCTCAAACACACGTGCTAAGAGCTCAAGACAGCTTAATGTGTGAGTGAAGATGCCCTCTCTTTGCCCAAACCAATATGATGGGTGCCCTTATAGCTTGAAATGTGTGCAAGCTTCCTGCCCATCATACTGGGGCAATAGTAGTCTGAGTAGTGCCTGATACACAGGTACTGCATGGACCAATTTCTAGCCCCTAAGTACTTCGGAGACAATGCTCACCTCTACTGCCTTCATTACAGATACTCTTGGTTGCCATTGTATTGCATGACTTTCTGTTTTATCACCATTGAAACTTACCCTAACACTACCAGCCCTGATGGTCCAGCATTTTTTGGGGAGGTTCTGCTGCCAGAGTTACAACAGGAGACTGAACAAACTCCCATGGAATTTCAGGGCCATTGTGTCCTGTAATGTTTCTACTCAAAATAGTTTGTTCAGCTGAGTAAATTCTGCTTTTCTCTGAACAAGCTGAGGAATCTGTCAAAAACATTTTTAAAAACTATTGATTTTTTTTAAAAAAGGCTTTTTAGCTCCGACAATTCTTCTTCAACCTTGATCTAATGGCAGGGTTTGGGCATAAAGTTATGAACAGTGACTTCCAGAGTGAACTTCTTTTCACTAGGGAGAGGAAGATTGAGAGGGAACATGAAATAATGACAGACAGGATATAGATTTCAGCAAACCATTGAACTCAGACCCACTTGAGGACATATCCACCAAATTATAATGCTTCAGAATAAGGTTCTTTACCCCATCATAAGAATAGTGTATTTGATGAATGAGTGTCCAGTAAAAGCAGCTTTCACCACGTTGCCTAACTCGTTTAAATAAGACTTGACTAGTTTCCTGTTACAAAATGGGCTTGAAGATGAAATGGATGAAAATAATCAAAGAACACATCAGATTCTCGGGATTATGTGCATGCTACATGTGGGGCCATTTGGCCATTGTTAAATGGGCTGCAGGTATGTTTGACAGCAGTTCATTTCTAGAGTGGTAGGAGCAGTTGGGACAAAGTTACACTTGCCCGCCTGTTTAGTCAGAAAAGACAAAGCTCTGTAACACAAACCGAGATTTGCATTTTCAGAAAGACAGAGAAGGTCTCCAGCTGAGCCAAAATGGCACATGCCCCCAAATCTGACACCCAGCATTTTCGACGGGTAGGGGGAAACGGGGCTGTAGTTTTCTCATCTGACATTCATGGAAGCAGCTGAACATGTTAAAATGCTTCAAAAAGATCAAATTTTCACTGGTGGGATGTCAAAACACAACTTGTCGATTTTACACTTTTCAGAAGAAGGTATGAAGCTGCTGGACCTATTTGGAAAGGTTGGATACCCATTTTGGATAGGTCCAGGAATACCTTTCGCAGAGGTCAAATAATCTTTGGGTGACATTAAGTGTCCTATGGGAGAGATTAAGTGCTCTTTAGGATTGTTTAAAGTATACATGAATGTGCAGGAAAATGTGGATAAACTCATTGGAACTATCAAGGAAACTGTCAAGGCATTTACATTTCTGAGCCTTTTTTTTAAAGAAGAAGCCTGCAATTTAAAAAAAAATCAATGCTTTCTATTTCACTTTATCCATTCACATAAGCCTGAGGGCTATCGTTTTGGATTTGTTGTACATGTCTAAATCCACAACACAGGTGTCCAGATCAGCAACAACCTGTCCTGGTCCTTCCATGCGGACACTATAGTTAAGAAAGCCCACCAATGCCTGAACTGTCTCAGAGGACTAAGGAAATTTGGCATGTCCGCGACAACTCTCACCAACTTCTACAGATGCACTATAAAAAGCATTCTTTCTGGTTGTATCACAGCTTGGTATGGCTCCTGCTCCGTCCAAGACTGCAAGAAACTACAAAGGGTCAAACAAAGAACAAAGAACAATACAGCACAGGAACAGGCCCTTCGGCCCTTCAAGCCCGCGCCACTCCCTGGTCCAAACTAGACCATTCTTTTGTATCCCTCCATTCCCACTCCGTTCATGTGGCTATCTAGATAAGTCTTAAACGTTCCCAGTGTGTCCGCCTCCACCACCTTGCTCAGCAGCGCATTCCAGGCCCCCACCACCCTCTGTGTAAAATACGTCCTTCTGATATCCGTGTTAAACCTCCCCCCCCCATGAGTGAATGAAGCCCAGTCCGTCACGCAAACCAGCCTCCTATCCATTGACTCTGTCTACACTTCCTGTTGCCTCGGGAAAACAGCTAGCGTAATTAAGAACCCCTCACACCCCGGCCATACTCTCTTCCACCTTCTTCCGTTGGGAAGAAGATACAACAGTCTGAGGTCATGTCCCACCTGACTCAAGAACAGCCTCTTCCCTGCTGCCATCAGACTTTTGAATGGACCTACCTCGCACTAAGTTGACCTTTCTCTACACCCTAGCTATGACTGTAACACTGCATTCTGTACTGTCTCCTTTCCTTCTCTATGAATGGTATGCTTTGTAAAGCATGCAAGAAATAAAACTTTTCATTGTATACTAATATGTGACAATAATAAGTCAAATCAAACCATCATTATCACAGTGAAGTGCCTACAGATTTCTAATTTAATATGCAGTCCAAGTCGTTATAAAATTTTTGATGTGGGGCTATAAATACAAGTGCATGTTTTTATGCTATTTAACTGCGGAAGGAAATAAAATGGTATTACAGTGAAACCCAATTCTTCAAGAATATATATGTTGCATTCTGGCCAGCATTCCCTTCCCTAACTCAGGATTTATTTTTATTCTTTGACAGGATAGGGGCATTGCTGGCAAGGCCAGCATTTGTTGCCCATTCCTATATGTCCTTGAACTGCGTGGCTTACCATTTCAGAGGGCAGTTAAGAGTCAAGCACATTGCTGTGGGTCTGGAGTCACATGTGGGCCAGACCAGGTAAGGATGGCTGATTTCCTTCCCTAAAGGACATTAAAAAGCCAGATGGATTTTTACGACAATTGATGATAGCTTTTACCAGTTGCCATGGTGGGATTTGAACTCATGTCCCCAGATCATTAGCTCTAATGAAGGGTCATCCTGATTCGTAACGTTGGCTCTATTCTCTCTCCACAGATGCTGTCAGACCTGCTGAGATTTTCCAGCATTTTCTGTTTTTGTCCCCAGAGTATTATCCTGGGTCACTGGATTACTAGTTCAGTGACATTACTACTGCACCACTGACTTCTCCCAACCTCCCCCTCAAAATGAATGAGGCCATGGAACAGGAGTCGGTCATTCATCCTATTGAACTTGTTCTGCCATTCAGTTAGATCACAGCTGATCTGTATTTTAACTTGACCAACCGGTTTGATTCTGTAACCCTGAATAGCCTTACATACAAAAAAAATTAGTGATCTCAGTCTTAAATTTTTCAGTTGACCTCAAGAGCTTTTTGAGGGAGAGTCTTCCAGAATTCCACGGCCCTTTTCTTCCCGACATCACCCGTGAAACATCTAATTTTAATTTTAAAGTTCTTTCCCCTTGTCCTTGATTCCCCTACCAGAGGAAATGGTTTCTTTCTCTCTACCCTATCAACATTTTAAACCATCTTAAGCATTGCAGTTAGATCAGCCCTAATCTTCTTTACTCCAGAGAATATAATCTTAGTCTGTGCAACATTATAATATAACCCTTTCAACTCGGGCCTAATTGCAGTGAATTTGCACTGCACCCTCTGCAAGATCAATTTTCTCACATCTGCCACTGCCCTAGCTGAGATGGACTAAACCCATACCTTTTGGGCTGATACCTGGAGCTTTCCTAGCCTTTGCACTCATCCACAACTGGGTGAACAAGCTGGGCCATGGGAAAGGGCGCTGAGAAGTTTTTATCATTTCTAAGTGTGAAAATATGCTTTGGAGGGGCTGCAGGATTCTGTAAATTATTGTGACACTTCATTGCAGAGATGATCTCACACCTGATAGTGAAATCTCACTATTCTGCATATGCGCTAGGAATCTTTTGGTGTCTTCCAACAAATTTATTATTCAAAAACATTCCACAAGAATTTGGTTGACATTGGTCTGGTTAAACCCTCTTGTGAGCAAAAAGAACCATTCAGTGTTGTAAAATTGTACTTTATGTGTACGATTGTACTGTTTGATTTGGTTAATATCCTGGCATCTAGAGAGGTCCTGTGGTGCAGTGGTTTGTATCCCTACCACTAGGCCAGATTTGATGGTCACAAAGGTGTGTTTGTAATGTGTCCAAACAGGTTGATGGTCAGCTGCTAAATCTTTCCAATATGCCTGATGGCAGGTGGTATGAGCAGGAGAGTCTCCTGGTCAGCCAAACTGCCGAAGGCAATGGCAAATCAATGCAATATTTCATCACCCATAATCATGGACCAATCCAATGGAAGTCCATGGTTGCCAATCCCCTCTTGGGGCACTGGTACTGGAAGAAGGAGTATCCTGGCATTACATTTGTTTGCCTGGATGGAGGACGTAGATCAGTAAGGAATCTTATCCATTTTACTTGTTATTTATAAATTTAATTCAGAGATTTTTAGTCCTTTGTTCTTTAATGGGCATCGCTGGCTGGGCCAGCATTTGTTGTCCATACCTAATTGCCTTTGAACTGATTGGCTTGCTAGGCCATTTCAGAGGGCAGTTAAGAGTCAACCACATTGCTGTGGACCTGGAGTCGGCCAGATGGGTAAGGATGGTAAATTTCCTTCTCTAAAGGACACCAGTGAACCAAATAGGTATTTGCAGCAATCAATGATAGTTTCATGGTCACCATTACTGAGACGAGCTTTTTATTCCAGATTTATCAATTGAATTTAAATTCTGCCAGCTGTCATGGTGGGATTTGAACCCACGTCCCAATTGGGAGGGATGGGTGGAATCGGTAATAGGGTTAATTGTAAATTGCCTTTGAAGAGAACGGACTTCATGATGTCAAACAGCCATACTTTGGGTTCTGATAGAAGGTCATTACCCTGAAATATTAACCTTGCTTCTCTATCCACAGATGCTGCCAAAACTGCTGAGTGTTCACAGCACATTCCTGTTTCCGTTACATTGGTCTGTGCTAATTCCCTTCATGTTCTTACCCCAAATTCTCTGCAGGACCTCCTCCGCTCCGGATTACTACCTGAGTGGGCAGTGGATACCATCCTAGCTGTAACTGACACATTGGCCGGAACTTTCCGGCCGTTCACGCCAGCAGGATCTTCTGGTTCTGCCGCCAACGCACTCCCCGCCTTGGGTTTCCCAGTGGCAAGGGGAGCATTCAATGGGAGACCCCATTGACAATGGCAGGACTAGAAAATCCCACTGCCAGCAAATGGCGGTCTGCCTCCACAAAACACGCGGTGGATTGTGCAGAAATTCCCACCCACTATATTTGTATGTCATGAGACATGCTTGTCATGGGAGGAGACAAATTCACTTCTTTTGCAACTCTCCTAGGATGACATCTTGGCACATTTTGCAGTCCAACAGATCAAAAATTCCCCAAACTCTTTTCAGTGGTGA
This sequence comes from Mustelus asterias, assembly GCF_964213995.1. Lineage (NCBI taxonomy): Eukaryota > Metazoa > Chordata > Chondrichthyes > Carcharhiniformes > Triakidae > Mustelus > Mustelus asterias. Next base: position 58,103,992 of record NC_135813.1, on the reverse strand, counting down.
CAACAGGACCTGAACCCATTGAGTAGAGAGGCCGTTCATTTATCACCAGATCATTTGGTTCTTTCCAATTCAATTTTTCATTCCCCTTCCTTCCCCTTTTAAATCTCCAGCCTTTGTATTATTCTTTAACTGAGGGTACTCACGAGCATTAACAAAGAGCTGCCTTCAAAATTAACTGCAGGGAGATGTGCAAATATGTATGTAGACTTGCCCTTTAAATTTGTTTCCCACCTACCTGTCCTTTATTTGCAGAAAAGTCTAATCCCTTTAGCCGCCTTTCTCACATAGCGAAATGGGAACATTGATGCTTTCAGATATTCAAAAAATGCTTCTTCTATAATATGCAGACTAGAATTTCATTACAATTTTTTAAATCAACAATACTCTTTTTAAAAATTGACACTCTCCCCATTTGGTCTACTCCCATGCTGAGTCTCTTGTTCCTTCAGCTATGAGAGTAAAGATGTCAGAACCACGGTTGTTTTGTGACAGGGATTTCAAGGGCGGCTCCACAATGTAGCACAAGCAAACACATCCCATGATTAAAGCCGTCACTTTCCACCTTTCCCCAAAGAACTGAAGTGCTGTCGTTACCACAAAATAAACCCAGTACAGTAATAATGGTGAAGTTAATGAAATTAATCAACTGCCTTGGTGCTGGATTAAAGTGCAAGGTTCTCCTAGGACATGAAGTTGGATCGACAGAAATGCAAAATATGCAATTAAACAACCTCATTATTGGGACACCTAAATAGTGTAAACTACTGACCCTCAAGGTAGATTACTAGTTCCAAAAAATTCCTGCATTCAGAACCAATTCCAGCAATCCTCTGGGTGGATGACAGGTGCACCTAAGATATAACATGTTGTGGCAGCAGAACATACTGTTCAGACAGCATGAAGAGATGTTAGTAAAATCTGTCCCACCCTCTAAAACCTGCCTGTTGGCAGCTATCGTGCCCATGCAGAGGTCACACGCTGCCTTGTCCTTCTAATTACAGGGGCAATTCTTGCAGGCAGGGATGTTGAATGTAGGTGAATGTAAAGGGGGAAGATTGATTTTAGTTGGTTGCCCTTTAATCCAACCTTCAAATGGGCTGTGGCAATGTTTCAAGAGCATCTGTGACTGGAACCACAGTCTGGATCCCAGTTTCAGTAAGAAGTCCAAACACAGAAAGGGTCCAGCTTGATCTGTCTCTGTGTGAGCTGCATTCGGAATGTACCTATTGAAATCCTGGCACAGAATCTTACAAGGGAACAGGCAAAAAAATGCTCAATTGAAATACCTTGTAGATGACATCATTACAATAAATGAAACAGGAGCTGACCACTGGATGCTCATAGGCAGTACAAAATAGCATACATTTCCCTGAGGTCTTTTATTCCTTTGGACTATCATATCTGAAATGGCATCGGGAACAAACGCTGTCCAATCTTCTTTATAAGGAAGCCAACATACTCTGCAGGTTAGAAACACTCACAACAATATTCAGCAAGCTTGTATCAAAAACCTCAAATGTTATTTTTTCCCTTTCCTCAATGATTTTTTTAACCCCGAGACTGGGTTTTGGATTTTTTCATACATTAGTAACTGGAATGATTGCTGTGAAAAGCATTGCACAATCATAGCTGAACGATCTCACAATTATTGGAGTGATATTGAATCATTCATAAATGCATTGCACTGCAGTCCAGGGGTCCTTGAATAGCATTGATACCCAGATCAATTTTCCCCCATCCTCACCCTCATCCTCACTTCCAATCCATACACCACTTTTTCTAACACTCTATTGCAAATTATTTATGGGGGAATAATGGCAGCAATCCAAGTTTCACAGAGAAGTACATGGACCAAAAAAATAGCCTTTATTTGAAAGTACAGCAAACCCACAAGAGAGCACAGCAAGAGGGTGAGCGTATTGAGCAAAAGACAGGAGAGCTCCACTTACCCCTGCGCGCTTCAGCAGTCAGCTTCTTGTCCTGTCGGGCTGTTTTGTGTACACACACTGTTAGAGTGCCTCCCTGTCCTTCACAGCAGCATCAATGCCTGCCGGGGGAGGAAGCCAGGATCACTGCAGTACTGTGTGTTGAAGACAGACCTCAGCAGCCAGCAGCTAGCAGCAGTCTTCCTTTCCCCTGCTTCTCCCTGCTTCCTCCAGAATGTGCATGGCTGTGATTTGATTCGAGTGCAGTGATCAAGCTGTCGTGTTTGTGTGTATGTGTGTATATAGAGGGTGGGGATGATGTGGGAGAGGGGGTGGGGGGCACACGTTGGTCCACGCCAGCACCAGCCACAGAGCCGATATTCCTTTTGACAGGAAGGTTTGAGCAGCTCTTACCAAGACCCACTCACATCAGCTACAGTAGCACAGCTGATCTGTTTGAGGTGCGCGCTAACAGAAAATCAGAATGGCCCCCGATTGGCTGCCAGTGGAGGATGCTGTCTGGACTGCCATTACTGCTGGCAAATCATTTGCCTGCTGCCTACTCCATAGCTGTTCAGGGAAAAGGGGGGGATTTGGAAATAAAGCCTCCAATCGATTATTATTTCTATCCTTCATTAACCAGATGCCTCTGATTTAATAAGCAGCAACAAACGCGTAGCAGAAATGTGGATTTCTTTTGTAATTGAAAGTAACTATGAATAGAAAAGTCAGTATTAGAACTCATCTTTTCATCTGGATGGTGCAGTGTGTGCTAGCATCCTCACTGCGAGCAGAACTGGCATTCCAGTAATGTAGGGAAACACAAAGCTGTATCTGTTTGAAGCACATTGCCAACATGAAGGATATTTTTCCCAATTATTCTACATTTTGGCCTTGTTCCATGCGGTTGATTCATAATAAAATGCTCCAGCAATGTTTTATGTTGCTGAAGTGTATCTGCGTGATTCTTGGCTGGTGCACCAAATGGCTGAATTGCTAAGTTGATGAGAAAATGTTCTCCTCAGTAGTATGCCTTTTAGAAATCAAACTGTGACTCAAAATTGCCACTGAGGTAATTTTATTTTTGTCTTTGATTTCCTGACAGCAGTGATCCACGCTACAGTATAGTCAGAACCTCCATGTGAGGATTAACCAGGCTGTGCAAATTGATTCAGCTCTCACACGCCCTCAGGCTCAGTTTCTTTCCACAGCCTTGTCATTATCCATATATGCTGTATCAGTAATATTGTCCTTGCTCTCACGGGGTGTGGGTCTCTCCCACTCATCCAGCAGAACATCAGTGGGAGCTGCATAGAACCTGAAGGAAACAACAACTCGTTGCATTTATATAGTGCCTTTAATGTCATAATTTGCCCCAAGGCACTTCACAAGAGCATTATCAAATAAAATCTGACACCGAGCTGCATAATTAGGGCAGATGCCTGTTTGCAGCAGTTTGTGCTGCTATTCTGGAGGTTTCACCAGCTTCCTGCTACCACAACAGTGGGAAATCAAGAGAAGGAAACCAGAATTGGAGGATTTCAGAGATCTCAAAGTGTTGTCCCCAGAACATTATCCTGAGTCTCTGGATTACTAGTTCAGTAACATTACCACTACCTGCAAACATTCATACAAACTAGGAACGGGAGTAGGCCACTCAGTGTCTTGAACCTGCTCTGCCACTCAAGAAGATCATGGCTGATCAGGCACCCCCAAATTCCTGCCTACCCCCGATAATCTTTTATGCCTCGTTGATCAAGAATCTATCTAGCTCTGCCTTAAAAATATTCAATGATTCCTCTTCTTTTCAGGAAAAGAGTTCCAAAGACTTACAGCCCTCTGAGAGAAAATATTTCTCCTCAGCTCCATCTTCAATGAGCGACATTTTTTTAAAAAACAGGAGCCTCCTAGTTCTAGATTCTTCGACAAGAGGAAACATCCTCTTCACATCCACCCTGTCAATAACCCTCACGATCATAACAGTTTTAATCAAGTCACCTCTTACTCTTCTAAACTCTAGTGGACACAAACCTAACCTCTCCGACATTTCCTCATAAGGCAACCCGCCCATTCCTGATATTAGGGGAGGCAGATGCTTTGGGGACTCGGATTCAAATCCCACCATGGCAGATGCTGAAATTTGAATTCAATAAAAATTGGAATTAAATGTCCAATGATGATCATGAAACCAGTGTTGATTATTGTAAAAACCCATCTGGTTCACTAATGTCCTTTAGGGAGGGAAGTCCTTATTTGGTCTGGCCTAGATGTGATTCCAGATTCACAGCAATGAGGTTGACTCTTAAATACCCTCAGGGATGGGCAAGAACATCAGAACATAAGAAAAAGGATCTGAAGTGGATCAGTTCCACTTACCCGCCTGATCCCCATAGCCCCTAATTCCCTTACCGATCAGAAATCCATCTATCCGTGATTTAAACATATTCAGCGAGGTAGCCTCCACCACTTCAGTGGGCAGAGAATTCCAGAGATTCACCACCCTCTGAGAGAAGAAGTTCCTCCTCAACTCTATCCTAAACTGACCCCCCTTTATTTTGAGGCTGTGCCCTCTAGTTCTAGTTTCCTTTCTAAGTGGAAAGAATCTCTCCACCTCTACCCTATCTAGCCCCTTCATTATCTTATAGGTCTCTATAAGATCCCCCCTCAGGCTTCTAAATTCCAATGAGTACAAACCCAATCTGCTCAGTCTCTCCTCATAATCAACACCCTCATCTCTATTATCAACCTGGTGAACCTTCTCTGCACTCTCTCCAAGGCCAATATATCCTTCCGCAAATAAGAAATGCTGGCCCAGCCAGCGACGCCCACTTCCCACAAATTAATTAATAAAAATTAGTCTAGTAAACCTTCTTTGAACTATTTCTAACACATTTACATCCTTAAACAAGGAGACCAGTACTGTACCAAATACTTCAGATGTGGTCTCACCAATGTACAACTGAAGCATAATCTCCCTACTTTTGTAATCAATTCCCCTCACAATAAGCAATAACATCCTATTAGCTTTCCTATTTACTGCTGTACCTGTATACTAACCTTTTGTGATTCATGCACTAGGACACCCAGATCCCTTTGCATCTCAGAGCTGTGCAATCTCTCACCATTTAGATAGTAAACTGCTCTTTATTCTTCCTGCCTAAATATACATTTGCCCTCATTATATTCCATTTGCCATTTTTTTGCCCACTTACATAACCTATCTATGTCCCTTTGTAGCCTTATTATGTCCTCTTCACAATTTACTTTCCTACCTATCAGCAACCATACCATCAGTCCCTTCATCCAAATCATTTATATAATTTGTAAATAGTTGAGGTCCCAGCACAGATCCCGTGGCACACCACTCATCACATCCTGCCAACCAGAAAAAGACCTATTTACGTCAACTCTTTGTTCGTGTTAGCCAATCTTCAATCCGTGCCAATATGTTATCCCATACACTATGCACTTTTATTTTCCACAATAACTTTTGATGTGATGCCTTATCAAATATCTTTTGGAAATCTAAGGACAGTACGTTCACCAGTTCCCCTTTATCTACAGCACATGTGACTCCTTAAAAGAAATCCAATAAATTGGTTAAACATGGTTTCCCTTTCACAAAGCCATGTTGACTCCGCCTGATTGCCTTGAATTTTTCCACGTGTTCTCCTATAATATGTTTAATAATGCCTTCTAACATTTTCCCAATGACAGATGTTAGGCTAACTAGTCTGTAATATTCTGCTTTCAATTTTTCAATAAATGAGTTACATTTGTTATTGTCCAATTTAATAGCAGCTTTCCTGAATCTAGGGAATTTTGGAAAATTAAATACACTCCTTTCAAGACCTTAGAGTGTAGTCTATTCGGACCCGGAGAATTGTCAGTCTGCAGATCCAACAATTTGCTCAATTCCCTGTTAATTTAAATTTTCCTGAATTCCTCCCTTCCACTTCCTGATTTACAGCTATTTCTGGGATGTTACTTGTGTCCTCTGCTGAGGACCGATGCAAAATACCTGTTTAATTTATCTGCCATGGCCCTGTTTTCCATGATCAATTTCCCAGACGCACTTTTAACAGGAGCAATGCTCACTTGCTCACTTTGTTAACTCTTTTTGTATTGATATATCTACAGAGATTCTAAGGGCAGACTTTTCTGAAAAAAAATTCTAAGTGCCGAATGATTGTGAAAATGGGAGAGATTGCACCAAATTTTTGGGTGAACTCCCAGTCACAATCGTACGACACTGTAGTAATAAAAACCCAGATGCAATAGGGGCGGAGCCTAGTCTCGCCGGTGAAACCAGCTGCTGAGCTCTCGGGGCGCCATTGCACAGGCGCCCGATCTCCCAGTGTATTGGGAGATCTCCTGCCGCACCCCCCCCCCCCACCCTTCCCCCACAGACATTGGGACCAGCCGCTGATTGCTCCCATTGCTAGTCATAAGAACTAGGAGCAGGAGTAGGCCATCTGGCCCCTCGAGCCTGCTCTGCCATTCAATAAGATCATGGCTGATCTTTTTGTGGTCTCAGCTCCACTTACCCGCCCGCTCACCATAACCCTTAATTCCTTTACTGTTCAAAAATTTATCTATCCTTGCCTTAAAAACATTCAATGAGGTAGCCTCAACTGCTTCACTGGGCAGGGAATTCCACAGATTCACAACCCTTTGTGTGAAGAAGTTCCTCCTCAACTCAGTCCTAAATCTGCTTCTGCCATGCCTCCTAGTTCTAGTTTCACCTGCCAGTGGAAACAACTTCCCTGCTTCCATCTTATCTATTCCCTTCATAATCTTATATGTTTCTATAAGATCTCCCCTCATTCTTCTGAATTCCAATGAGTATAGCCCCAGTCTACTCAGTCTCTCCTCATAAGCCAACCCTCTCAATTCCGGAATCAACCAAGTGAATCTCCTCTGCACCCCTCCAGTGCCAGTATATCCTTTCTCAAGTAAGGAGACCAAAACTGTACACAGTACTCCAGGCCTCACCAGCACCTTATATAGCTGCAACATAACCTCACCTTATACAGCTGCAACATAACCTCACTGTTTTTAAACTCCATCCCTCTAGCAATGAAAGACAAAATTCCATTTGCCTTCTTAATTACCTGCTGCACCTGCAAACCAACTTTTTGTGATTCATGCACAAGTCCATGCACAGCAGCATGCTGCAATTTTTTACCATTTAAATAATAGTCCATTTTGCTGTTATTCCTACCAAAATGGATGACCTCACATTTACCAACATTGTACTCCATCTGCCAGATTCTCACCCACTCACTTAGACTATCTATATCCCTTTGCAGACTTTCAGCGTCCTCTGCACACTTTGCTCTGCCACTCATCTTAGTATCATCTACAAATTTTGACACACTACACTTGGTCCCCAACTCCAAATCATCTATGTAAGTCATAAACAATTGCGGTCCCAATACTGATCCCTGAGGCACACCACTAGTCACTGTTTGCCAACCAGAAAAACACCCATTTATCCCCACCCTTTGCTTCCTGTTAGTTAACCAATCCTCTATCCATGCTAATACATTATCCGTAACACCGTACACCTTTATCTTATGTAGCAGTCTTTGGTGCGGCACCTTGTCAAATGCCTTCTGGAAATCCAGATACACCACATCCACAGGTTCCCCATTGTCCACTGTGCATGCAATGTTGTCAAAGAATTTCACCAAATTAGTCAAACATGACCTGCCCTTCATGAACCCATGCTGCGTCTTACCAATGGGACAATTTATATCCAGATGTCTCGCTATTTCTTCCTTGATAATAGATTCGAGCATTTTCCCTACTACAGAAGTTAAGCTAACCGGCCTATAGTTACCCGCCTTTTGTCTACCTCCTTTTTTAAACAGTAGCGTCACATTTACTGTTTTCCAATCTGCGGGAATCACCCCAAAGTCCAGCAAATTTTGGTAAATTACCACTAGTGCATTTGCTTTTTCCCCCGCCATCTCCCCTCCGCACTTCTCCAGACATCACCCGTCCCCCAGCCGATCGCCACACCTGCAGAGCTCCATGCACCTCTCTGTTGCTGACCCTGCAGAGTTCTCCCACACCCCCAATTACCGCTCCAGACATTGTGCCACCGATGACCCCCGATCACTACCCCAGACATCCCCCTCTCAGGCCCCACCCCCTTGGCACTGACCCTAGCACTGCCACGGTGCCAGGCTGGCAGTGCTGAGACACCCAGTGAGCAATGGCAGGGTGACTGGTGGGCACTGCCCCCGACCACCCAGGGGGGCTTCAATGACCTCTGGTCGCTCTGGCGTGGCCACTGCGTCTGGTTCCCATTGGCGGGGACCTTATGTGATCCTCACTCGCAAAGACCTCGAGTGTCTGGGACTCACTTATGACATTAAATGAATGTTGAAATCCGCTTCATGCCCTTTCTTTTGCCAGCAAATCAGTGCCAGTAAGATCGCAAGAGGCGAAAAACTGGGCGCAATCCTGATTTTTTGCCTCCTGCCCTATCTTACCAGCTCGTCTCACTGATTGACCTGTGGGATGATTGTGGTTTTACTCTCCATCTTAATATTCTTAGCTAGTTTTCTTATGTACTCTTGATTTTCCCTCCTTATCAATCCTTTTGTCATTTGGTGATGTTCTTCATGTTCTTTCCAATCTTCTGATCTGCCACACATCTTTGTGCAAATATGTGCTCTTTCTTCAAGTTTAATACCATCTTTAAGTTTTTTGGTTAACCACTGATGACAAGTCCTCCCTTTGTAATTTTTGTTTCTCATTGGAATGTGTCTATTCTGTGTATTCTGAAATATTCCTTTAAATGTCTGCCACTGAATCTCTATTGATCAATCTCTTTAGCTTATTTGCTAGTTCACTCTAGACAGCTCCACTTTCATGCCCTCATGACTGCCCTAATTTACATTTAAAATACTAGGGGGCTGGATTTTCTACTCATGTTTTTGGGGGCTGGGAACAGCAATAGGGGTGGAAAAATCCTGCGGCAGTCCCAAAACGGCCTATACGCTGATGGGATTTCCCGGATTGAATGTCCCTGCACCCTGTCAATGACATAATGAGAATCCCAATTTTGAATGTTGTTCAGTATAATGATCAGGCCTTTACGTCTGATAGCGCACCCCCCCGCCACCCCCCGACTTTGGATAATCCATTCACATCGGCATGAAGGCATGCAATAATCATAAGACATTCCTCATGACATGCACCTGGCAAGCAGAACCTGCCAGAGGCACGCAGGTGAGTACAGCCCTCATGGGTGAAACGGTCATGACCAGGTAGTACTCCAGCATTGCCCTGGCACTGTCCAGACACTGCCGTCGGCACTGCCTTGGCACTGACTAGGCAATGCCAGGGGGATATTCCGTGGGAGGGGTTACCTGTCCATGGAGGGCGGGGGGGGCACTGTGGTTGGTGGGAAAAGTGTGGGGCAGAGTTTCTGGGGTGCAGTTGGGAGGGAGGTTGGGGGGGGGGGGGGGGGGGAGAATTAAAATCCCACCTGATTATTGCTGTGTCTTTCTGAAAAGCTCCTGCTGTATGGATCTAGTACAGCATGCCATCTGGTTGGCTCCAGTACATGCTGTTTAAAACATACTATGAAATCCTCTTCTATGCTACCTTTATCCATCTGATTTTTCCAATCTATATGCAGATTAAAATCCCCCCTGATAATTGCTGTATCTTTCTGAAAAGCTCCTACCATGTAATTGCAATTAGGGAACCTGTACACCACTGGCTCAAGTGACTTCTTGCCTTTATCATTTCTCATCTTATCCCAAACTGCTTCTATGTTCTGGTTTCCTGAACTAGGTCATCCCTTGCTAATGTGCTAATACCATAATTAACTAACAGAGCCACCCCTCCACCTTTTCTTAACTTCCTGTCCTTCTTATTGTCACATAATCCTTAATATTCAGGTCCCAATCTATGTCATCCTGTAACCATGTCTCTGTAATGACTGTCAGATTATACTTATTCATTTGTATTTGCGCCATCAGTTCAACTATTTTGTTTCAAATGCTACATACTTTAGATACAGAGCCTTTAGGTTTGTCCTTTTATTATTTTTGTAACATCTTGCCTTACCTGCTGATTTACTCTTAGATTTGTACTCTCTGTTGCTGCCTGCCACAGTCTGTTCATCATTTTCCATATTAGTACCTTTCTCCCTTGCCTTATCTCTACTTTGGTATTACACATCTTCCCCAATTTGATCCCTTGACCCCACTATTCAGCTTAAAATTCTCTCTACTTCCCAGTTATACTGCTTGCTACAACATGGGGCAGCAGGGTGGCACAGTGATAGCACTGCTGCCTCACAGCGCCAGGGACCTGGGTTCAATTCCTGGCTTGGGTCACTGTCTGTGTGGAGTTTGTGCGTTCTCTCCGTGTCTGTGTGGGTTTCCTCCGGGTGCTCCGGTTTCCTCCCACAGTTCAAAGATGTGCAGGTTAAGTGCATTGGCCATGCTAAATTCTCTCTCGGTATACCTGAACAGGCGCCGGGGTGTGGCGACTAGGGGATTTTCACAGTAACGTCATTGCAGTGCTAATATAAGCCTACTTGTGACACATAAATAAACTTTACTTTGCTTTTTTTTTACAGCAGCAGCACAGTTCAAATATAGACCATCCTAGCGGTGCAGATCCCATTTTCCCCACTACTGGTGCCAGTGCCCCAAGAGCCAGAACCCACTTCTCTGAACCAATCTTTGAACAACACATTCATCCAATGCTAATTTGCACGTGGCTCTGGTATTAATCCAGAAATTATTACCTTTGAGGTACTGCTTCTTAATTTGATGCCTAATCCCTCATACTGACTATGCAGAACCCACTTCCACATCCTGCCAGTGTTATTGGTACCTACATGGGCATTCCCCCTCCCACTGCAAGTTCCTCGTCAGCCTGAAGTGGATATCCTGAACCTTGGCACCAAGTAGGCAACATCGCCATTTGAACTCCCGTTCCTTGCTACAGAGAAGTAGCACAGAACTCCTGTTCCTTGCTCCAGAGGGCGGCATGGTAGCACAGTGGTTAGCACTGCTGCTTCACAGCTCCAGGGACCTGGGTTCGATTCCCGGCTTGGGTCACTGTCTGTGTGGAGTTTGCACATTCTCCTCGTGTCTGCGTGGGTTTCCTCCGGGTGCTCCGGTTTCCTCCCACAGTCCAAAGATGTGCGGGTTAGGTTGATTGGCTACGCTAAAAATTGCCCCTTAGAGCCCTGAGATGCGTGGTTAGAGGGATTAGTGGGTAAATATGCAGGGATATGGGGGTAGGGCCTGGGTGGGATTGTGGTCGGTGCAGACTCGATGGGCCGAATGGCCTCTTTCTGTACTGTAGGGTTTCTATGATTCTAAGTGTCAATTCCCCTCCTATCCTGTCCGCTACTACCACTTCATTCCTATGTGCTCCCCTCACTTGAATGACTTCCTGTACCACAGTGCCATGGTCAGTCAGCTCATCCAACCTACAGCTCCCACTCATCCAAACAAGCTGAAATTGCAGAGATTGACACTCCTGCACTCCTGACCTCTGGGTCCCTTCACTTGCCTCACTCACAATCGCACTCTCCTGTCCCTGACCACTGACCAATTCAGAACATCCTGTCCTTTGTGATGTGATTGCCCCCAGGTACAAAGCATTCAGGTAAAGTTCCGCCTCCCTGCTGTGTCGCAGTGTCTGCAGCTCAGCCTCCAGCTCAATGCCTCTGAGCCAAAGTTCCGCAAGCCGCAATCACTTACTGCAGAGGGGTTTTTCCCTGGATCACAATGTTATCCCGGAACTCCCACATGCTGCAGCCTTGACATATCACCTGTCTTGCCATCTTAATGTGGAAACTTAATTTACTTAATTACTTAATTTATTTATAAACTTATGCACCGGAATTCTACCGCATCATCCGCCACGGAATCAGAGCGGGTGAGGGGCAGACAACGGAAATGTCCCTTGACCTCGGACGGGAATTTCCGGTCTCACTTGAGCGAGGCCATAAAATCCTGCCCAACGTGCTTTTTCTATATTTTATTCACTTCACCACGTTGTGTACTGTTTCAAACCTTTGGAAGAGAGTAGAACTTACCCACTTAACAGATTCTCACTGAACAGCTAGCTCCTTTCCCTGTAGTAGAGCAGGATCTGGTCCTAAAGGGTGAGAAAAATAGAGAAAGCAAAGGGGAGCAAACATTTGCTTTCCCCTCTTCACTGAATCCCCCCCCTCCCTCCCCCTCCTCCTCTTCCCCCTCCTCCTTCCTTCCCCAATACCCACTGGAGTGTGTTCCCAAGTTCATGGTGGTCTACTGGATTCTCCACAACATGATTACCATGAGGAAACAGCCACCAGGAATTCAGAGGCTACCTCAGGAGGAGGAAGTGGAGGTGGCAGGGAGGAGGCAGCCCTCATTCTAGATGGACTGCCCAAGAACACCTGCTCTGCCTTCCTACTCTTTGGGGAGTATTCCTTCACCACCAATGATTCTGCACTTTATCATTTATCTGGGAAGCCTCATCAGTGTCCCCTTTTATCAAGTAAAAAAGCCACCACCAATCAGCTTTCTATGACACATTTATTCAAAAACACATCCACTTTTATAACCAATAATGAACTAATCACGTTATGCATTCCCTTGGCGTCTCTCTTCAGTGTTGCTTTGCCTTTTCTAGCCCCCCCCCCCGCCCCACCCCCAGTGCGGCGCTACCCCAATGGCTGCAGCATGGCTATTGACTTTTAGTGGGTGAGAATGCAGTTGGTCTTGCCGGACAGCAGCTCTGGGTTTAAAAGGCCTGGCTTTGGCTGACATCATTCGGAATTGGAAGTAGCAGTCTGTGCTGGCTGGCGGGCTGACTGACAAGCAACAGCAAAAGCACTGGCAGAATGGCAATAGTGGGAACACAAATGCTGTCATACTGATTGTGCTCGACAGTGCCACAATCGCACCAATTGCAATGCTGACAGTCAGCAGCAGCTTCCTTTCAGTCAACGAAGCTTCCGTTTAAAGCCAACAGATGGCTTTTAAAAGCTGGAGGCTAGCTGGATCATACGCTGTCCTCATGCTGCGTGAACCCCTGTGCAGCAAGGCCAGTAGTGTAGGTCGCAATGGCTGCACACAGAAAACAGGCACATAAGATGGCAGAACAAAGTTTGCCCGCTGCTTTGTGATTGATGATTCATAATCCCCCATGTGATAATGTGCAGAGAAATATTTCATCCCAACTGTTTCAGCTGTTTACATCAAGACTTTGCTGTTACGTATGTGTCTTAACTTTCAAATTTCTGTAATTCAATCTGACTCAAAGGGTGGTTTTGTGGTGCAAGAAGTCGCATCCCTACCTTTGGGCAGAACTCCAGGTTCAAGTTCAACTTCATTACTTGATGGCCGTGGAAGGTGCAGTCATAATATGCCAAACAGTTTGATAATAAGCCTGTAAATCTTTACAATATGCCTGATGGTAGGTGGTAAAAGGGGGGAGAGCTTCCTGGTCAGCCATACTGCAGAAGGCAATGGAAAACCACTACAGTAAGTTACCATGCATCACCATGGACTAATCAAATGTCCATGATCATCAACATTCTGTTAGGGAATGATGCCCGAGGAAGAGGAGGAGTTAACTTAATACTGATCTTGTCCTCTGGTGAATTGGCATTTCTGATGTCCTATCCCCTCTACCCTCTTTTCTGAACATATGACCAGTGATCCATCAAGTCAAGATCCCTCCTCTACCATACCTGCCAAAGTATTCCTGGTGCCAATCTCTGAACTAGTGCTTGCAAAGGTGAAATCGGGTGACCATCTATCTCCAGGAATGCCCGAACTTCTTGAAGTGACACGGGGGCTTCCACATTTTCTGCACCTAAAATTGAAAGAGAGGGACACAGATTAGCTTGCATGTGGAGGGAGAGCAAAGAAAGAACTGACTTGTGAAAGCACTTGTAGATTGCCAAGCACAGTGTGGTACAAGAAAAGAAGGCATGACAAAACCTGCACAATGTCTCCTCCAACACCTCTGATTGCTACAGTCCTGACTGTTGCCTTTCATGTGATGGCCAACACATTTACCTGGAGAGGTGAGTGCACGTACAGGCCGTTTCTGCCTGCTTAGTGACATTCTTTTCCTGCAAAAAATAAGAAATTGTTAGTGACATCCTTGTGAGGTGTTTGGAGACTGTTCTTGTCTTGGTCCAATAGTTAGTTGGTTCAACTCCAGGTTACCCCGATAAAATGATAGGAGCATTATTACAAGTAGAAATAGGAGGAATTATGGAGCATTATTTGCTGTCTCCATCCCTCAGAGCTCCCTCTCAGATGGATGAAGTGAGAACAAGAATTCGCCACTGAGGGAGGCAGTATTCTGTCACTGGATCAGTCTATCAGCATAGTAAAATGCAATGTGAAGTCAATACAAAATGTCATTATGTATTCTATGATCACTTACACAAGTCAAACGAGTTGAAATGCAAATAGACAACACTGGAAATACTGAGCTGGTCATACAGTATCTGTCGAGAGAAATAGAGTTAATATTTCAGGTTGATGACAACCCTTCGTCATGGATTCTAATGAAGGGTCACTAATCTGAAACATTGAGTGGAATTTTACAGACCTGTCGTGGCTGGGGCGGGGCTGGAAAATGTAGCTGATCAATAGTCCATTGACTTTGGCTGGAGTGGAAAGCCTCACTGGGGCATGGGGCTGTAAAATTCCACCTATTAGTTCTGTTTCTCTCCACAGATACTGCCTGACCTGCTGAGTGTTTCCAGCATTATCTGTTTTTATTTCAGATTTCCAACACGTACAGTATTTTGCTTTGGATTAATAAGGTAGAAATTTGTCTTGATCAATATTACAAAATGAGTAGTATCACATCAGCGCCTGTTACACCCCAATCTGCAGCTGACTTTGTTCAATCTGAATGTCGAACGGGGTGAGTAACAGACAGCCTGTATGACACTGTTCAAGCCAAACTTTTATCCTGTGGACATCCTTAGAACAGAGATGGTTAGAGGGAGGTGATCAAAGGCATGAAGGATTCCTGGTGGCAGTGTTGGAGATGGTGCTTGCGAGGGTGAAATTGAGTGACTGTCTATCTTCAGGAATACTGGGCTTTCTTGAAGTGACACAGGGGCTTTACATACCTTTTGCCCCTAGAATCATGAAGGATTTTGATGGACTAATAAAGAGAAACCGTTTCCAGTGGCAGAAGCATCAGTAACCAAAGGACACAGTTTTAAGGTGATTGGCCAAAAGAACCAGAAACAACATCAGGAAACATTCTTTTTATACATGGAGTGGTTAGGATCAAGAATGCACTGCTTGAAAGGATGGTAGAAACAGATTAATTGGTAACTGTCAAAAGGACAGTGTGAAGGAATCAGCGACTGGGACCAATCCACCAAAGAGCTAACACAGGTACAATGGGCCAAATGGTCTCCCTCTGTTCTGTGCCTTGTTGAAAAAACTGGGGTTTTTTTCTCCTCAGAAAATAGGTGGTTGAGATAGAAATGTTCAAAATCATGAGGGAATTGGCCAGAATAGATGGAAAGAGACTTAGTGTAAGAGCCGAGAACCAGAAGACACTGATATGTTCAACAAGAAGCTCAACACCATCCAGATAAAGTAGTCCATTTGATCGGTACCACATCCACTACCTTCAACATACACTTCCTCATCACCAATGCACAATGATCCTTTAACTGAAGTAATTTATGTCCATTTCTGCTTTAGATCTGCCACCCCTTCACCCAAAACTATGTTTTTTTATTTTAGAATCTCCAACAAGGTGAAACATTTGTTCTATCTCTACCCTGTCAATCCTCTTTATCATCTTATACACCTAAATTAGTTCTCCTCTCATTCTTCTAAATTCCAGTCAGTATAGGCCTAAACTGTTCAATCTCCTTTAGCCCTGGAATCAATCTAATGAACCTCCTTTGAACGACCTCAAATACAGTTACATCCTTCCTCAAGGAAAGGGACCAAGACTGTGCGCAATACTCCAAATGTGCTCTCACCAATGCCCTATAAAGTTGCAACAGCACTTCCCTATTTTTATACTTCATTCCATTATCAACGAATGCTAAAATTTCATTTGTTTTCCTTGTTTTCCTTATTATCTGCTGCACCTGCATACTAGCTTTCTGATATTCATGCGTGAGGTCACCCAGATCCCTCAGCACTGAAGCATTTTGAAGTTTCACCCCATTTAGATAATAAGTTGCTTTTCTATTCATCCGACCAAAATGGATAACCTCACACTTATTCACATTAAATTCCATTGGTCCACTCGCCAAACCTAGCCATATCCATTTGTAAATTTCTTTTATTTCCTTATTACAACTTGCTTTCCCACCTATTCTAGTGTTGACTATCATACATTCTGTCCCTGCATCCAAGTCATTAACATAGATTTTAATTAGTTGGGTCTTGAGGACCAAAGATGAGGATAAGATCAACCGTGATCACATTGAACGGTAAAGCAGGTTCCAGGGTCTGAATTGCCTACTCCTGCTCCTAGTTATTATGTCCATAGGTGATTCAGAGTTAAGTTTCTTCCTTTTAAATTGTTGCTGTCTGAAAGTGGCTGTGACATTCTCAGAACTGAGTACAGTAAATGGAGGGATTCCAGCAAGTGGTTACTTGTAGTCTCAACCAGTTTTTGCTTTTATGTCATTTAAAAAAAATCATGTCTTATTTAAAAGTTCAATATGCCGAATGTTATTTGGCGCTGTGATCCATTGTCATGACAATATTGGCTGGAGTAAGCCTGTTTATAGTACTGATATACTTTCTAGTAAAATAACGCAATTACTTTTGGAAAGTCAATGGATCTGCAGTTTACCAGTCAGGACATTATTGTATCACCTTAACAAAACCTGATGAGTCTCACCAGAGTGTTAATCAAGTATTAATGGCAACAAGTGATAAAATTCAGAGAGAAAAAAAATCAAAATTGTCTTTAAGTTACAAAGATAATTTATTCACTCTACTTGTCAATGGTTAAAAACCTTGCTAATAACTGGGGCAGCATAGTGGTACAGTGGTCAGTTAGCACTGCTGTCTCACAGCACCAGGGACCTGGGTTCGATTCCCGGCTTATGTCACTGACTGTGCAGAGTCTGCGCATTCTCCCCACGTCTGCGTGGGTTTCCTCCAGGTGCTCTGATTTCCTCCTACAGTCCAAAAAGCATGCTAGTTAGATGTATTGGCTATGCTAACTTCTCCCTCCCAAACAGGCACTGGAGTGTGGTGACTCGGGGATTTTCACAGTGACTTCATTGCAATGTTAATGTAAACCTACTTATGATACTAATAAATAAACTTTAAACTTTAAAACTTTAAATTCAGATCTGGTTGATGAAGAATACTCGAGTCTAATAAAAGAGATTAGTGAAAGTACAATCTATAAAAGTAGGGGATGTCCTGTTATAAGCTGTCCATCGGCACCTGATTTTAGCAAGGTATGGGGCAAAAGGAGATCCATCAAAGATGCCAAAAGACAGTACCGGACCAAGCAAGAGTCCCAGGCTAGCCACACAGACACCCGCTGACAATGGCGAGGTCTGCAAGACATAACAGGCTACAAGATGAAGGTATGTAAAATCACCGGCACCAACGCACCCCTCCCTGATGAGCTCAATGCATTCTATGCCTGTTTTGAGCAAGAGGTCTGCGAGAGCCCGCCATCCACCCTGGAAGCCTTGGATGAAACTGTGTCCGGGATCACTATTGCAGACGTCAGAACAGCTTTCTCGAAGGTCAACCCATGGAAAGTGACTGGCCCGGATGGGGTACCTGGACAAGCACTCAGATCCTGCGCGGACCAGCTGGCGGGGGTATTCGCAGACATCTTCAATTTCTCTTTACAATAATCTGAGTTCTGTATCTGCTTCCAGAAGATGACCATTATCCCGGTACTTAAGAAAAGCCAAGCAGCGTGCTTTAATGAGTATCATCTGGTGGCTCTGACATTCATCATTATGAAGTGCTTCGAAAGGTTAGTCTTGGCACAAATCAATTCCGGTCTCCCAGATTGCCTGGATCCACTACAGCTCGCCTACCACCACAACAGGTCCAGAGCAGACGCCATCTCCCTGCCCCTGCACTCAACCCTGGAACACCTAGATAACAAAGACACGTATGTTAGACTCCTATTTATTGACTACAGCTCAGCCTTCAACACCATTATTCCTGCAAAAAACATCTTCAAATTCCATGGCCTGGGGCTCGGCTCCTCCCTCTGCGACTGAATCCTGAACTTGATTTGATTTGATTTATTATTGTCACATGCATTAACATACAGTGAAAAGTATTGTTTCTTGTGCGCTATACGTGACCTCAGACTTTTGTATCTTTTTCCCGAAGGAAGAAGGTGGAAGAGAGAATGTCCGGGCGGGGGGGGGGCGGGGGGTCCATTTTTATGCTGGCTGCTCTGCCGAGGCAGTGGGAAGTGTCGACAGATCCAAACCTAATCCAACTTCCAAAGCCACAGACCACAATCAGTAAGGATAGGCAACAACACCTCCTCCACAATCATCTTCAACAATGGTGTCCCACAAGGCTGTGTCCTTAGCCCCTTACTATACTCCTTATACACCTATGACTGTGTGGCCAAATTCCCCTCCAATTCAATTTTCAAGTTTGCTGATGACACCGCTATAGTGGGTTGGATCTCAAACAATGATGAGACAGAGTACAGGAATGAGAGAGAGAATCTGGTGAACTGATGCAACGACAATAATCTCTCCCTCAATGTCAACAAAATGAAGGAGATGGTCATCAACTTCAGGAAGCGTAGTGGAGAACATGCCCCTGTCTACATCAATGGGGATGAAGTAGAAAGGGTCGAGAGCTTCAAGTTTTTAGGTGTCCAGATCACAAACAACCTGCCCTGGTCCCCCCATGCCGACACTATTGTTAAGAAAGCCCACCAATGCCCCTACTTTCTCAGAAGACTAAGGAAATTTGGCATATCCGCTATGACTCTTACCAGCTTTTGCCGATGCACCATAGAAAGCATTCCTTCTGGTTGTATCACAGCTTGGTATGGCTCCTGCTCTGTCCAAGACCTCAAGAAGCTACAAAGGATTGTGAATGAAGCCCAGTCTATCACTCAATCAGCCTCCCACACATTGACACTGTCTACACTTCCCACTGCCTTGGAAAAGCAGCCAGCATAATTAAGGACCCCACACGCCCTGGTCATACTCTCTTCCACCTTCTTCCATTGGGAAAAAGATATAAAAGTCTGAGGTCACGTACCATCCGACTCAAGAACAGCTTCTTCCCTGCTGCCATCAGACTTTTGAATGGACCTACCTTGCATTAAGTTGATTTTTCTCTACACCCTAGCTATGACTGTAACACTACATTCTGCACTCTCTCCCTTCTTTCTCTATGAACGGTATGCTTTGTCTGTATACCGTGCAAGAAACAATATTTTTCACTGTGTACTAATACATGTGACAATAATAAATCAAATCAAATCAAAAATATTTTCTTTCTGCATTTTGTAGACCTGGCTACCAGATTTAGTCTTTCTATAAAAGTATTTAGTAAGGACAGAAGGGTTATGATAGACAAAAACACGAAGAAACAGATTGGGACCAGACTTTGAGGAACAATGACATTTCTGACTGATAATGGAGAGGAATTTACCAGTGAAGCATTCTAACACGTGTTTGAAAACATGAACATCATAGACATGAATACAACAGCTGAAAGTCCTTTCAACAATAGAGCCAATGCAAGGCATCATGTCGCGATCAAGTTTTCCAGAATCATAGAACCCTACAGTGCAGAAGGAGGCGATTCAGCCCATTGAGTCTGCACTGACCACAAACCCCATAACCCTATTTACCCTACTAACCACCTGACACTAGGGCCAATTTAGCATGGCCAATCAACCTAACCTTTGGAGTGTGGGAGGAAAACGTAGCACCCGGAGGAAACCCACACAGACACGGGGAGAACGTGCAGACTCTGCACAGACAGTGACCCAAGCTGGGAATTGAACCTGGGTCCCTGGTGCTGTGAGGCAACAGTGGTAACCACTGTGCCACCGCGCCATTTTAACCAATCAACTGCAAGTTATTGCCTTGGCATGCAAAGAATTTACTCCAAATGGTTGGAGGATATAGTCATATCATTTCATCTGTGGATGAAATCCCAAATTGCCTTCTGTGCTGTATGATAGTTCTCCTTGTTATGGAGTGGTCTGTAAAATTTGAGAAATCTATTATTAATTAGAGTAGAATTTAGAAATAGGAGCCAGGTTTGTGGGGCATTTGAGGATATTTGTTTAGATATTTAGCAGAGTAAATCTGGAATAACTTTAAATTGACATATGGGATATTTGCCTGTATTAGCCAAGGCATAGAACATAGAGGTTACGAGAGAACTGTCTAAAAGCATGACTTGTTCCGCAGTTAAAGTACTGAGTACAGTTCTTGTCACAGCATTATAGGAAGAGTGTGATCACATGAAAGACGGTACAAGGAAGGTTTAGGAGGATGTTGCCGGGAATGGAGAACTTTACCGATGAAGAAAGACTAGATAAGCTAGGCTGTTTTCTTTTGAACAGAGGAGGCTGAGGCAGATTTAATTGTAGTGTATAAAATTATGAGCAGCTTAGATAAAGTGTAAGGACCCACTTTCCCAAGCAGAGAGACCAGCAAATAGGGGGCATATATAATCATGTAATTGGTAGAATGGTTAGAGCTGACTTGAGACAAGATTTTCTCAGCCAGAGGGTAGAGAGTTCTGGAACTCACTAAAGAAGTACTTGAATGTGCACTCTTGAATATGCACTTGAAAAACTATAACCTAGAGGGTTACTAAACAAAAACTGGAAAGTGGGATTAGGCTGGAAAGCCCCTTTCTGGACTTGTTGTAAATTCCTGTGGTTCTATAATTTTTACAGCAAAATCCTTAATTCCAATCAGAAAGAGGAGTCTGGTGCTTCTTTTCTCTTTCACAGTCGAGGAATGACTCGCAAATTTTCACACTCTGATTACTGCCCTTGCAGCAATCAGAAACTATCACCTTTTATCTGATGTGAGTCCTGTGATACAGCCTTGTGCTTATCTCTTCAATCAGCTCTGTTTGACTGAACGTTGCATTCCTCTGCAGTGCTTTTGTACTCACCAGAAATAAGCCTTCAGTTAAAAATACAGCGGGGCAATGTTAATGCTCAATTATCATAGCAAAATATCAACTGGGAAAAGTACATTGAAAGACATTCATGATAAATTAAAATAGATTAATAAATTTTTATTGAGGATTGAGGATTTTGGACCAGGGAGCGGCGCGGGCTTGGAGGGCCGAAGGGCCTGTTCCTGTGCTGCATTGTTCTTTGGTTTGTTCTTTGATTGGGAACTGAGACTTTGGACGGTATTTTCCCAAAATACTTCATAACGGCGAGAAAGCAGGAGTGTCCCGTGCCAGTCTCAGGCACATTGTATGCATTTGGCACTCAGTGCAATGAAAGAGCCTCCATGCAAATCATGGAGACTCCGGGTGCGTGACTTGCCAAAAATGGCCACAACTGTGAGCCGTTAACAAGCACTTAAACGCTAACAATGCACCCACGGTCAGTTACGCCAGAAAGATGGCATAACCTAGAGCAGTTCCACGCATCACAGAGGGAGAGCTGGGAGGGCTGCTGGACGCCATGGAGAAGAGGAAGGCCATCTTCTTCCCCCGAGTGGGTCGACGATACAGCGGTCGGGCCAGCAATGCGGTCTGGGAAGCGGTGGCAGCGGCTGTCGGTGCCCGTGCACTGGCATAGAGGACTGGCAACCAGGGTCAAAAGAAAATAAGCAACCTTGTTCGGGCAGCAAGAGTAAGTGTCCATTCTTCCTGGCATCAGTCCCATAAGTCATGCCTGGAGTGTCCACGTTGATTCATTCCCTGGCATCCCGGTGGCCTTCTGGCATTTGACATTCAATCGCCCCTTTTGTCCCCATAGGAAAAGGTGGCCCATAACAGGAGGGAACAGGAGAAAAGCGGAGCCGGGTCTCCTGACTCCCTTTGAGTCGCACATGTTGGACCGAGGAGAGAGCCGCGACTGACAGCCAGGTCAGCGTGCGCCACGGAAGTGAGGAGCCACAAAACCTTCATTCATGTGACCTATCTCAAGTAAGTTGCAATCTGCCCAGATACTTGTCCCTCTCTTACACTGGACCATGTGTCTTTTGCAGGAGATGAGCCGATGAAGCCGGGTCGTCATGACTCCGTGCCCCCCGCTCCGGCCCCTGTCCACACCTCGGAGGAAAGCATCGAGCAGTCGGCACAGGCATCACAAGCACCATCCACCAGCATGGATACAGTCACCATGGTGGGACACTCACTGGTGGTGAGGCTTCTGGGACACTTTCTGATGTGCATCACACTGCCCTATATGCAAGCCTGGTAGAGGCAGGAACCTCCGAGGGATCAGTTAGGTGAAGTTTTGCCGGAGCCAAGGAAACAGCTGCCCCCCCTGTGCCATTAAAAAGGAGCTGGGTAGATAGCAAACCATTTGAATCTGATTTTTAGCTCTGCACACTGTTTTCGCAGCTCGCCACGCTGATCGCCAGGTGTGATGAGGTGGTAAAATCATGGCCAAGATGCTCTGTGGTGCAGCACTGAAGTGAAATGCTATGATTCTGAAGGTTTGATTTTCTAACAGGATATAGTCCCTGCACCCCCCTTCCCCCGTCCTGTCAACCTGCTCACCCGTCAACCTGCCCACCTGAAAGCCGGCTGCCTTGCAGCGATATTTCACTCGGAGGAGCCTTAATTGATCTAGATTGGGCTTCCACCCCCACCTGGAAGGAAGTCTGTCTGAGAGAGCTACTGGCAGCACCAGAAACAAATAGTGGTCACTGCTGTCCTGAAGGAGGAATGTAATGGATCCCAGGCTTCAGATAAACCACAGATTTGGATTTGTATGCCTGGCAGAACCCAACGAGGGGTGTTAAGGGGTGGCAGTGTGTCAGGTTTTAGAGGCCCGCCGTTATGATCTTGGTGGGGGGGCTGGGGTCCTCCAATGGCTCACAAGACACACCCTCAAATGGGAGACTCCCTCCTTCCTGTTAAAAGCAGACTGTCTTACCTCTTCCTTTCCCTGCCTCATGTAACATAGTGGCAGAGGCAGAATGAAGCTCTTAAGTTGTCATTAATTGGGCCAAAGGGCAGACAGGCTACCTGTTGCCTTCCGCAGCCACCGTAATGTAGGATAATGGAGAGGTGGGTGGGTAGGTAGTAAACAACCTATCTAGTTTGTTTTAAGAGCTCCCAACCCGTCACTACCTTTAAACACATGGGGTGGGGTTCTTTGGCCACACTCGCCCTAAAACCGGAGCATCCCACCCGAGATGAACGGACTTTAGTGTGGTCCGCCCTTTGCCCGCTATGATTCCCGTGGCGGACAATACAAGAGAATTTACCCCATGGTTTACCAGAGAAGTGTTTGCAGTTTTGACTGTGCTATTGGTGCATCCCACATAAAGTGTGAGTGAGATATCTAACAAACATATCTCATGCATTTTTCAGCAGCATAAACAGAGACTTTAGGAATGGATCACCTGCCTATATTTGTTCAGAGGAACAGAAGGATGTAATTTCACAGTGAAAGGTGCAAATTGTGAAAAAAATATCTTCATGTGAAAACATAGTGCCAGATGCTTCAATGTTCCGTTTTCCTAATTTGGCCGTCCACACCTTGGCTGCCAACCCTGGTTAATCCGCAAGCAAGCTACCAGCCACAGGTGAACACAAGCACCTTTTTGTTAGTCTCGAGTGAGATAAGGCAAAAGTCATCTTCTTAAATTACTGTTGAAGTAGAGCTGTCTCAGTTAATTGAATTAAATGAAACATCAAGTAGGAAATGGCTGACATATTTAAACAAAGCAATTACATAGGCCTAAGTGGTGAGTTGGCTAAGGTGGATTGGGAAAGTAGATTATCTGATATGACAGCAGATAAGCAATGGCTAACATTTAAAGAAATAATTCATCATTCTTAACAAACATGCATTCCCTCAGGAAATGGAAGTTCCATGGAAAGGGGGCCCAGCCTGAGCTAACTAGAGAATCTAGGGATTGTATTGGATTAAAAGAAGAGGCTGACAATGTTGCCAAAAAGAGCACAAAATGTGAGAATTATGTGCGTTTTAGAAATCAACAAAGGAAGACCAAGAAATAGATAAAGACAGTCGTGTCTCACAAACTTGATCGAGTTTTCTGAGGAAGTGACAAAGATTATTGATGAAGGTAGGGCAGTGGATGTTGTCTACATGGACTTCAGTAAGGCCTGTGACAAGGTCCCTCATGGCAGACTGGTGCAGAAGGTGAAGTTGCATGGGATCAGAGGTGAGCTGGCAAGGTGGATACAAATCTGGCTCGGTCAAAGAAGACAGAGGGTAGCAGTGGAAAGGTGTGTTTCTGAATGGAGGGCTGTGACAAGTGGTGTTCCTCAGGGATCAGTGCTGGGATCTTTGCTGTTTGTAATATATATAAATGATTTGGAGGAAAATGTAACTGGATTGATTAGTAAGTTTGCGGATGACACAAAGGTTGGTGGATTTGCGGATAGCGATGAGGACCATCAGAGGATGCAGCAGGATATAGATCAGTTGGAGACTTGGGCGGAGAAATGGCAGATGGAGTTTAATCCGGACAAATGTGAGGTAATGCATTTTGGAAGGTCTAATACAGATAGGAAATATACAGTAAATGGCAGAACCCTTAAGAGTATTGATACGCAAAGGGATCTGGGTGCACAGGTACACAGGTCACTGAAAGTGGCAATGCAGGTGGAGAAGGTAGTCAAGAAGGCATACGGCATGCTTGCCTTCATTGGCCGGTGTATTGAGTTTAAAAATTGGCAAGTCATGTTGCAGCTTTATAGAACCTTAGTTAGGCCGCACTTAGAATATAGTGTTCAATTCTGGTTACCACACAACCAGAAGGATGTGGAGGCTTTGGAGAGGGTACAGAAAAGATTTACCAGGATGTTGCCTGGTATGGAGGGCATTAGCTATGAGGAGAGGTTGGAGAAACTTGGTTTGTTCTCACTGGAGCAACAGAGGTTGAGAGGAGACCTGATAGAATTCTACAAGATTATGAGAGGCATGGACAGAGTGGATAGTCAGAAGCTTTTTCCCAGGGTGGAAGAGCCTATTACTAGGGGGCATAGGTTTAAGGTGCGAGGGGCAATGTTTAAAGGAGATGTATGAGACAGATTTTTTACACAAAGTGTGGTGGGTGCCTGGAACTCGTTCCCAGGGGAGGTAGTGGAAGCAGATACGGTAGTGACTTTTAAGGGGCGTTTTCAGAAGTACATGATGGGAATAGAGGGATATGGTCCCCGGAAGGGTAGGGGGTTTTAGTTAAGTCGGGCAGCATGGTCGGTGCAGGCGTGGAAGGCCGAAGGGCCTGTTCCTTTGCTGTAATAATATGAGAGTAAATTAACAAGAAATATAAAAACAGTTTGGAATCAATTTTATAAGCGTCTAACAAGCAAGAGAATGATGAAGATCTTAGAGGCAGAGAGAGGAGAAATTAAAGTGGGGACAAGGAAATGTGGAGATTTTAAACAAATACTTTGCATGTTATCATGGCAGAAGACACAAAGAAACTATTGGACATTGTGGCGAACCAAAGATCTAATAAGAATTAGAAACTGAAAATAATATATTTTAAAAAGTACTGATTCAGTGGATTAGCCACGGTAAATGTGCTTGATTAGAGGGATAGGGTTGGGCTGGGGTAAGATGCTCTTTCGGAGAGTCAGTGCAGATTCAAAGGGTTGAATGGCCTCCTACTGCACTGTATGGATTCTCTGAAATTGATTAGCACCCCATCCACCACTTTCAACAGTCATCCCTTCCATCAACAACACACAGCAGCCGCAGTGTTTACCATCTACGACATTCACCAATCCATCCCAGAATGACATATGAACATTGGCATTGGAAGAGGAGTCGGCCATTTGGCCCTTTGAGCATGCTCTGTTATTTAATAACATTAGCTACATTATATCGGTGACTACAAACTCAAAAGTACTTAATTGGCTGTGAAATGATTTGAGACATTGTGAAGGGTGCTGTATAAATGTAGGTTTTGTCTTTTTTTCAATACACCTGCATGCAGTCAGCAGTGTGACGGTAATAATGATGGAACTGGAGGCCCAATAATGAATCTCTAAGGATCATTAATCACAGAACAGTCAATTGATGTTAGGAAAGTGGCTACAAAACGTAACTACGTTTACAAAAACATTTCAACTCTGTAGCTAACTTCCCCCAACATCCCACCCCTGACAATCTCTCACCAGTCTCCCCCCAACCCCTACTCCAACTTATCCCCAATCAAACTCTCCCAACTCCCTCTCTAAACCTTTTTCTAACTTTACACCTACACCCCTCCAGTCTGCCCCCAACCTCCACCTCAACTGCCCTCAAATTTCCTCCCCCAATCTCCTCTCCAACCTCCCTCAAACAGCTCTCCAACTTTCACCCAACCACCCTCTAACATTCCCCCCTAAACCCCTCTCGAACCTCACCCCAAATCCCTTCCAACATTACCCCAACCAACCTCCCCCAACCTTTCGCTCTCCACTCTACACCCCCAAATCAATCCTCCAATTTCCTCCAAATCCTCTTCCAAACTCCCCCAACCAATCTTCCAATTTTCCCTTCAAACCCCTCAATCCCTCCTAATCATATTTACAAAAACAATTCAACTCTGTAGCTGATGCACGTCAATCGAGCACAAGACACAAGGCTTCGGTAACTGAAGGCTTTTATTGCCTAACAATGGAACTATTAGAACATAAGTACACCACTCCAGACTGACGAGGTCCCGCCCGAGCAGGGGGTCTTATACCTCTCCCAGGAGGCGGGGCCCGACTGGGATGTGCCACAACAGCAACAACCACAGGTGTATTCATCCCACAGTGTAAACACCCTAGCCCAACAACAACATTAGAACAATCCCACAGTGTGAACACCCTAGCCCAACAACAACATTAGAACAACCCCACAGTGTGAACACCCTAGCCCAACAACAACATTAGAACAACCCCACAGTGGGAACCAACGATGGTTCACCACATTCACCCCTCCTTTGAGAACAAAGGCCGGCGGGGTGCGAAAACAGACTATATAAAAAAAAGTCAACAATCTACAAGTCCAGACAGTCTGGAGGACCGCACCGTCGTTGTGACCTCCTCAATACCGGCGGTGACACCGGAGCAGGTGCTTGCGGTGGCGTTCTCTCCAAAACAGCGTCCGGCTGTCCTCTCGCGGACTCACGGGCCGGTTGACCCTGATGAAGCGGTAGTGCAGGGGATCCCGGTACATTCTTCGATGGCGCCGATCTCCGAGTCTCAGGCAAGCTGTACAGTGGAGTATAACTGTTATGCACTGGTCCCGGTGCTGACCGCGCCACGTCCGGGGGAGAAATAAGAGATAGGGGATTCGTGACTGGGGGTATGGGAGCGACAGGAGTTGCTACGTCCCCTGCGGGCGCCAGGTCTCGGATCGAGACTGTGTCCTCTCGCCCGTCAGGATATGCCACATAGGCATACTGAGGGTTGGCGTGGAGGAGGTGGACCGGTTCGACCAAGGGGTCGGACTTGCGGGCCCTTACATGTCGCCGCAGAAGGACGGGTCCTGGGTACGTCAACCAGGCTGGTAAAGATATCCCCGAGGACGACTTCCGAGGGAATGAGAACATCCTCTCGTGGGGAGTAGCATTGGTTGCCGTACACAGGAGGGAGCGAATGGAGTGAAGCGCATTTGGGAGGACCTCCTGCCAATGGGAGACTGGAAGGCCTTTGGACTTCAGCGCCAATAGGACAGCCTTCCAGACTGTAGCATTCTCTCTCTCCACCTGTCCATTACCCCTAGGGTTGTAACTCGTGGTCTTACTAGAGGCAATCCCGTATGAGAGCAGGAATTGCCTCAAGTCATTACTCATGAACGACGAGCCCCTGTCGCTATGTATATAGCTGGGGTACCCGAACAGGGTAAAAAGATCACGGAATGCCTTGATCACCGTGGCAATCGATATGTCTGCACAGGGGACAACAAACGGGAACCAGGAGTACTCGTCTATGATGTTAAGAAAGTACACGTTCCGATCTGTTGAGGGAAGGGGGCCCTTAAAATCCACACTCAGCCTCTCGAAGGGGCGAGTGGCCTTGACCAAATGTGCCCGGTCAGGTCGGTAAAAGTGCGGTTTGCATTCCGCGCAAATCCGACAGCTCCTTGTCACTGACCTGACGTCCTCCACCGAGTAAGGCAGGTTGCGGGCTTTGATGAAGTGGTAGAGCCGAGTGACCCCAGGATGGCACAGGTCATTATGGAGGGCGTTCAAGCGGTCCTCCTGCATAGTAGCGCATGTTCCGCGCGAGAGGGCATCCGAGGGCTCATTGAGTTTCCCTGGACGATACATGATATCGTAATTATAGGTGGAGAGCTCAATTCTCCACCGCAAGATCTTGTCGTTCTTGATCTTGCCCCTCTGCGTGTTATTGAACATAAACGCCACGGACCGCTGGTCCGTGATCAGGGTGAACCGCTTCCCCGCCAGGTAATGGCGCCAGTGTCTGACGGCCTCCACAATGGCCTGGGCCTCCTTTTCCACCGCTGAATGCCGAATTTCGGGACCTTGGAGGGTGCGGGAAAAAAACGCGACGGGCCTGCCTGCCTGGTTTAGTGTGGCGGCCAGGGCGAAATCAGATGCATCACTTTCCACCTGAAAAGGGATGGATTCGTCCACCGCGTGCATCGTGGCTTTCGCAATGTCGTGTTTCAATGCCTTGAAGGCCAATTGGGCCTCTGGCGTGAGTGGAAAAGTCGTGGACTTAATAAGCAGACGGGCTTTGTCCGCGTAGTTGGGGACCCACTGCGCATAATAGGAGAAGAAGCCTAGGCATCTCCTCAGTGCTTTTGCGCTAGCGGGCAAAGGAAGTTCAGCAAGGGGGCGCATACGGTCTGGATCAGGGCCGATGACCCCGTTTTCCACCACGTATCCCAGGATGGCTAACCAGCGCGTACGGAATACACACTTCTCCCTGTTGTAGGTCAGATTCAGGCGAGATGCAGTGCGCAAAAAGTTCTGGAGATTTGTGTCATAGTCCTGCTGATCACGGCCGCAGATGGTGACATTATCCAGGTACGGGAAGGTAGCCCGCAGCCCGTTCTGGTCCACCATTCGGTTCATAGCACGCTGGAAGACCGAGACCCCATTGGTGACACCAAATGGAACCCTAAGAAACTGATACAGACGACCATCCGCCTCAAAAGCCGTGTAATGTCGGTCCTGGTGGTAGGCGGACTTAAGGTCTATGGTGGAGAACACCCGGTACTGCGCAATCTGATTGACCATATCAGATATGCGCGGGAGAGGATACGCATCCAGCTGCGTATATCGATTAATGGTCTGACTGTAATCAATGACCATCCGGGGTTTGTTCCCGCTCTTAACCACCACGACCTGTGCTCTCCACGGACTAACGCTGGGCTGTATGATCCCTTCTTTGAGGAGCCGCTGAATCTCAGATCTGATGAAGATCCGATCTTCAGCGCTGTAACGCCTACTTTTAGTAGCGATGGGCTTGCAGCCTGGTACCAGATTCTTAAATAAAGAGGGTGTGGTGATCTTTAATGTGGAAAGATTGCATGCGGGGCGCTTTGGACAATTTGGAGGCTGCAGCTGGTCCCCTACTGTCAGCGAAGGGAGTGGCCCACCGTACTGTAGGATCACACTCTTCATGTGGGCCATAAAGTTTAGTCCGAGAATTGGTGCGCAAAGATGCGGCAACACAAGGAGCCTGTATCGCTCGTAAATTGTGCCCTGCACTTTCAGAGTTACCACACAACGTCCTTGAACCAGTACAGATCGGGACCGTGATGCCATAGAAATTGTCTGTTTGGCAGGTAGAACCTGGAGTCCACACCTCTTTACAGTGTCAGGGTGAATAAAGCTCTCAGTGCTCCCGCTGTCAAACAGACAATAAACTGTACGACCATTTACCTTAATGTTCATCATTGAACAGTCAAGCCTGTGGTGCTTAGCCTGGTTCAGGGTGATCGACGCCACCGTTGGCCCTTGGACGTCACTGCAGGCAGCTGAGGTCGATGCTGAGGACCCCTGCTGGTCGCTCCTGGTCGTCGTCGACCAAAATGGCCACCCCCATGAATCGCACATGGTTGAGGGCGCCAAGTGTAGCGACTCCTGGTGGTCATCCTCCTCCGACTCCGCCGACCACAATGGCGTCGTCCTGGACTCGCACGTGGACGGACCCCGTGGGTACTTCGACGTCGATGGTGATGATCCCCGTTTTGGAGGGTCACAGGCTGCACTGCCGTTCTTGGGCTTCGATCTGCAGACCTTCGCGTAGTGCCCCTTTTTACCGCATTGATTACAGACCACCGCTTTAGCAGGACACCTTTGTCGTGGATGCTTGGCTCCTCCGCAGAAGTAGCACCGCGGGCCGCCTGGGGCTGCCGCCGTCGTCGGGTCTATATGGGAGCACGCCATAATACTGCACTTCGAGCCCGTGGGGCGAGGAGGGATTTGTGACTGCTCCTGCCACGTTGTCTCCACGTGGTCCTCCGGATACAGGACCAAGCTCTTCGAAGCCGCCTCAAGCATTTCAGCCGTCTCCATAGCTTGGGTCAGGTTGAGATTCCCCTTTTCCAGCAGCTTGAGACGGATGTACGAAGACCCTACCCCTGCCACAAACGCATCTCGGGCGAGGTCGTACATGTACTGCTCAGCCGACACAGCTTTGCAGTCGCAGCCCCTGGCAAGCTGCAAGAGCTCATTGGCGTAATCCTCCATGGTTTCGCCCGACTGCCGACGTCGTGTAGCGAGGAGGTAACGAGCGTGGATCTCGTTGGGAGGTCTCGTGTAGCGCTTTTTTAAAAGCTCGAGGGCCCTCGGGTAAGTGGTGGCCGCACGGATCGCGAGGTAGACAGTGTCGCTTACCCTCGCATGGAGGACCCGGAGTCTGTCGTCATCTGTGATGACCGCTGCAGAGGCTGCCAGGTAGTCCTCGAAACACTTCAGCCAGTGGTCGAAGGTGTTAGAGGCGCCGACCGCACGTGGATCCAGCGTCAAACGCTCTGGCTTTAGTATTTGTTCCATACTCTCCTTTCCGTCGAGAGCTTATTGTTAGGCAATAAAATTGATGCACGTCAATCGAGCACAAGACACAAGGCTTCGGTAACTGAAGGCTTTTATTGCCTAACAATGGAACTATTAGAACATAAGTACACCACTCCAGACTGACGAGGTCCCGCCCGAGCAGGGGGTCTTATACCTCTCCCAGGAGGCGGGGCCCGACTGGGATGTGCCACAACAGCAACAACCACAGGTGTATTCATCCCACAGTGTAAACACCCTAGCCCAACAACAACATTAGAACAATCCCACAGTGTGAACACCCTAGCCCAACAACAACATTAGAACAACCCCACAGTGGGAACCAACGATGGTTCACCACAGTAGCTAACCTCCCCCCAACATCCCCTCTAACCACTTCTCTAACTTCTCCCAACTCCCTTCAATCACACTCCAATTCCATATCAAACTCCCCCACAGTCCCCCTTGAATCTCACCCCCAGCCCCCTTCAATCTCTCTCAACATTCCCTCCAATCTCCCTGCAAATGCTTCCTGTAACCCCCAGCCACACACCCTCCTGCCCACCTGTACTCTCTCTCACACGCACGCCGACGCACACAGCATCCAGTTGGCTCTGAAATAGGGGTTTGACTTACCATGGCTGAGATTCTCTGTCCTCTGCAGTTTTCTCAGCAGTGAAAGGTGGCACTCTGTTTGCTGGCAGCGGGATCCTCAAGTCCCATTGCTGTCAATGGGAATTCCCATTGAAGCCCGTGGCAGGACGTGCACTGCTGGCTGGACTAGAGAATCCCGCCGGCATGAGCAGCTGGAGGATTCCAGCCCATATTTCAAGCAAGCCATACTCTCATTTGTTATGCGTCTGCTGCTGACCTTTGGGCAACTTCGTAATTTTCTGCTAATTTTCTTGTAATTGTTCCAAAAAAAAATCACAGCTACAAAGCTGCTTAAAGGTTGGAAGCACGGCAACAACGCAATGAAACTAACCTGACACTGGCAGACTGGCTTTAAAAATCATGGGCAGGATTTTCCACTGTGCTCGCCTCAAGACCGGAAAATCCCACCCCAGGTCAACGGACCTTTGCTTGGTCCATGTCCTGCCTGCTACGATTCCCATGGCAGGCGGGACAGGAAAATTCTGTATATCCCTCAGCCCGATCGATGTTTTTGTTAAGCCAGTTTGTCAAGTCTGAAGCTCTGGTTATTCAGTGTGGAAGACAAGAAACTCTGATGCACCGAACCTGGGCCTCCCCACAGCCCTGGGCCTTGATTTAACACAGTGCCATTCGTGGTGACTTTGCAACAATGTTCAGTGAACCATCTTTTTGCCATTTGGCAATAAACAAAACATATTTAGCAGAACCCTTATCCATGTACAAAACACTATAGGCAGTATTCTCCCATGCCTCCACCAACAGGTTCAATGGCAGGATTGGGGGGGCAGGGGAAGGAGGGGGGGAGTTTGGTAGGAGGCCCAAAAATTGGTTTCAGGCTACCATGAATTTCCTGTGTGTGGGATCTTCCACTGGTGATCACTATGGTGGATCTGGGATTCCTCATGAAACCAATTTGCATCCTGCTAATAGGATGCAGATGGAGGCCTGACCGGAATTGTGCCGCATGCCCAATTTTACACAATACCAGCGGGAAAACACACGGTTCTGGGACATGTCTGGAACTTGGAGGGCCGAAGGGCCTGTTCCTGTGCTGCAATTTTCTTTGTTCTTTGTTCTAGACCTTTGCAACATCCGCCCTCCAGTATTACCCCAATTCCCCCCCCAATATCTTCCCTGAGATAAGGGGACCAAAAATGTTCACAATATTCTAGGTGTAGTCTAATTAGTGCCTTGTATGTTTTTGGAAAATTTCCCTATTTTTATTCTCCATTCCCTAAGACCAACATTCCATTTGCCTTCCCAATTCCTGCTGAACTTACATGCTAGCTTTTTGTGATTTATGCATGAGGACTCCCAAATCCCTCTGTGTTGCAGCTTTTTGCCATCTTTCTCCATTTAAATAATATTCAGCTCCTTTATTCTTCCTACCAAGATAACTTTACATTTTCCTATTTTATACTCCATCTGCAAAGTTTTTGCCCACTTATCTAACCTGTCTATATCCCTCTATAGACACTTTGTGTCATCCTCACCACTTGCCTTCCCACCAATATACGTGTAATCTGCAAACCTGGCAATAGTACATTCACTTCCCTCGTCCAAGTCATTAATATATATTGTAACTAATTGTGGCCCCAGCACTGAACCCTGTGGCACTCCCTAAGCTACAGGTTGCCATCCTGAAAATGTGCCTCTTACCCTGATGGTACTATCAAGCCTACCCTGCCACCGAAGATGAAGCAAAACACCTGGATGCATAATTAAGCCGGTCAGGACCAGAAGACATTGGGCGGGATTTTCTAACTGCGCTCGTCCCAAAACTGGAAAATTTTGCCCGAGATCAATGGACCTTTCTATGGGCCGTCCCTCGCACGCTACAATTCCCACGGTGGGCAGAACGGGAAAATTCACCCCATTATGTGGTTTCCCGTTAACCTCTGCAGCAGGAAACATGCTCCGTCCCTGCCATAGTACATCTGTGGGCTGCAGAATGGAAAGAAAGGACAGGTGGGGTGGCCAATTGGCTATGGTTTCTCAAAATTAATTTATGAGGTGTGGACATCGCTGGCTAGCTGACCATTGCGCATCCCTAGTTGCCCTTGAGAAGGCAATAATGAACTGCCTTCTTTGACCATTGCTGTCCCTGAGGTGTAGGTACACCAACAATGCTGTCAGGGAGGGAATTCCAAGATTTTGACCTAGAGATAGTGAAGGAACAGCTGTATATTTCCAAGTGAGTGACTTGGAGAGGCAACTCCAAATGGTGGTGTTCCCAGGTACCTGCTGCCTCTGTCCTTCTAGATGGTAGCAGTTTGGGTTTGGAAGATGCTGCATAAGGAGCCTTGATGAGTTTCTGCAGTACATCTTGTCGATGATGCACATGGCTGCCAGTGTTCATCTGTGATGGAGGGAGTGAATGTTTGTGGAGGGGGTACCAATGAAGTGGAATGCTTTGTCCTGGATGATGTTGAGTTTCATGAATATTGTTGGAACTGCACTCATCCAGGCAAGTGGAGAGTATGCCATCACATTCTGACTTGTAGATGGTGGACAAGCTTTGTGGAGTCAGGAGGTGATTTATTTGACACAGGATTCTCAGCCTCTGACCTGCTATAGTAACCACAGTATTTATATGGCTAATCCAGTTCAGTTTCTGGTCCATGGTAACACCCAGGATGTTGATAGTTGGGGATTCAAGGATGGTAATGCTGAATGTCAAGGGGCGATGGTTAGATTCTCCCTTGTTGGAGATGGTCATTACGTTGTGGAGTGTAAACAGTATTTGCCACTTATCAGCCCAAGCCTGGATGTTGCCCAGGTCCTGCTGCATTTGGACATGGACTGTTTCACTGCCTGAGGAGTCGCGAATGTTTAAAGTTTTAAAGTTTATTTATTAGTATCACAAGTAGGCTTACGTTCACGCTGCAATGAAGTTACTGTGAAAATCCCCGAGTCGCCACACTCCAGTGCCTGTTCGGGTACACTGAGGGAGAACTTAGCACGGCCAATGCACCTAACCAGCATGTCTTTCGGACTGTGGGAGGAAACTGGAGCACCCGGAGGAAACTTAAGCAGACACAGGGAGAACGGCCGGAATTGAACCTGGTACTGTGAGGCAGCAGTGCTAACCACTGTGCCACCGTGCTGAAAATGTACACCTCTCTTTTCTTTAAATTCAACACAAATTTCTAAACTGGGTTCTCACGTTTAGCCAGATATCTGGTGAGCTAGGTCACTTGGAGTTCGGCACCCAAGTGTTTGATTATAAATCAATCCCCGAAGATCACCATCAACTAAACATGCACACAGTATAGATAATATACAGCCAGCAAATATTCTGTGCGCAAAACACATAGTAGTTCATTTTCAATTCTGAAACCAATACAAGATTTCCTCATCAGTGAACATCCCCAAATCTGACCTTATGATGAAAGGAACGTTGATGCTGAAGAGCTGAGTATTTTGGGCCCAGAACACTAATCTGAGGATCTCCTGGAACTGAGATGATTGACCATCAATCTCCACAATCACCTTCCTTTGTGCCTGGTATGACTCCAGCCAGTGGAGGATTTTCTCCCGGTTCCCATTCACTCCAGTTTTGCTAGGGTACTTGAGTTTTAAGGGTGTCACACATGATCAAATGCTGCCTTGATGTCAAGGGTAGTCACTCTAAGCTCATCTCTGGCATTCAGCTTTTTTGACCATATTTCAGCCAAGGTCAGGAACTGAGTGACCCCAGTGGAACACAAACTGAGCATTGGTGAGCAGGTTATTGCTAAGTAAGTGCTGCTAGATTACGCTGTTGATGACCCCTTCCATCACTTTACTGATGTAAACTGAGGTAATTGACCAGGTTGGATTTGTCCTGTTCTATTGATGGAATATTGTCAGGGCCCATAGCCTTTGCAGTATCCAGTATCAGCACTGGTCTATTTATCACCAAACTGAAGTTAAATTTTGTCCCCTGTCTGTCTAAACAATTGTAAACTAAGTAGTAAATGAAAGAACAGCTGACGGTTCATATTGCCTTCCTGACTCTCCCAATCACAATATTCACTGGCTGTTTTTTTAAGAATGATTCACCTAATTATATTTACTTCTGTACACTGTTTAAGCCTTCAAAAATCATTGGAACATATCTCAATGTTAAGTGTGCAAACAAGGAACTAAGTAACAATATCTGTGTAATATTTCTCTTCAAGCCAAGTAAATAAAAGCTGACACAGGTCAGTGAGTAACTATTTCTTTGCCATCTGCTATATTGGGTGAATGTGTTGCCCATGGCTCTGAAGTGACATTCTTGCCTCTGAGTCAAATGGTTGTAGGTTCATCTTCCACCCCAGGATACAAAATCCAGTCTGATGCTCCAGTGCAATAATGGGGGAGTGTTGCTTGTCAGAAGTATTGCCGGGATTCTCCGACCTAACCCGCGACTAACATTCTCCACTCCCACTGCTGTGAATGGTGTTTTGGCTGAGATGCAAAAGGTGCTATATAAATGCAAGTTTCATCTGTCTGTGTAGTGAACTCTTGTGTTTTTCACATGGTGTCTATTCTCCATTTCCAGTGGTGCTGCTGAAGATGTCCACAGTATGAAGGAGAACCAGTGCAGAGTGCCACAGCAAGGTGATAATGTAGGATTGACCATGCCATGCATGTTACTTCGGGTAGATGCTGAGCAGAGGCCATGCTTTTAACCCAGTGCAGTGGGACAGAAAGCAAACCAGCCACTCCATAAGCTGCTCTTGCAGGCATTCTGGTAGCTGGCAAATGTGATGTGTGAGGACATGGCCTGAGACAGTCCTGTCACAGGAGTAAAGGACACATGAAAGTAGCTTTATAAAGAACAGTATGCATCCCTTCCCCATTCCCTGGCAGCATGTCACTGTTACATGGCCTATTGAGGAAAATGCCATCTTTTCAATAACAGATCACAAGGTAAACTGTGATAACACAAAGCATGCGTGTGTTCATGCGAATAGCAGGGTCTGCCTGTGATTCCAGTTTCCTATGTCTTGATGAATAGTACATTATCGTGCCTTAAGGTCAGCTAGAAACACAGCTTCATTATTTATAGGTCCTGTATAAAACTGCATGGGATAAAATGAAATTTTTCTTCTTTTCAATATGTGTAGTGCTCTATCAGAGCAGCGATCAGTCATCAAAGGGATGTTTGGATATGTGTTGAGCTACTTTAGATGGTCACTGCAATCAACATAATCCATTATCACCCTGCATCATGGGGAGTACCATTTCATAATAGCAGCTTTGTAAAATCTCAAATTTATGTGTGGATATATATTAATAATAGGAAAATGAATCGCCAACGGTATTGGAATAATACCAGCTCTCAACGATGAACAAAATAGCCATCTCTGGTATCGTTCATTTAATAGAATCATAGAAAGTGTACTGCATGGAGACAGGCCACTTGCCCCATCGTATCTGCACTGGCCATTTTTTAAGAAGCCTAATGCCACTTTCCAGCATTCGGCCCATAGCCCTGCAGGTTACTTCCCTTCAGGTACACATCCAGACACCTTTTCAATGAGATGAGATTTTCTGCCTCTACTACCCTTTCAAGTTGTACGTTCCAGATCCCTATCTGGGTGAAAGTCTTTTCTTAATTTTCCCTCTAATCTTTCTGCCAATCACTTTAAATCTGTTCCCCCTATTCACTGACCTCTCTGCTGAGGTAAAAAGACACTTACCATCCACTCTATTAAGGCCCCTCACACTTTTGTACATCTCAATCAAATCTCCCCTCAGCCTCCTCTGTTCCAAGGAGAACAACCCCAGCCTATCCAATCTTTCCTCATAACTGAAAATTTCCAGTCCTGGCAACATCCTCATAAATCTCTTCTGTTCCCTCTCTAATGCAATTACATCCTTTTTATAATGAGGTGACCAGAACTGCACACAGAACCTCAAGTTG
The DNA here is from genome assembly GCF_964213995.1 of Mustelus asterias. Taxonomy (NCBI): domain Eukaryota; kingdom Metazoa; phylum Chordata; class Chondrichthyes; order Carcharhiniformes; family Triakidae; genus Mustelus; species Mustelus asterias. Next base: position 58,066,380 of record NC_135813.1, on the reverse strand, counting down.
TGGCCTAACTAATGTTTTATATAGTTTCAGCATAACTTCCCTGCTGTTATATTCTACACCTTGACTAATGTAGAAAATGATTCCATTGGCTTCTTAACCACCTTTTCACCCTGTGGACATTCATTCCAAGTTCTCACACTTCCTTTACACTCTCAGTATCCTCCCATTTATTGTGTAATGCTTTGCCTTATTGACCTCCCCAAATGCATCACCTCACACTTCTCTGGGTTGAATTCCATTTGCCATTTTTTTGCCCACTTGACCAGTCGATTGATATCTTCCTGCAGTCTATCCTCACTACAGCAATCCTCCTCACTATCAACTGCACGGCGAATTTTTGGGTCACCTATAAAGTTCTTGATTATTTATCTCCAAAGAGTTAATACCACAAAAACCAAGGGATCCAATACCAAGCCTTCCAGTCGCAAAAACATCTGTTAATAGTTTCCCTTTGTTTCTTGCCACTGAACCAATTTTGCATCCAGCCTGCTACATTGTCCTGGATCCCATGGGCTTTTTTTTCAACCTGTCTGCCATGTGGGACCTTGTCAAAAGCCTTGCTAAAATCCATGGAGACCACATCAACTGCACTACCCTCATCAATCTTCCTAGTTACTTCCTCAAAAGGTTCCATCAAGTTACTCAGACATGACCTTTCCTTAACAAATCCATGCTGATTATCCTTGAATGATCCATGCCTTTCTAAGTGACAGTTTATCCTGTCTCTCAGATTTGTTTCCAAGAATATTTCCACTCCTGAAGTTAGCCTAATGGCGATAATTATTCCGTCTATCCCTCACTCCCTTTCTAAACAGAAGTACAACATTAGCAGACCTCCAATCCTCCGGAGCTCACCTATGTCCAGTGAGGATCAGGAATTGATGATAAGCCCTTTCTCTGTTTCTTCCCAACAGCCTAGAGCACACTTATCTGGCCCTGCTGATTTAGCTACTTGCAAGGATGTCTATCCCCTTAGTACTTCCTCACTCTTTTGTTTATCATAACATTTACTTCACACTCCTCTTCTGTGAAGGAAATGCATGAATAAATAGAAGAATTAATTTGGAATTCCAATATTATATTTTATATGACCATTTTTCTCCAAAAGCCTTAAAGCATGGGCGGTGCTAGCTGACAGCTTTGGTTTCAAAGGGTGTTAAACAAACATCATCTGTATCACGCTTAAAGTAACATCAGGGCCTTTCATGTTCTCTTCACACTAAGGAAAGCTAAGAAAAAGCTCTAAAGTCATTTTCAAAGGAGCTTTAAAAGCTTGTATCATGGTATTGCATCTGCTTATCTATTCAGAAGTCATTCTTAAATCTTACCTCAAACAAGCTTTAAAAAATCTATTCCCCTATTAAAAGTTTGAAATCACTTCTCTAAAAAATAGAAACAATTGGAGGGAAACAGGAAAGATATTAAAGACATATTTTAGAATAGTATGACCATATGTCAGACTCTCAGTGTGAATAATAAAACAATTTTAACAATTAAATTTAAAAAATTTAAAAAAAAAATCCAATTCAATCAAATCAAGTCCAATTCAGAGTCTCAACAAGTTGAGACATTCCCGATCCAAGCTGATTGGAGTAGGGCTCTCACCTCCTGTCTTGGGCTTGATCTACATGATCCAAGCTGATTGGAGTAGGCTTGATCTCATTTGCATCTTAGAGAAAAATAAGGGGACAGCTAAGATGAGTTAATCAAAGAGCTAACACCCATTGCTGCTAAAGAATGATGTGATCTGGTTTAGAAGAGTATGACTGTTCCAGTTTCCTTTCAGAACATGAGGAATACTGTAGAAGGGTGCAGGGAGAACACCCTCAATATTTTGGATACCGTAAAGCAGATAGCTTTTTTGCCCAACTGCCAACAACTGATTTACTTGGGGATTTAAATAAAACATTACTTTGAATATTGATAGGTATTCCTAAATTATGGTTAACTGTAGTATTGTGTTTTTAAAGTTTTATTGGATTCTGTATTAGAACTAAGGCTATGTTTGTTATCTTTTATAGTCATTAACGTTGCATAGTCCTCTCACATGCTCCTCAGTTTAAAGTGTATTGCATGCTAAGTAGTTTTGTAATAAACTTGTAAATAAATTGGAATAGAATAATGTCTCTTGTAGTCTTCCGCATGTAGTATGAGAATCAAAAAAAAAGAACCAATCTCGGCCTTTTGGCTAAGATCAAGTGTATTATCGACATGCTGTGCTTGGTTGAAATCATTAGGTTACATTTTAGCTTCATTTGAAGCAATTTTTAAAAGCGGCATCTCGGCCTTTTGGCTAGGATGCAAATGAGATCAAGCCTTGGAGGAGGAGCTATGCCTACTCCAATCAGCTTGGATCATGTAGATCAAGCACAAGGCAGGAGGTGAGAGCCCTGTCTTGTTGAGACTCTGAATTGGACTTGATTTGATTGAAATGGAATAAAAACAAAACAAAAAAAAGAACCAATCTCTCTTGTATTTTCTGAAAGTGGAAAGATAGATTTTTTGAAGAGAGACCCCTGGACCCTTATAATATCCGGGTAAAGAACAAAGAAAATTACAGCACAGGAACAGGCTCTTCGGCCCTCCAAGCTTGCACCGACCATGCTGCCTGACTTAACTAAAACCCCCTACACTTCCGGGGACCATATCCCTCTATTCCCATCCTATTCATGTACTTGTCAAGACGCCCCTTAAAAGTCACTACCGTATCCGCTTCCACTACCTCCCCCGGCAACAGGTTCCAGGCACCCACTACTCTCTGTGTAAAATATCTGCCTCGTACATCTCCTTTAAACCTTGCCCCTCGCACCTTAAACCTAAGCCCCCTAGTAATTGACTCTTTCACCTTGGGAAAAAGCTTGTGACTATCCATGCCTCTCATAATCTTGTAGAATTCTATCAGGTCTCCTCTCAACCTCCGTCGCTCCAGTGAGAACAAATCAAGTTTCTCCAACCTCTCCTCATAGCTAATGCCCTCCATACCAGGCAACATCCTGGTAAATCTTTTCTGTACCCTCTCCAAAGCCTCCACATCCTTCTGGTAGTGTGGCGACCAGAATTGAACATTATATTCTAAGTGCGGCCTAACTAAGGTTCTATAAAGCTGCAACATGACTTGCCAATTTTTAAACTCAATACACTGGCCAATGAAGGCAAGCATGCCGTATGCCTTCTTGACTACCTCCTCTACCTGCATTGCCACTTTCAGTGACCTGTGTACCTGTACACCCAGATCCCTTTGCCTATCAATACCCTTAAGGATTCTACCATTTACTGTATATTTCCTATCTGCATTAGACCTTCACATTTGCATTACCTCACATTTGTCCGGATTAAACTCCATCTGCTAGTTCTCCGCCCAAGCCTCCAACTGATCTATATCCTGCTGTATCCTATGATGGTCCTCATCGCTATCCGCAAATCCACCAACCTTTGTGTCGTCCGCAAACCTACTAATAAATCCAGTTACATTTTCCTCCAAATCATTTATATATATTACAAACAGCAAATGTCCCAGCACTGATCCCTGAGGAACACCACTTGTCACCGCCTTCCATTTAGAAATGCACCCTTCCGCTGCTACCCTCTGTCTTCTTTGACTGAGCCAGTTTTGTATCCACCTTGCCAGCTCACCTCTAATCCCATGCGACTTCACCTTCTGCACCAGTCTGCCATGAGGGACCTTGTCAAAGGCCTTACTGAAGTTCATGTAGACAACATCCACTGCCCTACCCTCATCAATCATCTTCGTCACTTCCTTGAAAAACTCGATCAAGTTCGAGAGACACGACTTCCCCTTCACAAAACCATGTTGCCTCTAACTAATACGTCCACTTATTGCCGAGTGGGAATAAATCCTGTCTCGAAGAATCCTCTCCAATAATTTCCCTACCACTGATGTAAGGTTCACCGGCCTGTAATTACCTGGATTATTCTTCCTACCCTTCTTAAACAAAGGAACAACATTGGCTATTCTCCAATACTCTGGGACGTCCTTACCAAATAAACCTGTTGGACTTTAACCTGGTGTTGTTAAACTTCTTACTGTGTTTACCCCAGTCCAACGCCGGCATCTCCACATCATGACGTCCCCTGTAGCCAGTGAGGATACAAAGATTTCTTTCAAGGCCCCAGCAATTTCCTCCCTTGCCTCTCTCAGTATTCTGGGGTATATCTCATCAGGCCCTGGGGACTTGTCTACCTTAATGTTTCTCAAGAACCCCAATACCTCTTCCTTTTTGATCTCAACATGACTCAAACTATCTACACATCCTTTCCCAGACTCATCATCCACCAAGTCCTTCTCTTTGATGAATACTGATACAAAATACTCATTTATTACCTCACCCATTTCCTCTGGCTCCACGCATAGTTATAACTTGTATAACCACGGGTAGTTATAACTTGGCAAAACAAATGATAGAACAAGCTATCTGGGAAAAGATAATATATCTCTTAATAGTCGTTTTCCTTATGGGAGATGTGATTCACTTTCTCAGACCCAAAATAAGTGTCTGTGTGAAGTTGCTGCCTTGAACTCGGATGAGGGTGATTGTTGAGGGAGTGCTTTTGATCTTGGATAATCTATACTTGGGGCTAGAGTTATAATCTATATAATCACTTCAACTGTAAGTCTACATCATCTCCCTCTTTTGTAAAGACAGATGCAAATTATTCCTTACGAACTATACCCATATCTTCTGCCTCCACACGTTACCTTTTCAGTTTTTTATGAACCCAAAAGTTTATTTATTAGTCACAAGTAAGGCTAACATTAACACTGCAATGAAGTTACTGTGAAATTCCCCTAGTCTTTCCTTAGTTTTTCTCATAGTCTTAGGACGGAATTTATGCTCCCCTCTCAGCAGGTTCTGAGGTGGGTGGGATACTTGTGAAATTGAGTGGTTGGGATTCCCTCTGGGATTTCACACTGGAACAGGCAGGGCCTTAGAGAAGAAGCCTGAACGTGTCCCAATTAAGGACCCCAGTGGCCATTTAATGAACACCTAAGGGTCTTTTCCTGCTCAACCTCAATTTTTAGGCTGGTGGGCAATGACAGTTGCCTATGAATCTTCCCTGACGTACCTCGATACCACATTTTCGATCACTCTGTAAAATTCAAGAGAATCCAGAGGAGATGGGGAGGAAGTTGGAAGAATTAATTCCTGCTGATATTATAGTGACTGGGGTTTGTCACAATAAATCTGGAATATGCAACGGCTGCCATTGTTTTATTAACAAGTGACAAATGCCTCCTAAGATTCCAAATTATTTACAATGGCGTGAGAATAAAGGGGTATTTTTTTTAACTCACTATTCTTTTTATACAGCATAAAGCATAGAAGAGCTGAAATTCCACAGTGTGTACACACACACGTATTCACACACACACACACACATGTACACACACACACATGTACTCACACACATAAGCACGCACAAGCACACACACACACGCACACACACACACATGGACACACACACGCATTCACACACACACGCGCGCACACACACACACGCGCGCATGCATTCACACGCACACACACACATGGACACACACACACATGGACACACACACACGCATTCACACACACACATGCACACACACACACATGGACACACACACACGCATTCACACACACACACGCGCGCGCACACACACGCGCATGCATTCACACGCACACACACACACACGCACCACAACACTCCTGAGAAGGGCTGCATACTAGTCCAGGTCTGTGCTGGAGTTGCAGAATGGCTCTTGTGAGGGAATGGTTTGTGCTCACCCCTTACAATGTCAGTGAAATAGACAGTGTGGGACAAAGGTTGGAGATTCATTGGTTATGCCCATGACCTCGGGTTTCTAGAGAGTCAAAATATCATGGCATGCAAAGTGGGAAAGGACATAACAGAAATGAGAGTCCAAATTGATGCGCAGGCCTGAGCTGTGGCCAAGCCGCCCCACTATCTCCCAGGCTTTGTCATTCTCCTCCAATCCAATTCAACCATCAATGTCACATTTTTCAGCTTTGGGTTTTGGTGCATTCAGCATTACAGTTGAAATGAATACAGAAGTCAGTCTGAGCTGGTTGATTGCTGTTTGGATTGGATTGCTACATAGAAATTGGGCCATCACCTCATGACTTGCATGCTTCAATAGAGTCGATATGATCTTGTTTTCTTGTTTGGAATTTTTGGGTAAAGTCTTTTCCAAAATAATTGCAGTGCTCAGGTGAGGTGGTAAAACCCATTACCATAATGATAGTAGACAGCACTACCCATGACCAGTCAATGCCAGGTTTCAGGAACATAACCAGCCCACCATTCAATATGATCATGGCTGATCTTCAGCTTCAACTCCACTTTCCTGTCTGCTCCTAATATATCTGAGCTTTAAGTATACTCAATGATGGAACATCTGAAACCCTGTGGAGTAGAAAATTCCAAAGATTCGCAACATTTGAGTGAGGAAATTTCTCCTCACCTCAGTCCTAAGTAATCAGCCCCTTACACTGAGACTGTCCTTGTGCTTTTGATTCCCCAGCCAGGGGAAACAACCTCTCAACGTGTACCCTGTCAAATCCCTGCATAATCCTGACTGTTTTGATGAGATCACCTCTCATTCTTCTAAACTTCAGAGAATATAGACCAATTTACTCAGCCTTTCATTGTAGGACAACTCTCTCATCCCAAAGACTAATCTAGTGCACCTTCGCTATATTGCCTCTAATGCAAAGTTATCTTTCCTTAAATATGGAGACCAAAACTGCACCCCATATTTCAGATGTGGTCTCACCAAAGCTCGGTACAATTGTAGCAAGACTTTTTATTGTCACACTCCAACCCCTTTGCAATTAGGCCAACATGTTATTTGCATTCCTAATTGCTTGCATTGTAACTTTTGGTCTTCTTTGTATGAGAACACCCGAGTCCCTCTGAACATTACCATTTACAAGTTTTATGCCTTTTAAAAATATTCTGCCTTTTTGTTCTTTCAACAAAATGAATAACCTGATACTTTTCCATATTATACTTTAGCTTTCGCAGGCTGTAGTCTACATCTGACACTATTTCTTATGTTCCTGACACTTGGGTAGTATTGTAATGGGATTTACCACTCAACAAATGTGTCTGTATCTCTTTACAGCCTCTTTGTTTCTCCCTCATAGCTTGCATTCTCACCACTTTGTATTGTCAGCAAACTTAGATATACTCTCTGTTTTTTCATCTAATGAGCAGGAGAAGTAAAGTGGCCACAGTCAGAAGTACCATTGGCTTTGGGTAGGTGGGTCCCTGGAGGAGTGTCAATAGGACTCTCGATAGAAGAAATGCCATCAAAATGACGATGAGTGTGCACAATCTGCAGCTGTGACATAGCCACAGAACAGGTCAATGAAAGGCGACCATGGACTGTCCCGAACAAAACATTCACATCCCTGCTCAGTCCACCATCACAGGAGCTCTGGCTGATGGCAATGATATTGTTTACATATCTTCACACTTCCCCTTTGGAGAACTGAATGAAGTAGTGGAAGGAATTGCAGGATGGTTATCACTCTGACAGGTTGTGATGTGAATGCTTCTCTAATGGCCATAAGCAATTTTGTACCATGTATGGAGGGAGGTTTCATGGCTTTTCACAGTCCAAATAATGAAGCAGGGCAACTACACCCACTGGGTATGAGTAGCCTTCATGCCAAACCAGAATTCTAGATCTGAATTCATGTCTGATGATTCGAAACTCTGAGTCAGAACCAAGATTGCTTCTATGAATCCAAAGATAAAATATATTGGAGTATGAATAATAAGTACAGGATTTACAAGTAGTTTTCAACCTACAAAAACTTTGTCTACATTTAGTCTCTAATTGACATTAGTATTAACATTCTTTGACCATTTTCCTACATTGGGCTTGAAGGAACAGACAAGATTACATATAGTTCCAGCTCTTCCAGCTCTTGCTCATTCCTACTTGCCCTTGAAAAGATGCTGGTGAGATGCCTTCTTGAATTGCTGCAGTACATGTTGTGTAAGTACATCCACAGTGCTGTTGGGGAGGGACTTATACAAGATGATGGAACAGTGATGTCATTCCTAGTCAGGATGCGTGGGTGACTTGGACAGGAACTGACACGTGCTGGTATTCCCATGTGTCTGTTGTTCTTGTTCTTTTGGGTGGTAGAGGTAATGGGTTTTGAAGGTGCTGTTAAAGAAGCCAATGATGAGTTGCTGCAGTGTTGCCACCGTGCTTTGGTGGTGGAGGGAATGAATGTTGATTATGCCAGATGAGATGCCAGTCAAGCAGATTGCCTTGTTGTAGATGGTGTCGAGCTTTTTGAGTGTGGTTGGAGTTGTACTCATCCAGACAAGTGGAGAGAACACCAGTACTTTCCTGACTTATGCCTTGTAGATGGTGGATAGGCTTTGGGGAACATTGGCGAGTCACTCACCACAGAATTTTCAACCTCTGACCTGACCTTGCAGTTGTTGAATTTATTTGGCCAGTCCAGTCAATTCCTGGTCAATAGTGACTTTGGGGAATGGTGAATTTGATGACGGCAATGCCGTTGAATGTTGAGAGGAGGTGGCTGTATAGACTCTTTCCTGTTAGAGATGGTCATTGCCTCACACGTGTATGTCGCAAATGTTACTTGCCACTTACCAGCCCAAGGTTTAACGAGGTTTGGTCTTCCTTCGAGGACCTTCACATCAGACTAACAATGAGCAATACTATAGGAGATCTGCTAGTGAAACCAAACTATTTCATGGAACATTGAAGTTACATTAGCAGGTCTCCCAGAGTGTCCTTGTGGAGCTTAGTCTTTGTGTGAATGTCAGAACTGGTTGGGGAAAGCTCTTTAAAGAGCGAGGTAATCAAAGTGTCTGCAGGCAAGAGTGTAAATAAATATTGCCAGTATTTGATTTAATCCCATGTGGGAGTGTTTATTTTTGAACTATGGCAAATGTTTGTATCATTAGCAACCAGTATTAGCCATCATCTTCCATCCCTAGCTTTCATTGCAAATTTTTTAAAGCATTATCCTGATTTATATGACAATTGACTGTGATTTTTCATTCACAGATTACATTAATAAATCTGTAATAATAATTTAATGCATTTGTTTTCTTTCACTAGAAACTGGCTGTTTCCCTTTGGATTTTGTGCATTTAAAAAAATATATACTCATCTAAGTTTCTTCTGTTACTTATACACAGAGGGCAGAATTCTCCATTTTTTGCATTCACGCTCCAAGGCTGCATTCCCACCTTATACTCAGCTGATGTTGAGACTATTGAGTTCTGCCTTTCCCTTTAGCTATGCCGAATGAAATGATTGGCTTTCAGTTGCATCCTGGACAACGGGGTTTCTCTCCTTTGTAATTGACCTGGATTCTGTCAACTGTAATGGCACCAACATGTGAGTGTGCCTCCCAGACAGGAGCATCACAGCCCAGTGTAGTGATCCTCCCAAACAGAACCAATCTCACTTTAATTTGTGAACAATGCCATTGCTCTGGAACATCAAAATGCTGTTGCTACACCTGGACTTCAGGACCGAGTTGATAGTATTTACATTGCTGGGCCAGTTAAGTGGTAAATGATTCCCCTCCCCGCCACCGCAAGCGGTTTATTGACAGTGTAGAATTCAGCTATGGTAATATTGTTGAATGTCAAGGGGCGATTATTAGATTTTCTTTTGACATTACCTCGTACTTGTGTGGTGCTAATTATATTTAGCAGTCATCAGTCCAAACCTGAATATTGTCCAGGTCTTGCTGCTTGTGAACGTGGACTGCTTCAGCATCTGACAAGTTGTAAATGGCACTGAACCCGGTGCAATCATTAACAACCAAATCTACTTCTGACCTTATGTTGGAAGCAAGGTCATTGATGAAGCAGTTGAAGATGGTTGGGCCCAAGACCTGAGGAACTCCTGCAATGAAGTTCCGGGGCTGAAATGATTAGGCTCTAACAACTACAATCATCTTCCTTTGTGCTTGGTATGATTCCATCCAGTGGAGAGATTCTCTCCCCCAATTTGCATTGAATTCAGTTTTGCTAGGTCTCCTTGATGCCACACTATTAAATGCTGCTTTGATATTAAGGGCAGTATCCATAGCTCACCTTCGAAATTCTGCTCTTTTGTCCTTGTTTGGCTCTAATAAGGTTTGGAGCTGAGTACTTCTGGCGGAACCCAGTGGTTGGGGCGGCGTGGTGGCACAGTGGTTAGCACTGTTGCCTCACAGCGCCAGGGACCTGGGTTCGATTCCCGACTCGGGTCACTGTCTGTGTGGAGTTTGCACGTTCTCCCCATGTCTGTGTGGGTTTCGTCCGGGTGCTCCGGTTTCTTCCCACAGTCCAAAGATGTGCGGGTTAGGTTGATTGGTCATGCTAAATTGCCCCTTAGTGTCAGACGGACTAACTAAGGTAAATGAATGGGCTTATGGAGATAGGGCCTGGGTGGGATTGTGGTCAGTGCAGACTCGATGGGCCGAATGGCCTCCTTCTGCACTGTTGGATTCTATGATTCTATGATCTATCAACCCTAACTGAGTAGCAGTGAGCAGGTTATTGCTGAGTAACTGCCACTTAACAGCACTGTCAATGATATCTTCCATCACTTTGATGATGATTGAGATTGGACTGATGGGGCAGTAATTGCCCAGATTGGATTTGTCCTGTTTTGGAAATTTGTTTAGGAAATACGAGGGCAATTTTCCCGTTTAAAAATGTTGTTGAGTCAATAGTTTTAATCACATTTTAATTTTGAAAGCCTATTTAATGCTACAGAATTGGGTTGTACGTTGCAAGTGCACAGCTTATTGGAGAACCCAAGGGACAGCTGATGGCATTTTCAGAAAATATTTGGAATAATCTGGTAATGTTTTCCTTTCTTTTAAGGATGGATTTTGCTTAGTGCTTCAACTTGACTCAGCATTTTCAAATGCCTTTGGCATTTCCACAGTGGAAGTTTATCCAACCACTGAACTTGCACTTCTGGGCTCAGAAGTGTATGAAACTCTCAAGAATTTTCTTGCCTTTGCTAAGCCACAAGATACGCTATTGTAGGACACTTTGTGGAAGCTGGAGCAGCAGCACAGTCCCAAGCCACTGAAGGTTGCAGAAAGCAATCAATTTGGAACAAGGACAATTTGGAATCGGTTGCCCAATGAGGATATCTGAGACTTTATCATGACTTTGAAAAAGCAGTTTATCTATTTCAATTTGGAGAATTTCAAGTGATCACAATGCAGGACAGAAATACTGAAATATATATGTGGATTTCTAATACCCAACTGAACTGGTTTCTTCTGTTTTACTTATACATACATACACAAATGGACTCAAGGGAGTGCTATTACAGCTAAGTTATGGAAACAGATTCTTTCTCCAAGGACATGTGATGGATTACTACCGCCTTTCACCCATTCATGATTAAAAAGTATTAAAGGTAGCTGATACTTCACCGTCATCCCCCCCCACCCCCGCCACCATCCCGAACCCATTTATTTGTTTGGGGAAAGGAAACAGTTCAAGCTATGCAGAAACCAGCTGACTTTCCTATAGAGTCATTAACAGTATCAGCTTTCAGAATAATTTGGCAAATTTAACAGGTTTGAGGAATCAATCAAGATGATTTTCTGATTTTGCTCTCCGATTGCCTGCCTCCATTGCTGCCTTAGACCTGACTAACGGGGCCGGTGAGCCTGATTACATTCCACCCCCACCCCACCTCCCTAAGGCCTTCTTAAAGTGGATGGGTCTGCCAAGTTGGGAAACCTCCTGACGCAACCTTCCTGTCTCCTCCATGAAAAGTTGCCCTCTAGTGTCCATAGCGTAACATATCATACAATACCTGCCACACCTCATTTATCAAATTCTTCTTTGCGAATTTAACTAGCTCTCTCTTGAACTTGATAATACATTCATCACCCACTATCTCCCTTGGCAGTTTGATCCATAAATTCACCATCCTCTGTGTAAAGTAGTTAAATCTAAATAATGCGGTTAACCTCTCTCCCACTTCTAACTTCCTCTGCTTATATAATCTGTGACTGCATTAAATGCATTGACATTTATTTTATTTATCTTGAGAATATTGAATGCTTCCACAAGATTAACCATGAACCCTCCCTACTCCAGTGTAAACATTCACAGCTTCTGCATCTTCTCTTCTTAACTCACATGTCTACCACCAGCTATTAATTTAGTTACCCTTCACACACCCTCTGCAATGCTCTGTTGACTTTCTCATCATTCTATGTCTAGAATTATAACCGGCTTTTCAGATGGGCCAGGTTAATACTTTGGACAATGGCCTCATATTTTATGTGTGTTGTGGGCATGTTTAAACTCGGCTGTGATGCTCACCATTGTCTAATAGCTTGCCAATATGCTTATGTTATGTATCTCCATTTCTTCTCAAGTAGTTTTAGTTGACTTCACGGTGTGATTTTCACTTCCCGCTGCGCTGCTCGAGTAATGCAGTGGGCAGGGATATACAGTGGGAGGCCTGAAATGGGAATTGAATGCTGGTTGCGACTTTCCCAGGCCATCTTTTATGACGTAATCAGCCTCACGCCAGGAAACAGCATGAGGCTGATTACCATAATATGATCAGCATTTGAGTCTCATTAGCAAGCCCGGGACGGTATCATTCGGGCTCGCTAACGTTTCCGACCCCAGTGGGGGAGGTTCCCACCAGCGGAGGTTAAAGCTGGTCACCAGCAACAGAGGCCAGACATGATGGCCTCGCTGGTGGGGACAGTGGGGTGTTGGGGCCGGTGGATTGGGGGGAGGGGCCAGTGCACATGTGCTGATAGCCCTTCTGGGTGATTGGCGGATGCATAGTGGCTTGCTCAGCGTGCTGACGCTGGCCTCTCGGATGGGATTGGATCCCATCCCCCCCCCCAACTCCCGGTGTGAATCCCCCAGCAGACTCTGTGAAGCACTGATTGCCAGAGATTCAACCAATTAGGTTCGCCCAAAAAATGGGCATGATTTATTTTTTGGAAAATCGCCCTCCGGGGAGGTCATTTCGGAAGACAAACGTGGAAGAAAATTGGGAATATTCCTTCACTAATAAGCATATGTTACCAAATGCAATTCTTGATTAAGTTCCATAGAACCATAGAATGGTTACTGCACAGAGGAAATCATTGATCCTTTCCGTCCATACTGACTCTCTGCAGGTGCAGCTCACCTAATCCCACTCCCTTGACTTTTTCCATAGTCCTGCATTTTCTTGTTTTCAGCTAACTAATTCCTTTTTGAAAGCCACAATTGAATCCACCACCCCCACCCCCCCTCCCAACACACACACACACACACACACTGTCTCAAGCAGTGCATTCCAGCTCCTAACCCCTTTGCTGCACATAAAAAATTTTCCTCATGTCACCACTGCTTCTTTTCCCCATCATCTAAAATTGGTGCTCTCTGGTTCTTGATCTTCAGTTTCTCGCTACCTACTTTGTCCAGATCCCTGATCATTTTGAATACCTCTGTCAAATCTCCTGAACAGGCCTTACTTCTCCAATCTATCCATGTAACTGAGGTTTCTTATCCCTGGAACCATTCTCATTGTAATGACTCAGGAAGCTCAACTGGAAACGAACATAGTTTATTACAGAATGCAAAGTAAAACCACTACCATGGTATACACACACTTGTCCCTGCCTGGCACTACAGTTCAGCTGGCCCGGTCCCAGACCTGCCTTATAAAAGGGTGTGCCCACCTGCCACCCATCTGACTGATTAAATGCCCTTGCTATCTTGGGGGAGGGCATTAAATTCCACCCTGTGTGTCTGAGTCCAGTCAAGATTTTGCCATCCGACTGTGTCACATATCCTGCTGCAATACAGCAATCCTCCACAGTCTGACCTTGTGGGTAAATTATTTACCTGTCATCAGTGATGCATTGCTGTGGTAATTACTTAAACAAACAAGGTGAGATTTCACCTAACAATGAAATAGCTCGCTTATCTACAGTATTCACCGAGAGATAATAATTTGTAAAAATGGTCTTGATCAGTGGAGTAATATTTAGTCATTAATTAATGTATAAATCGATCCGTCCTAGGTGGATTTTTCAGCTTTATTGTATTGTATTAAAATATGGAAATAGCATGTATTCAATTCCATATCCAGTCTTATACAGAATTATAAACATTATTAAACCTGTTTCAGTCGGTACTTTACATTTTGAGATTTATAGAGTATCCACAATATTTCATTTTATTTTTACACCAACCTTCTCCTATTTACCTGAATCATCCCGGCTTGCTGAGTGTTTCTCTCACTGTTAGACCAAAGTGACTATTCCACACAGGTACAAAGTCATTGGAAAATGCAGTACAGTGGCTGAAGCTTATAAGGGGCTGCTTTGAAGGAAATGCTTTAGAAAATAGCCAATCTTTTTTGAACATGTGGTGACAGATAGCATTAATGCTGCTTCACCAATGGCCTGAACCTGGAGCCAGAGGAAGAAGAAATTTGCTGGGCTACATCAGGTAAGTGCACTCACAATTTGTATAATCCAGCTGTGTTGTTCTACAAGGCTTCATAATGGTGCAACATTACAGATGAACAATGCATGACTCTCTTTCAGCTGTTCACTTGCTTCCCAAATGCACACTGTACTTACATAAGGTAGCATTCAGCCAGCCCCCGCTTTGCCGACTCTCCCTGCAGGCATTTAACAGTTGGTTAATTGGTGAGAAGTGGTCCTTTGGCTCACATCTAGGGAGGAAGTTCTGCTTCTGAGAGTTTCCAGTCAGTCAAGTGGACGGTAGAACTCTGGTTCCATCACTGCCACAAAAAACAGTGACCACTGCTGAGACTACATTCAGCTCCCAACGGTGATTTCAGATAGGCCAGTAAGTGGGAGTGGTGGCAGGGAAGGGGAGGAGGTGGGTTTGCCAGGCTAGCAGGCTTGGGTGAGGATGGACAGGGTGGGAAGGGAAAGGGATGAAAAGGTTGGGGGGGTGGGGGGAGGGGGGGGGCGCTCCGATAAGCAAAGGGGGCGTGCAAAGGAAGCATCCTCCCCTCTTGAGCAGCCACCATTGCTGCTCGCTTGACATGGACCTCTCCTGCTGCTGGTCAAATTGCAGCAGGGATGGGGGAAGCTGGCAAGGTGCCATGATCGGTGCCTAAGGCACGGTATTCAATTCTGCACACACCAGCCTGCCAACTTGCCCCCCTGGAGGAGAGAGGAGCACAAGTGATCCTGTATGAAATGTGTTGGGGCCTCAGCTATTCACCATTCACCATTTTATAATTAGATGATGAGATAGAAAGCCAATGTCACAAAAAGAAGAGGCATTGTAAGCAATGTAAATGAACACAAAAGCACACAGATATCAATAAATCAAGTGAATAGACAAAACAATGGCAAATGAATTTCAGTGTTAAAAAAATGTGCTATGATCCTTTTGGGAACGAGAAAGGATTGAACGGGATAGTTTCACAGTGGTGAAAAGGTAGAAACAGTGGCGCTGCAAAGGAATATAGATTGTTAAAATGTCATGAACAGGATTAAAAAGTAATCACGAAGGATCATGAATATCTAGAAAACTGGAATACAAGGGGGAGAGGTCATGCTTTACAAAATGTTAGTTAGACCACACCTGTAATCAGTTCTGGGCACCACAAGTTAGGAAGGGGATAGTGGCCTTGCAGGGAATGCAGCAAAGATTTAAGAAAAGGAAGAAATACTTTTTTAAAATTCATTCATGGGAGATGGGCATCCCTAGTTGCCCTTGTTCAGAGGGCATGTGAGAGTCAACCACATTGCTGCGGCTCTGGAGTCACATGTAGACCAGACCAGGTAAAGACAGCAGATTTCCTTCCCTAAAGGACATTAGTAAACCAGATGGGTTTTTCCGACAAGCAACAACAGTTCCGTGGTTATCAGTAGATTCTTAATTCCAGATTTTTAAATTAAATTCAAATTCCATCATCTACCTCAGTGGGATTTGAACCTGGGTCCCCAGAACATTAGCTGAGTTTCTGGATGAATAGTCTAGTGATAATACCACTAAGCCATCGCCTCTCCTTATAGCACCTTTCACAACCTCAGGATGCCACAAAGAGTTTTACAGCCAAGAAAATACTTTTGAAGTGTGGTCACTGTTGTAATGTAGGAGATTTTCCAGAATGATACCTGAAAGCCAAAGGTTAAATGACCGTGAGAGATTACACAAACTAGAGTTGTATTCACTTGATTTTAGATGGCAAAGGGTGATTTGATTGAAGTTTTCAAGGTATTGGGGGAACAGATAGAGTACATATAAACAATTTCAGCTGCGTGGGAAATCTAGAACTTGGAAGCGTAGCCTGAATATTACAGCCAGTCCTTTCAGGAATAAATCAGGAAGCTCTACTACACACAACAGTTTGGAACTCTCTTTCACAAGTGGCAATTAATGCGAGATCAAATGTAAATTTTAAATCTGACCTTGACATAGTTTTGTTGTCCAAAGATATTCAATGATATAGGATAAAGGTGAATATATGGAGTTAGATAATCCATATCATCTGTGGCTCAGTTGGTAGCACCATCACCCATGAGTCAGAACATTGTGAGTTTCAAACCCCACTGCAAGAGTCTAGCACACACAAATACAGGCTGACGCTCTGGTGCAGTATTGAGGGAATACTGCACTGTCAGAGGTGCCATCTTGTTGAAGTGGAAACCTTCCCTGCTTCTTGACTGAAAAATAGACTCTACAAAATTTGTTTCATCAATATAACAAGCATTTATTTACTAATAACTGCATGCAGTATATAGCTGAGATTTGAGGTCAGAGAGCAGTTGATACAGCTGCTGATTCTTCCACAAGTCCGCACTTACACAGAGAAACAGTTCAGTATTTATACATAATCATAATTAGTTTTCGTGACCACTCCAGCGTTGTCCTAGCTTCTTTCTATCCCAGTGCTTCACCAATACGTAGTCTCCGGGTTCGATCGCTGGATATCGAAGGGTGGCTGTCCCTCCTGGTACTAGGAGATGGGCTTGTTTCACCTGTGAGTGGAGAAACTTCAGAGAAAGTGTTAATTGCTTCAAATAATTCTGCATCTGTTCCCCCATCACATGGCGGTCTACTCCCTCCAGGGGTTTTTCATGGGCATCCCAGGGAGTCCTCATTGGCCGACCGTAGACTGTCTCTGCAGCTGGCAGTCCGGTCCGCGAATGAGGAGTCACCCGCATGTGAAACTGTGCCAAGGGCAATACCTTTAGCCAATTTAACCCAGTATTTTCAATCAATTTAGATAATTTTTCTTTTAAAGTCCCGTTGTCTCTTTCCACAATTCCTGCTGCCTGCGGGTGATACACACAGTGCAGTTGTTGTTTAATTACGAGTGCTTCGCACAATTCAGTATTAATCCGCGCCACAAAATGTGGTCCATTATTTGAGCTCACCATTTTGGGTACCCCAAAACGGGGAATAACTTCTGTCCACAATAACTTCATCACCGTATGTGCAGTACAATTCGTGGTGGGGAAGGCTTCAATCCATTTACTAAACACATCGATTATTACTAAACAATATTTATAGCCATTTACTTTTGGTAATTCAATAAAATCAAGCTGTATACAGGCAAAAGGGCCATCTGGCGAGGGAGTGGTTCTGGGAGGGCATTTAATGCCTTTACCCTTATTATTTCTCATGCAAATGAGGCATCGATCCAGCCGCGTTTGCGCTGCTGTATTCAAATCTGGGTGCCATCAAGTCTTTAGAAGTAGCTGTACCATTCCCTCCTTGCCGAGATGGGTACAAGAATGCAAATAGTCAATAAGTACCGGCAATAAAGAATCCGGAATACAAACTTGACCAACTGGGGTAAGCCAGAGGTCCCGTGCCAAGTAGTGCGAACATCCCATTGACTTCCATAGTTTGCGCTCAGAATCAGAGGCGCCCCTCTGTAATTGTTGAGCCTCAGTTATCTCCGGCATGCCCTTCGTTCCCAATGCAGGTACCTGGTTTAGAGCCTGATTACCCCCAGTGGGAACAATCACAGAGGCCGATACAGCTGCCTCCTTAGCAGCTGAATCAGCACGGGCATTCCCTAATTGCACAGGAGTGTTCCCCTTCGTGTGCGCAGCACATTTAATAACAGCCAATTGACGAGGAAGCTGAACAGCATCGAGGAGATTTTTAACCCAAAGAGCGTTTTGAATGGGAGTTCCTGCAGAGGTGAGAAAACCTCGTTGTTGCCAGAGGCGGCCAAAATCGTGGGTTACACCAAAGGCCTGAATAGGGAAACAGCGGCATGCCAGAGCAACTGGGAGGATCCTCCTGTTGTTTAACCTGATGGGCTAGCCCAACCTGCCTATCACCCAATGATTTCGTACCCCCACCCTGTCATTTTGTCCCCTGATGCTTCCTATCCCAAAGTCCACATTCTAATTTTAAAGTTTCCCAATCCTTAGGTTTCCCGTCCACACACTCATCAATCCCTTTTTTGCGGGCGTTATCCCTCCAACTCATTAATAGTGATTGTTCATGGTGCCTAGTCGACTCTTTTTTCCAATTTGTAATTAAAGTTTTCCAATTACAACCTGCATTTTTCTCCCAAATAGCTTTTTCTGCAGCAGCGCAATTTGCCAAGTTCCATGTCCCGCCGAGTGGCCAAATATCGGTACCTCATTTACTATTCAGTGAGGCAGATAAGCGACGTAAATTTTGTTCTTGAGTAGGGGACTCAGAACACATAAAAAGCAACGGAGAGTTGCCCCCCGTTTTGTCTAAAGTCTGTCCCATAGCATCAGTATACTGTGCCCCTGGCAAAAATGTGGTAAAAAAAAGAATTCTTGGTACCAAGTCAAATCACAGGGTCCCTGACCCAAAATATTCAAATCACAGGGTCCCTGACCCAAACTAAGCCTGTGTAACCTTGATCCGGATGCAACACGGGATCAAGGGGTCCCTGACCTCAGGCTAGATGCCTGAACACAATCGGGTCCCTGACCCTGAACACAATCGGGTCCCTGACCCTAAACACAATCGGGTCCCTGACCCTAAACACTCTATCGGGCCGCTGACCCTAAATACTCTACTCACAGTCACAAATGGGTTCGAATACCGTCACCTGTCAGTGTCCTCCGTTAGGGACGAGGGGTCGTAGCACCGATCCGAGAGAGAGAGAGAGAGAGACCCAGGTGAATCTTACCTTGTGCCGGCGTCCGTCTCTGCCCTCCGGGCCGTGGCTCGATCACTTCTTCGGTCCCTCACGGAATTCACCCAGGATATTGGTTTCTGCTCCAGCAGCGCCAAACGTTGAAGTGGAAACTTTTCCTGCTTCTTGACTGTGAAAAATAGACTCTACAAAATTTGTTTCGTCAATATAACAAGCATTTATTTACTAATAACTGCATGAAGTATATGGCTGAGACTTGAGGTCAGAGAGCAGTTGATACAGCTGCTGATTCTTCCACAAGTCCGCAATTACACAGAGAAACAGTTCAGTATTTGTACATAATCATTATAAGTTTTCGTGACCAGAGCATATTCAGGAATTCGATTAGTAATAGAATCGTGAGCAATATCATTAATCAGGTTTTAACTTGCTGACCTCCCAGAACTCGTCCCATTATTCATACCCTTATTTTGTCCTTTAATGGAACAGAAGAAGGTCGGTGACTCCTTCCTCCCTGACCTTATCTTGTTTTATTTACTCATGCAGCCTTATTAACTCTTACAGGGGTCTGGCATTTTGAAATAGCTTTGGTCAGCGTTCTTACATTATACCAGAGAGTTGACCAATTTTCCCAGCATGCTACTGCTTAGTTCATACAATTCCACAATCTCTTTGATGAGACATTAAACCATGCTTCATCTGCTCTCTAAAGTGAGCATAAAGGAGCCTGTGCCACAACTTTGAAGACGAGCAGGGGAATTCGCCCCTGTCTAATATTTATCCTGCATAAGCATCAAAAGAATAGATTATCTGATCATTATCATTTTGCTATTTGTGGGAGTGTTTGCTGTGTTTAAATCGACATGTGCGTAAATTAGCCGCTGTGTTTCCTACATTACAGCAGCAACTGCACTTTAAAAATTCTTAATTGGCCGTAAAGTGCTTTGAGGTTATGGGAGACGTTATTTAAATAAATGCAAGTCATGCTTTCAGATTAGCCATGGTCTTATTGAATGGCAGGCAGCTGGCTAAGGGAAAAAATGGCTGACAACTGTCCTATCTTCCTTTGGACGCATATTGTGGCAATGTTTTGCGATATAAAGCTCTGCTTAATGGAGGGATTCCCTGTTAGCTTTTTTTCAACTGCTCATATGCAGTTCCTCTTGGTTCCTAATAATAATAATCATCCTCAACCAAGCATGTCACTGCACCCCCCACTGTTACCCATGCCCACAGTAGCAAGTACCAAAACAGATATGTAGACTTCAGGTATAGCGGAGGAGTTGTTTTGTGAATTCCAGGAGGGAGCATGTGGGGAAATACAACAAGAGAAGCAAACGCAACTGGAATTTCAAGATGTGGCTGGAACGTTACAACCGTTTACACGGTTGGATTTTCCCATCCCACTGCAGTGAATGGAGATTTGGCTGGATGCCAAATTTTCCAACCTTGCTGCATTGGGAGCGTGGGTGAATGGCTGGTAAGGTCACATCCACAGAATCTGCTGGCTGCAGTGATAGCCCTTTCGTTTGAGCAGCTGCCAGTCCAGGAATCGGACTTCACGGAGCTAGTGTACAAAAGTTATTTGGCATCAGCAGCTCTTGCTATAATTAGTATTTTGCTGGTGTGCCTGTTATGCCCCTTGAGTCATGTGAGCACTGGTGATGTAATTAGCCTTTAGTTTCAGTCCTGTCTGGAACCTTACAGTGACTGTCAGTGAATAAAAACTCCCTGTTGAGTGCAGCAAACCACAAGTTGTATGTTCTTTACTTCTGACTTCAGCTGGTAAATTGCCCACTACTGAATAGTGCCAAACGAATTGTATGGTTTGGGATCATTTTTGGAGGAGCCCAGAACCCACATCTGTTCAGTTCTGCTTGCCTGCCTGACCAGCATAGACAGCTTGACCACACTCTGGTCTTCTGCAATGAATCCCACCCACTCCATTTAGCAAAATAAGATGGTCAAATATAATTTCCATCAGTACATGGTCTTCTTTAGATTCACCGTGTTGGGGAATCAGATGAATGAAATCAGGGATGCAGAAGAGACCAGAATTGGAGGAATGAAGCATTCTTAGAGGATTTTAGGGCAGGATGGGGTTATGATGATTAGGAGCATGAGGCCATAGAGGCATTTGAAAACAAAGGAATTTGAAAACTGTGTGAATTTTATGCTCAAGGGTGGAACTTTCACGTCCCACCCGCCACGGGAATCGTAGCATGCAAAGGTCCGTTGACCTCGAGCTGGATTTTCCAGTCTTGGGGCGAGTGTGGCTGGAAAGTCCTGCCCTAGGTGTTGTGTATTCACACCCCTCAACAGCATGCATTTTTAAAATTCATTCGTGGGACATGGGTGTTGCTGGCTGGCCAGCATTTATTGTCCATCCCTAGTTGCTCTTGAACTGAGTGCTGGCTAGGCCATTCAGAGGACAGTTGAGAATCGACCACATTGCTGTGGCTCTGGAGTCACATGTAGGCCAGACAAGGTAAGAACGGCAAATTTCCTTCCCTAAAGGACATGAATGAACAAGATGGGTTTTTTTAACTATCGACAATGCTTTCATGGTCATCAGTAAACCCTTAATTCCAGATTTTTATTTATTGAATTCAAATTCTACCACTTGCCATGGCGGGATTCGAACACGAGTCCCCAGAACATTAGCTGAATTTCTGGATTAATAGTCTAGCAATAATACCACTAGGCCATCGCCTCCCCTATGACCAGGCTATATTTTATTTTTGATTTTATGTATGTTTTGATTCCAATTTGAAATACAGCAGCTCTGACAATGCTGCATTTCCTCAGTACTGCGCTAAACTAGATGATATGTTGAGGTCTCTGGAGTGGAATTTGAGCCTGAAACTGTCTGACACAAAAACCTGGATCTTCGCTACAGAGTCAGGGAATTTTGTGACTTGCTGAACCCACCATAGTAGAAAGGTTCCAAAATAGTGCAGAGCATGGGTGCAGGATGGAGTTGGGTTTGCTGCCCCCTGGAAGCTGAGCGAGGGCACCCACAGGGGTAGCTGAGGCAGACTGGTTAGAAGGGCAGCCTCAGTTTTCTGGGACTTTGTCCCAGTTCTATGGTCACCTTCAAGACCCTCTAGCCCTCATATGCTCCACACCCAGGCCCACCCACTCCCCATGCCATCTCATTATATATGCCTAACTGACAGCCCAGACACATGACAGGATTATCTCAATGGAGTTCTGTTTTGAGAGCTGGAGAAAATTGTTGACTTGTTGACTGCTTGATTGACATCTTTAAGTGGTTCTTTCTATGATCTCTTTTGTTAATGTCTCTATATTTATTTATATACGGTGAAGAGGTGTGAAATGTTTGAAACCTCTGGGTGGAATTTTCTGAAAAGAATTCGAAGTGCCTAACAAGTGGGGAAATGGAAGAGAATTGTGGCATTTTTTTGGATGAGCTTCGTGTCGCAATCTTATGGCTCTTAGTGCAATGCTCTTAATGCTGTAATTCTCGCCAGTGAAGACCTCAATCAGGTATGATCTGGAGAGGCAAGAAACCAGGGGTGAACCCAATTTTTTGCATCTCGCCCTATCTTACCGATCCGTTAAGATCATGCCCCTCTGTCTTTGATACTTGAATGGCCTGTCTGATTGACATTTTTATCGGGTTGTAGGAATAGCAGGTTTTATAAAAGAGGATTTATAAATGGGTGTTTTTTTCTGAGCAGTTCCACACATGCTATTATTACTATATTGCTCATTATTTCTGTACATAGCATAGACTGGGTAAATGGGCAGGTTTAAGGTGCCATGAGGACTTGGAGTAACCATAGGGATGGGTGGGGGACATGTGTTGACATGTTGGGCACCTGACATGGGGGCATGGGTAAGATCTTTTGAACTTACTTTGAAAGGTTCCCAATATCAGATTATGGTTCGGAACCCCTCTGAGGGGCCGTAAAACGCGAGTCATCCAGAAGCTGGCCCGACTCCACGAATATCGTAGGGGGCTAGCAGATGCCCATCCCCACAATGGAGCTGGCCAGGTCAGGAAAGCAGGATGCAGGCTCCCTACTACACCCTTAGTGTGTAAGAATTGGGAATGGGGACAGAATCCCAGGATTGGGTTCTGCCCTGTTATCTTAAATGGTTTCGTAATCGCTATGACTGCAACAATCCGGGATAAAGTATAGTGTGCAACATTGAGACCAAGACACTTTGTGACAAAAAGTGTTTGCACTTTCAGCAGAGGAGGGGAGAATATTGAGAAGAAACATAAATACATGTGTTCTGTGCTTATGGTTTTTCTCAGTGTGTGTAAAATTATTAACAGCTCGACTCACAGGTGAGAGAGGTATTTGATGTGATATTTTGTTGAATGCGTATCCTGATGCAGTCTCATTAACAAACCAAAGATGAAGACAGTGGGATCCGAGTTTTATTTTTCTCTACAACATAATCCCACAGTTTGTTAGCATGCAGCACACAAGAGGATTGGAGTCGATAGTCTCAAGCCATAATTAGGATGTGCATTTTGCACAATTGAAAGTTTATTCATGTTCCAACATCTTTAGATATTGCATTTAAACAATAGGCTCAATTCAATAATGTCCTCACAATACCTATTAATTACTGATTAACGCAAGCTGATCTGTGTGTGCATGCTGGGTTGTGAAGGGCAATCTTATTGACAACATGTTGGCCAGAATCTTAAGGTAGAATTACACAGCACAATTATGTGCTTAGTAACATAAATTAGGGACAGTTTGTTAAGGTGGTTAAGGAGGCATATGCTGAGGCATTCAATATAAGAACAGAGAGATTGTGCTAGAACTGTATATAATATTAGTTAGACCACAGCTTGAGGACAGCCAACAGGTCTGGTCACCACATTACAGGAAAAATGTGATTCCACTGGAGAGGGTGAAGTGGAGATTAAGAAAATGTTGATAGGACTGGAGAATTGCAGTGATGGGAAAGGTGGATCTGCTGCTGTTGTATTCCTTGGATCAGAGGAGGCTGAGACGTGACTTAATTGAGGTGTATAAAATTATGAGGGACCTAAATAGAGTAAATAGGGACATTTAAGACATCAAATATAGGTGTCAAAGATTTAAAATAAATGGTAAAAGAAGTGGAGAGGAGGTGGAAAGAGTTGATAAGGACCTAGATCTCTACCTGGAAGAGTGATAGAGGCAGAAACTCTCACTACACTTAAGTTCTTTGACACCCACTTGAAGATCCGCGAAATGCAGGGATACGGACCTAAAGCAGGAAGGTGGGATTAGGCTGGGAAAGTCTTTGTTCATCGCAATGGACTGAATGGCCTCCTGTGTTGTAGATTTTTTATGACCAAATGCTCCAGGACAATGTCCGATATAGAACTAACGTGACTTGAATAAAAATATGGCTATACAATATGTTTGTGTTGCATCTATCGTGTTATACCCCTATTTGGGGAAGAATGAGTGTAGTTTTACTGAGTAAAATCAAGCATGCAACTTAGAACAAAGAACAGTGCAGCACAGGAACAGGCCTTTAGGCCCACTAAGCCTGCACCGATCACGTTGTCCTGTCTAGACCAACCACCTGCATCCCTCTTTCCCCCGCCTGTTCATGTGTCTATCTAGATAAGTCTTAGCTTTGTAAGCAGCTTGTTCTACACAGCAGTTGATTGAATGCTAACAACAGCACATCTGAGGCACATTGTAATAGTCTTTCCATTTCAGAATAGTTTCCTGAAAGAAAGAGTCTTGCTCAACTCCAAAGTCAAGATATCCATAGGTTATGAAGGTTGACATCACTCTGAAAGTCACAATTTATTGACATACAAAACGTGTGTAAAATATTGATGTAGTGAAATGTCAACAGTTGATAAATTGATTGTAATAGCAAGCTATTAGTCACAGTATTTAACAGCACCACCTCCCTGAAAGCCAAGGCCGGTTTTCTATTTAATCTTCAAGTGTTGTACGTTCTACCTTTGGGCTATGGTTTTGCTGTGAAACAGCAACATCAATTCTCAAATGATTAGGCTACATTTTCATAGGGCACATCTGGGAGTGCTACATTTTTTTGCACACTGGTCAGATTTAAAGGCAGGACTTTAAATGCAGCTTATTAGCCTGGCCTAATGGTTAATTAAAAATAAAGAACTTACATTTATATAGCATATTTCAGGATAACCCAGAGCAGTTCACAGCCAATGAAGTACATTTGAATTGTAGTCACTGTTGCAATGTAGGGAAATGCAGCAACCAATTTCCCCCACAGCAAGCTCCCAGAAACAGCAGCAAGAGAAGCAAAGGCAATATGAGAGAAAATGTTTTCACACATCCAGTAGTTAAGGTCTGGAATCATCGAATTCCTACAGTGAAGAAGGAGGTCATTTAGCCTAATGAGACTGCACCAAAAACAATTCTGCCCAGGCCCACGTAACCCCACGTATTTACCCTGCTAGTCCCCCTGACACTAAGGGGCAATTTAGCACGGCCAATCCACCTAACCCGCACATCTTTGGACTGTGGGAGGAAACTGGAGCACCCGAAGAAAACTCACGCCGACATGGGGAGAACTTGTAGACGCCACACAGACAGTCACCCAAGGCTGGAATTTTGAACCCGGGTCCCTGGTGCTGTGAGGCAGCAGCGCTAACCACTGTGTCACATTCAATGCACAGCCTCAGATTGTAATAGAGGCAGGCTCAATTGAAGCATTCAGAAGGGATTTGAACTGTAATCTGAAAAGGAAGAATTTGCAGGAAAATAGCACAAATTAATTGCTCATTCGGAGAGCCGGTGTACATATGATGGTTTGAATGGCTTTCGACACTGTAACAATTCTGTGATTCTTTAAAAATAAGACAATTTATTGATTAGGACCTCAGTGAAAACTCCCAGGTTCTTCCTTGAATAGCAGTGTGAGATTTTTCGCACCCACCTGAGAGGCCAAATAGGCCCTTGGTTTAATATTTTATTTGAAAGGTAACATCTCCTTTAGTGCAACAACTGAGTAGAATGCTGAGGTAAGTGATGAAACCCAAGAGAGAATAAACTTAAGAGTTCAAAGTTCAGGAAAATAATTTCCAGCAGACAGAAAGTCCCAAACAAAGGAGTGGGACAGAAACAGATCCCAGAAGTCAGTCCTTGGTAAAGAATGAGGAGGGAGATCCGAAATAGATCCTATTAAACAAAGTTGACAGAAAGGAGCAGAGCCATTGTATCCGAATTAAAGAGCAAGAGCTGCAGGAAGCAGACTTGAAGGAAAATGGGCTCGATAGAAGTAATGACGATCCGCAGGTCAGCTGAAGGTTGGTGACTCCATTCTGCGGATTATAAGGGCAAAGGTACCCTTTTGGAGCAGTGGTGTTCTGCTTGATGTGGCCAAAGATCTGAAATTGTGCTTGGAAGGTAAAATAAAATGGAAAGGAATCTCAAAGGGTGAGGTTGAAACCGTGGAGATGGATTGTTGAAGCTGTCTGAGTAGGAGTGAATTTTGGGAGAGAATTCCAAGGTGAGTTCTTCAAATGTGGAGATTTGAAACCCCCATGAGGAAGATAGTGTTTCAGTGAAACCGGTTGGCTCATGGTGTGGCAAGCTTTTGGATAAATTGCTAAGAAATCCATCAAATCTGTGTTGGTCATATCTGTCATTTACTTTGGAGTGTGGTGTGTCTGTCCATAGATCACCAGTTGGGTATTATTCTGAAGATTAGAACATAAAATAAATGTGGTAAATTATTTTCTCTTTCCGAGTTTGTATGTGTCTGTAAAGATTAGCTGGGGTGAAGGAATTGTGAATATTTGAGTAATTTTCTCAGCCAGAATTTTTCAGCCATTCATGCCGGTAGGATTCTCTGTTCCCGCTGCAAAGTTTAAAGTTTATTTATTAGTGCCACAAATAGGCTTATGTTTTCACTGCAATGAAGTTACTGTGAAAATCCCCTAGTCGCCACACTCTGGCTACTGTTTTGGTACACTGAGGGAGAATTTAGCACGGCCAATGCGCTTAACCAGCACTTTTGGACTGTGGGAGGAAACTGGAGCACCCGGAGGATACCCATGCAGACGCGAAGAGAACGTGCAGAATCCGCACAGTGCCGCAAGACGTGAATCGAACTCCAGTCCCTGGTGCTTTGAGGCAGCAGTGCTAACCAGTGTGCCACCGTACCACCCACAGTGGACAGAGATTTGGCTGAGCACCAAATTTTCCGTCCTTGCTTCCAGCAGTGGTGGGGCGTGAACTGCTGTAAAACTCCGGCCCTCATGTTTCTATTGAGATCATTCCAAACCTTTTAGTCTGGTGTAATATAGTTCATTTTTCTTATTTAAACATTCCTCAGCAGATTCCCATAAATTTGTTCAGTAACTAACCTCCAGAGTTTCTAAAAAAATGAAATAAAATTGAGGATCTATGTAGCCAGGTTTCACTCTGGGATCTGACTTGCCCAGTATCAGCTAGGATCGTAACAGGTGACAGTTTAGAATGAAATACTGTTAGGAGTTTATTATTTCGAATCATCTCAGATTCTTTTATTGGTAGAGGGATTGAATTTCGGAGCCAGGAGGTCATGTTGCAGCTGTACAAAACTCTGGTGCGGCCGCACTTGGAGTATTGCGTACAGTTCTGGTCACCGCATTATAGGAAGGATGTGGATGCATTGGAAAGGGTGCAGAGGAGATTTACAGGATGTTGCGTGGGAACGTGGGAAGATCTTATGAGGAAAGGCTGAGGGACTTGAGGTTGTTTTCGTTAGAGAGAAGAAGGTTAAGAGGTGACTTATTAGAGGCATACAAGATGATCAGAGGATTAGATAGGATGGATAGTGAGAGCCTTTTTCCTCGGATGGTGATAGCTAGCACGAGGGGACATTGCTTTAAATTGAGGGGTGATAGATATAGGACAGATGTCAGAGGTGGGTTCTTCACTCAGAGAGTGGTAAGGGCGTGGAATGCCCTGCCTGCAGCAGTAGTGAACTCGCCAACATTAAGAGCATTTAAATGGTCATTGGATAAACATATGGATGATATTGGAATAGTGTAGGTTAGATGGGCTTTAGATTGGCTTCACTGGTCGGCGCAACATCGAGGGCTGAAGGACCTGTACTGCGCTGTAATGTTCTATGTTCTTTGTGGATCAACCACTCACCACAGAAACTGTCCCAGTTCCGTTGCTGCTGGTTTCACGCCCAGCAGATAAGTTGAAAATGATCTTCACAATCTGCAGAGGGGTTTTAAACCCAACATCTACATGAGAGATCAGAGTAGCAGCAACTTTGAGCCAAAGCTGGTACATTTCTTGCACTGAGTAAGGAATGTGAGATGATTGCACACTCCAAAGAGAAGTCTCAGTTTCGCCTGTTTCTTAAACACTTGTTTTTTGACTGAACACCCGCAGTCAGATGAAAGAAAATGAGCATGTTATATGAGAACTGATCTTTAATATATTCATGCTTTAGCCATCCTTGCCTTCACAACTGATGAGAAAATGGGATGATGGTACACGTGAAGGAAGTCACTGTCTTGTTCCTGGCTGACATGCCCCACTCTAAAATTAAAAACTAGTGGTGGCAGGACAAGAATAAGAAGGATGAAAAAGAATGCATTTCTGCATACTTATTCTAGCCTTGTAGAATTATAGTCAATGAATTATATCATATCGAAGGAGGCCATTTGGTCGAATTATATAGCACAAATGGAGACCATTTGGTCCATCATTCCCGTATCAGCTCTTTCTCCATAGTCTCGCAAATGTTTCCCTTTTTAAGTAGATATTTTGAATGTTACTGTTGAATCTATTTCCAACCACAACCCCCAACACCCACTTTCAGGCAATGCATTCCAGAACATCGCAATTTGCTGAGTGAAAATAAAAAATTGTCATCTCTCCCTTGGCTTTTAAAAATCATTTTAGATCAATCTCCTCGTGTTTGTGACTACCTGTTTCTCTTCGACACAAACCTCTTTCCAACAGAGGGGGCGTTTCCCCCTTCACCTCTAGCCCCAACTGGGAATTTCAATGGCCTGTTGAATCAAGCAAGAGGGCCAAACTGGGATTCTCACCAATCGTCCATCCCGTTGTGAGTCTCCTGGCCCACTGTGCCTGCCCAGGGCAGGTCATAACTGTTTTAAATACATTTAAATACACCTAGTGTCACTGCCAGGATGCTAGTGGGCAGAAATCAAAAGCAGGGATGTACTGCTGAGGCTTTATAAGGCTCTGGTCAGACTATAATTTGGAATATTGTGAACAATTCTGAGCCCCGTATCTAAGGAAGGATGTGCTGGCTCTGGAAAGGGTCCAGAGGAGGTTCACGAGAATGATCCCGGGATTGAAAAGTTTGACAAATGAGGACCGTTTGAGGACTCTCGATCTGTACTCGATGGTGTTTAGAAGGCTGAGAGAGGATCTTATTGAAACTTACAGTATACTGAAAGGTCTGGATAGAGTGGATGTGGGGAAGATGTTTCCATTAGTAAGAGAGACTAGTATCCGAGGGCACAGCCTCTGAGTAACCGAGATAAGGTGGAATTTCTTCAGCCAGAGAGTGGTGAATCTATGGAATTCATTGCCACAGAAGGCTGTGGAGTCCTGGTCATTGAGTGTATTTAAAACAGAGATAGATAGGTTCTTGATTGGTAAGGAGATCAAGGGTTACAGGGAAAAGGCAGGAGAATGGGGTTGAGAAACTTATCAACCATGATTGAATGGCAGAGCAGATTTGACGGGCCAAATGGCATAAATTCTGCTCCTATATCTTATGAGCTTATGGGTAGTGCCAGGTTGGCACTGCCAAGAGGGGGTTGCGGTGAGGATAAGGCCTCTAACTGAGGATGGGGTGGGGGTGAGGCATGGGTGAGGCCTCTGACTGAGGGGGTGTGGGTCACCCTCATGCCTGCATAATGCAGGAGAGGGCATGTCCAGAACATTTAGTGGTGGTGGGGATGTTGCCCCTCTGTGGTGAATGGTTGGCGGTACTCTGTGGGTGGGTTGCAATGTCTGTGGAGGGCGGGAGGAGGGGAGCTGGTACTGTGAGATTGGGGCACCCTTTAAAAATGGTACCCTGATCTCTGTAAAACCGTGCTTGCCAGCATGTTTCACATTGGGGTTTTTTTGTAACCATACAGTGATTGAATCCCACCTGGTTAGCGTTCCCAGCACCAACGGGAAATACTCCAGTTCTCCCGCTGGCAGCAGCACTGAGATTTTCTTCGGAGAATTGTGCCCAGAGTCACTAAAATGTGATCAAGAATGACTATCAGCACGCAAATAACATAGACTGTTTACAATCGAGCGCAGGGCGAGAAGGAACTCCCCAGTGCTGGTGGTACACCTTAAATACATGCTGCAACTTAATGAATGCTCCTGAGCATCAGGGAATTCAGTAATCCTCAGTGGAAAGAATGCAGCTAAATCCTGCTTGTGATGCTGCACAATCCACTTCCACTGGCCAATCTCCATCAGAAATGTTCAGGTTAATGAAAAATCACACAGTCAGATAGCAAGAAGTCAAATGGGTTTAAGTGGTCAGGAGGTAGGAACTATGTGATGGAGTGCCAGGGACAGCAACACCGTAATTCAGATATTACTGCTTTGCTGGAAGGAAACAAATATCAGTGCTTTAATCTGAAGCTGAGCTTGGCAAAGCTTCCTTTTTTTGTATAATTAACTTCCATAATGTCCAAGCAACTTTGGTACTTTCAACTCCTGGCTGTATTAAAAATTGGCACAAACTGAAAACTAAATAGGATTAAAAGTCAATGTACTTATTTGAACTGCCACATACTGCAGCAGCGATATCTCTGTCCCTACTGGTGCCTGATTCCTGTTTTGGAGGTTTGCAGTATGTAAATCAATGATTGTGAGTGTGTGTACACAGTCCACACTGCTCTCACTCCACTCCTACATTGTTGTACTGAAATGCACTGTCCCAGATTTCATCACTCTGCCCCCAGTCTGTCTTGATTTACTGGATCTCAGTTGGCACAGTGGTAAGTGCACTGTAATGGCAATTGGGGGCCTCTGGGATAGTGAGGAGGAAAAATTAGTCAGAGTTTTATTACTTGCAAACAGTAGCTGCTGAAAAATCACATTGGCTGACACAAGATTAGATTTGGCTAAAGCAGGGCCGCATCAGACTGCACCTCAGAGAGAGCATTAACTGCCTTTAGGACATGAAGGGGGAAAACTACAGAACAGAATGTTGGTTATAAAAAGCTCTGAATAGATATTTTTGATTGCATTTAGCACCGTGGAATACTTCATTACATTAAAGATGCTAGTTTCCTGCCTGTAGATGTATACTGTATTGGTTCAAGCTGCTTACCACCACCTTCTCTAGGGCAATTAGGGATGGGCAATAAATGCTGGCCTAGCCAGTGATGCCCACATCCAGAAAAGAATGCAATCCAGATTATTGTTGTTATACATTCTACTTCAATACTGTCCGGTTTATCAGCTGCTGACATTCGGGCAAAACTTATTTTTGCCTCGTTAACCATATAAGGTTAGCAATGCTCAAACCAGGAGGTCAACTGGAAATTGGACCTCAGAGCTTATTTATACGGTTTGGGCAAGTTGCAAACAACTTGCCACCTCACCCATTTTAAATAGCTGAATGCCGGGCTGTTTGCCTCGCCAGTGGTGACTCTAGATTATGGTGGAGTGGAGATTAGGGATGTGGAGTCAGTGCCTACTCTGCTCATTGCAATCAGTTTTTTTTGCAAAGGGGGGACTACACAGGTGATTGTACTCCTCATTTACATATGTAGGGGGCCAAACACCTGTTTTAGGTGATTGGCAGAGAACCCTGAAAAAATGTCAGATCATTGCATATATTGCAGGTATCCCTGGGGCATGGAACATAAAACAAAGTCCAACTTCTACCCTGTTATCTTTGACATATTAAAGAAATGACAAATTTGACTGTCACTGCTTTAATTAGGTTGGTCTGTTGGCTGAACTTTGTTATCTGATCTCTAGTTGAAGCTGTGGTTATTGTGCTATTGGACGCATATCTAATCCAAATGGCAAAATCTGTGCATTGCTGAACATGAGTTCTGTGGCTATCTCTTTTACTTACACTTAGGGGGGAACTTTACGAAAAAATTCTAAGTGCCGAACGAGTGTGAAAACGGGAGAATTGCGCTGATTTTTTGGGGGGGGGGCTCCCTGTCTCAATTGTACACACTTAAAAAAAAAAGCCCACTTGCGATTCTCATCAGTAGTGAGGGTGTGGAGTCTGAGCTCGCCGGTGAAGCTGGCTGCTGAGCCCTTGGTGCGCCATTGCATTCTGATCTCCCAGTGCACTGAGAGATCTCCTGTCACACCCCACACCTCCCCCCATGGATATCGAGACCCACCGCTGAACGCTATCTGTGCAGAGTTCTCCCCACCTCCCCCGATCACCAACCCTGCAGAGTTCCTCCCACCCCCCAATCGCCACCCCCACCGACTGACCAACACCCCCTGCAGAGTTTCCCCTTCCCTGCACCCCCTGTCATGGCTGCACCCTTTCTTAGGCTTCAACCCCTCTCAGGTTCTGCCCCCTTGGCACTGTCACTGCCCGGGGGACACTGCCAGAGTGCAAGGCTGACACTGTCCGACCCTGCCGGGGGTTTCAATGACCTCCGGTCCCACTGGTGACGCCATCACATCTGGTCTCCGCTGGTGGAGAACATGCGTGATTCTCATCGGTAAGGACCTTGACTGGCATGGGGCTAAATACAAGTGAGCCCAGGCGAAAGCTTCCGGAACTCACCAATGACTTGCTAAACATGTCAGGCATATTTAAATCGGCTTTCTGGGCTTGAAGCCAATTTCGCCGGCAAATCAGCGCTGGTAAGATCATGAGAGGTGAGAAACCAGGTGCGATCCTGATTGTTAGCCTCTTGTGACATCTTACCGGCTTGCCCGATCAACCGGTGGGATGAGCTAATGAGATTGTGCCCTTAGAATCTATTTCACAACCATTTCTCAAACATAAGCAGTTACAAACTCAGGGAAGACCAATAATTTAAATAAAATATGAATTTCCCAGTGATTTAGGGAAAGAATCACATGGCAAAATTTCACATTTCAATACCTTTACTGTAACAAACTAAAATCAACATTGGGCGGCACGGTAGCACAGTGGTTAGCACTGCTGCTTCACAGCTCCAGGGACCTGGGTTCGATTCCCGGCTTGGGTCACTGTCTGTGTGGAGTTTGCACATTCTCCTCGTGTCTGCGTGGGTTTCCTCCGGGTGCTCCGGTTTCCTCCCACAGTCCAAAGATGTGCGGGTTAGGTTGATTGGCCAAGCTAAAATTGCCCTTAGTGTCCTGGGATGTGCAGGTTAGAGGGATTAGTGGGTAAATATGTAGGGATATGAGGGTAGGGCCTGGATGGGATTGTGGTCGGTGCAGACTCGATGGGCCGAATGGCCTCTTTCTGTGCTGTAGGGATTCTAAGATTTCTAAGATTGACTAAATATTGTTTGGTCAGCAACTAATACTCCAAATTACCGAAAAGATATTCCTTCATAACTTCTGTACACAACCACAAACTCCACGTCACATTTCTACATTATACCATGTGCTCCGCAGAAATGTAGCCTTGTTTTTAAAATTTCAAGCTCCTCCCTTCTTTAACAGGATCTCTCCCCCACACCCACCCCTCCCCACCCTCCGCCCCAATGGGGTTAATTTTCCAGTGTCCTGTTAAACAAAGTCCAAAGTCCCCTTCACTCAATCTTCTGAGCATAATCAAATGGACTTCCGTTTGCATGGCAGCCTCTGGTGACTACTTGGTTTTTAATTCTCCACAATCCTTGTTCCCTCTGTCCTCACTAACCATTAACCCAAAAGCAGTCGTTTTATCCTGCCTGGAACAGCAGAACCTGCTTTTGGTCTTTTCTCCCAAATCTTTTTGGTCTGACTGCCTCTAACAGTGTGAGAGTCAAAATACAGCAAGAACGCCCGCCTCCTCTTTTGTGTCAAGGTGTTAAAATTTGCACCTGACTTGGAATAAGTTTAAATTTGAGTTTCTGTCTCCGTAATAAGTGGGTGTTGTGGGCTTGGCTCTGAGCAGATTTAGTATTGAGTCACATGGGCTTGTCTCTCGGCAGATCCCGATGGAGGTCACATCCCCCACTCCAAATGAACCCATTTTACCTTGAATGAAAGGAGACAGTTTAAAATGTAACCATCTTAAAACATCTAGCAATCTTAACACCAACCATGACCCATTTTGTGCCGCATTATTTGGCTTTGGGCAGCTTCAAGCTCTATTTGGCAACCATTGCAGCCCTCGGTTTTAGATTTTGTGCAGCTACAGACCCACTCCTGGCCTTTTCGGCATTTTTTAATCTCTTAATTTAGTTCAGAGGAACTCTGCATGAGAGAATTATTCCTTGGTCTACTCCAGGCCCAAACTTCTGTAATTTAGAAAGGAAGTTGATCAGTTAATGACATTATCTTTAAAGCTCAATGTTATCCCCTTTCATGTATTTTGTTCTGCAGTGAAACTCAGACTAAAATAATTGCCACTTTCTTCGTATCCTCATAATTTGTTCTTAATTAGTCTGTTTTCATAATTCTGTTGAAATATTATGCCTTCCAGTGAAATCAGTGCCAGTATCCAGAACACAAACTGAATTTCAGAGATTTGCCTGTCTGTCTATAGAAGGGAATACACCACTTTTAATACTGGATTTAAGGATTAGGTACTGAGCTTGAGAACTCTGTGTTCTGTAACAAAACTCCATGTTCTGCCAACTATTCCATAATTCCTCCGCTCAGCTGCTCAGATGTGAATTCTCATGAAATTAGTTCTGCAGTTATGAAAATGTGTAACTTCGCTAACAGTGCTGACCACAGATTAATCCCTCATCGTACCTCATGAGCTGCTTAGCTTCGTGCTACCTCGAACAGCTCATTTACTCACAAGGGCATTGGGAGAGCTCCCGATATTTCCCACACTAATATTTTACATGTTCATGTAACTAGAATCTTATAATGAATGTTATGTTTTACTGTTGTCAGCTTCCCTCACTATTTTGTTCTTAGAAAAGCAATGTGATTGCCTTCCCGTGTAAAATGAATCAAAAGCTTTCACAATGGATTCGTAAAATTGGCATTTTTAAAAGATAGCTCTGAATCAGTGAACTTACAAACAAAGCTGACAGATGCATTGGTTAAAATTTGCAGAAAACAGGTTGTTGTCTTTCAAGTCACATTGAAAAACTCAACGCTTGAAGGCTCTCATGTTTATGTGGAGGAAATCAAGCACATTCCGAGTTATTCAGGAAATAGTTCAGGCATTGGAAGAAGGCTGCTGGCTGCTGTGTTAATATCTCTGAGCTAATTGTACCTGTTAATGATTTATTATGCAGTCAGCAGGTGTTGCAGGTGGCTAATAGAACCTTTGGTAGTCTTGATGACACTTTGTTACTCAAAATTAACATTGGCCCCAGAAGCGATGGAACATCAGAATTGTTGCTGAAGACAACCAAAAATTAAAATAGCAACAGATTGGAGTTAATAAATAATCCTACAGATAGGTGGTGTTTTAATTTTGGAAATAATTGCTATTTTAACATAAGTGATATATAGATTTACATGGAATGTAAAGTGGTCTCTGAGCTTGGTTATGCTCCACATGAGCCTCCTGCCATCACTGTTCATCTAATCCTATCAGCGTCACTTTCTATTCCCTTCTCTCTCATGTACTTACATTGCTTCCCCTTGAATGCATCTATGCTATTTGTCTGCACCACTCCCTGTGGTATCCGATTTCTCATTTTAATCACACTCTGAGTAAAGAAGTTTCTCTCAATTCCTTACTATTAGTGACTATCTTATATGTATGACTCTTGGTTTTGGACTTCCACACAAGTGGAAATGTTTTCTCTAAAAAAGAAAGACAAAATGATAGAGTGAGGTGGTATTAAAACAATAGGAATGAAGAGGGCATCAGTCAATTGTGCATATTGAAGATTTCTTCCCTTCCAGTGCAACATCTACCGTTTCAAATGATGATGTAGCACAGACAGAAGGCATTAGATCCATTGTGCCTATGTGTACAGGAGGGTACTCGACTCAGTGTATCTGTGCCTGTTCTTTGAAAGAGCTATCAGTTAACTCCACTACCCAGCTTTTCCCCATTGCCCTGCAATGTTTTTTCTTTTCAAGTAGAAATCCAGTTCTCTGTTGACTAATGCTGGAACCTGTCTCACCTAAAGGACAATAGACCTGAAAAATGATGTCCATAGGCTATTTTTGACCTCTGTTGATTCACAGCCAAGCCCAAACCTGCCATTGCCAAATATCCACTTCAACCTGGACTTATTGGAGATCAGCACACATTCAAATATATAAAAGCAAAATACTGCGGATGCTGGAATCTGAAACAGCAGAAAATGCTGGAAAATCTCAGCGGGTCTGACAGCATCATCAGAGCCCCAGGAGTACACATTCACTTGATTCATCCCCATCAAAGCCACTACTAACAACAATTAAAATGTGCTGCTCCTACTGGGGCTGTGTAATTAATTTCTGATGCTTAAATCTACCCTTGCCACCTTTTTCTGAATTCTCACCCTTACACCAACTCCCTTTCTGGAGGCGTGGTGCTCAAAACAGTGCAGTTTTAAAAATTGTAGCCTCACCAGTGATGTATTTGTGGTTAGAATAATTTACTTAAGTCTGATCTGATAGTCGACTGAGCAATAATCAGTTATATTCTTCCATTTGCTGCTACTGTAAATAATTTGCACATGGTAGTGATTTTGTTCCCCGTAAAATGCCATTGTGGTGCAATGCTATTGTGTTTGAAGGTGACTGTGCAGGATGTAGAACAAATTATGTTATTGATTTCAGATCCAAGGTTTGAGGTTCAATTAGATGTGCACTGCAGAGCCTCATTTAGTACAGACCAGTAGTTTTATTTGTAGAGTAAGTTGCAGAAAAGCATATTGCCATGTGCATAAATGCAATGATTCATCTCATTTCACCATAAACAAATGACCTGGAAACTTATTAAACTAAAAATTCAGGCTGAATGACCTCCACAGTGTATGTCTTTTCACTCATTATAATCGCCAGCCAGGAAAAGATTCCACTAGCCAGAGGGTTCCAGTGCACATCACTGTAAAATGATGCAACTCTGCTCCAGGCCATAATGAAGGTCAATGATTCCTCGCGAGGACAGAGGAAGGACATTTTGAGGGCAGTGGAGCCAATGCAGGCTGCCCTAATGTGTATCCCTCTGACTGGTTCAAGCACTC
This sequence comes from Mustelus asterias, assembly GCF_964213995.1. Lineage (NCBI taxonomy): Eukaryota > Metazoa > Chordata > Chondrichthyes > Carcharhiniformes > Triakidae > Mustelus > Mustelus asterias. The sequence goes on along the minus strand of NC_135813.1, from coordinate 58,028,995 downwards.
CCATGGTGGAGACTTGGGAGAGAGATGCTGGCAGCTGCCTGAGTTACCATGTTGGAATATTGACAAAAGAGATAGACAGAACTCTTAAAAAAAACAAAAGTAATATTTATGAATGGAATTTAAAATGTTAAAAAAATAATTTAAGTAATTATACGTCTTAAACCATTTTGATTTTTAAAAAATCTTTTCACTGAAGGGATTTTATGTAAAATTTTTATGATCTATAAAATAGCATTTGAATGGTTATGCACTTTTAACATTTGCTTGTGTTTTTAAATAGAAATGGTGATAAATTAATTTGATCACTTTCACAACATGCAATTGACATAGATCATTGGCAATAAAGGTAATAATGGTTAATTAAATAGTTCATTTTTAAAATCCTTTTATGCAATATTGCGGTACTTCTTTCCATATTCAGATCCCTCCATGATCACGTCCCTTCTTATCTCTGCAACCTCCTCCAACCCTCCAACCCTCTGTACTCTTCCAATTCTGGCCCCTTGCACATTGTGGATTTCCACTGATCCACCATTGGTGCCCATGCCTTCAGCTGTCCGGGCATGAATTCTGCAATTCGCTCCCCAGACCTCCCTACCTCACTACCACCAGTTCCTCCTTTATTTGCATCTTAAAGCTTACCACACCTTTCCTAATCTCTGTATGTGGCTCTGTGTCAAAATGTTTCAAATAATGGCTCCTAAGAGATACCTTAGGGCATTTTACTGCGCTAAAGGCGCGGGGCTGGAATTTCAATGTGGGGTTGGGAATCTGAGCTGGACGCCAAGTTCAAATATAAATGGCCGAACCAGCCAAGAAGTGAGTTTTGCCCCTAATTCGAAGGCACTGAGTGTAGGAGATGAGAGCTGTCTGCCTCGTGCCAGCAACAAAGGCAGGTAGCAGCGGAGGTGTTGGGAAGCCAAAATGAACTCACTGAGACTACGATTTTCAATTTCCACCCACACCCGGTAATCATAGAAATAGAAACCCTACAGTGCAGGAAGAGGCCAATCCCACCCAGGCCCTACCCCCATATCCCTACCTATTTTTACCCGCTAATCCCTCTAACCTACACACCTCAGGACACTAAGGGGCAATTTTACAATGGCCAATCAACCTAACCAGCACATCTTTGGACTGTGGGAGGAAACCGGAGCACCCGGAGGAAACCCACGCAGACACAAGGAGAATGCGCAAACTCCACACAGACAGTGACCCGAGCCGGGAATTGAACCCAGGCCCCTGGAGCTGTGAAGCAGCAGTGCTAACCACTGTGCTACCATGCCGTCCAAATCATATGTTCCAATAATAGAAGCAAAATACTGTGGATACTGGAGATCTGAAATAAAAACAAAGTGGCAGAAAAATGCAGCAGGCAGGCAGCACTTCTGGAGAGAGAAACAGAGTCAACATTCCTAATCCGTATGATTCTTCTTTGGAAGCAGTTTCCCTTTTTATTCCTGTGTTCCAATGTTGTTTGCGGGAGTGCATGGGAAGATATGAGGCTGTAATTTGTGGAAACTTTCAGAAAATGGGCAGGGTAGCAACTCTAATCTTCATAGATTACCAGTCCCAATGGGGGTTAAAGCCCAAGGAGCCACCCATCCCCTCATACTGTACTTAGAAGACATAAAATCTACAAGATAGTATGGCTTGTACAGTAGGTTTCAGAGCACTGAGCAAATGGAGTCAATGTGCGGTATTTTTCTACCCCGCTGCACTGGTTGAGTAGTGTAGTGGGTCGGGAAATATGAGTGAAAGGCGAAAAATTGGATTCGCACCTGATTTCTCACCTCCCGCTCGATTTCTCATCTCTCGCCCAATTTATCACCCCCACCCAATTCCTCGCTTTTCGCGATATTGCCAGCCAGCAAAATCAGCCTCACGTCCGGGAAAGACACAAGGCTGACTTAAATATTAATTGCACGTTCTACATGTCATTAACAAGTCTGGGACATAATTGTCTGGGCTCACTTTCCTTTCCCATTGAAGGATGGTCAGGGGTAAGGTCGTACACCCCTGGGACCCTGGCAGTGCCGGTCTTGCACCTTGGCACTGCCCATTAGGCACCGGGCAAGCCAAAGGGCTGGATCCTAAGAGGAGGGACAGGGCTTGAACGGAGCAAGCCCATGATAGAGGGCAAGGCCCAACAGGGGAAGTCAGGGTGGGGATGTTCATAGGAGGGGAGGGAAGGGGGGAGCTCTGCATTGGGGGGTGGGGAGCGGTAATCAGGGGGATGGCAATCAGGGGGCTGGCATTAAATAAATGCCTTCCAGCCTTGCCTTATTCCCTGTGCTTTACCATGTTTCTCTTTGCACTGCCTTCCAGTCTGACTTGGTTTATCTTCTATATTTGGCTGTGCATCACCCCCACCCCCCACTGTACCTCCACACTGTGACCAGTGACACAGGCTCCAAGATGCTGTGGTAGATGGACTCTTATTCAGGCTTCTGCAGTATTTCACTGTCCCATATGTTAATGCCAGTGCACTTTCTGAGTCTTTAGTTTGAAGTAGTGTAATATTAATTAATTGTACTGAAAGTGGAATAGTGGCTTGATGACTGCTAGACTTGCATAGAAAGTGTTGCTACCAGGTTGGCAATTCAGTTTCTTTTGCAGCGAGATCCTAGATTGATCTACTCAAGGAGCCACCAAACAGAAACACGTTGCTTCTCACATAGAAGAAGAGAATACAGTAATTTGGCTGTAAGAAGCTTGTTAAGGACCAGATCTGAAACTCCAAGGTATTTTGTGAAGTTAACGTAGACCCCAACTTTTACATTTGATTTTGGCATTAGAGTGAGCGTAAGGTGTTTCACTCCAAGTATGATTCAAGTGACCCACTAGGAAGCTTTTATCAAAACAAACTTTGTTTAAGAACGCAGAATATAACAAAAATAATTAACATAACTTGTACCAATTGAAATACTTAAACATGACAAAATATAATTCTTAACAGCTAGCTATCCCTATTGTTCCAATTCAGCAGTATCCCTATATAGGCATGAATTCCTTCTTTAGAACAAGTTAGCACAGAAACCAAAGTAGATACTAGATTGCCAGCCTTTTGACACTTCTGGAGAGTGATCCAATCAGCAGTTTACAGAGAAGGATATATCCTCAAAACAGCAAAACCCCAGAGAAGTAAACCTCGTCTCTGGCAGTTCCCAGTCTCCAGACATCAGTAATAGAAAGGGATCCTTTTCTCTCCGCTACTTCCAAAAGGGCAACTCCCAGAGAAAGATCCACTCTCGTACAGTGGAATCTCTGAGAAACAGATTTATCTCCTGGCAGATTCCAGTCTCCAACTTCAGAGAGGGTAAAAGAGAGGCACTCCTGTCTCTCAACTCAAAAACAGCCTCTAAGCTTGAATATTCTGTGTAAACCCAGCTTCACCCCATCACATCACCATATCTGTCAATCATCCCAATCGAACCCCACTCAGGAGAACACCACACACAGCAGAACAGCATCAGTTCAGATTAAGCAAGTAGGCTGCCGCAGCAACAATACAGAATGCCAGTTGTAGACAGAATGGCTCTGAGAGCAGAGAACTGCTACAACAGACCCTGCACAAGAACATGACTCAAATACATTTCTTAAAGGCACAGTATCATCACAGGAAGTAAAGAAGGATGACAATGGCTATTCAGCAGAGTCAATGAAACACTTGAAATGGGCGAGATCTGTGGAAACCTATGAAAGGCAGCTCGCCACAACACTGAGTCTGTTGTAGCGTATGAGTCAAAGTCAGTTTCAGATCTTTCTGGAGGCGTTTGTGACATTTGGCCAGCTAAGGTAAGCCTAGAGATCTGCCCAGGATGTTCTGTGTATGGGAAGGGAGTGGTCAATTTCAAATGAAGTTTGTCTAGTTGCTACAATGAGGGTGCACTAAATGGTGTCATAATCAGGTATTGCGGGTTCTTGACAGTGGGGTGCAGCAGCATGGAGAATATGACTATTATAAAGCACAGTTAAGAATTTTGTTTGTCCATTGGGGCAGCAGAGGGTGAAAATTTACAATCGACTTTTACACTTAAACTTGTCATTCTGAACACTTTAAGGTTGTTTTCTTAAAAAAAAAACATTATTCACGGCTCACTAGGTGGTAAGATGCTGTACCTCCATTTCGTGGATTTGGTAGTTATCGTTCGCAGTGATGATTTGGTGTGCTGTACTGCCGATGTTCCTCTTGGTGTTGTAGGAGTTGTGCTTGATGTTGTGTCACATGTTGGTTTTGCTGGTGACCTTTACTGCTTTACCAGTTTTGGTGTAGGTCAGATATGGGTTCTGTTCCTTCTCAGCTGCTTGCAAGTTTCAGCCTCAATGATGCGGTCTCAGCTTCACCAATAACTTTTGCTGAGTTCCAGGTTTTCAAGATTGGGTCTTGTACATGCACAGTTTGTCCTCTCAACAGCTCAGGCAAGGAATTAGCATGCTGCTTGAATCATTGACCTCCTACCTGTGCCTGAATTACTGTCTTACTTCCTCCTGTTGGAGGATGTATTTTGCTTGTCGAAGTTTGCTTCTACTTTCTGCTGTTCAGTAGCTCTGCAGGCAATGTCATGTGAACCTTGAGAGTTTTGGCTCAAAGTAACAATAAGGCAATGTTTGGATCTTCTTTTGTCTCTTGGCACTTGATAAGTGACCTGTTGACCATTTGGATGTGTTGTAACGTGGAGATGAATTCATGATGTTGAACCCATATTGTTTAGCAAACCCCTTAAATGTTTCTGGAGATGAATTGGGTTCCAGTATCACAATTTAATCTTTCAGGAATACCTTGTTCAACAAATAGGACTCTGCTGTGGTGATTGTTGTCGCTCTCAGATCCTTCACCTTTCTGATGAATGGGAACTTTGAATAATAGTCTCCAGTCTCAGCAGGTGTTAGAGCTTTAGATGTGAATGCTCTTTATTGGCTTTCCTCCTTGTGCCAGGGCTGCTCACAGACCTTTTGTAGAAACATCAATTGCAGAATGACTCGCTTCTCTCTATTCTACTTCTTTTGGGTCTACTGAAACTCCTCCCATGTTACTCTGACCACTAATACTTAGCATCTTCCCTCATCAGCTCTCCTAGGTTGGTTGTGTCTGATGTGAGGAATGAAAGATTTCATAGGAACAGAAGTAGGCCATTCAGCCCATCGAACCTGCTCCGCCATTTAATACAATCATGGCTGATGGGACACTTCAATGCCTTTTACCCACACTATCCCCACAATCCTTTAAGTTATCGTTAATCTGAAATCTAAAACCTTAAACACACTGAATGACCAACTTCCACAGTCCCCTGGGGTAGAGAATTCCAAAGATGCACAATCCTTTATGTAAATAAATTTCTTTGTCATCTCAGTCTTAAGTGGCAACCCCCTTAGTTTGAAATTGTGTCCCTAGACTCCCCAACCAAGGGAAACATCTTACCTGTATTTACCCTGCTTATTCCTTTTATTTCTGACTATTTTGTAGGTTTCAATGAAATCATCTTCTCATTCTTCCAAATGAATACAGGTCTAGTTTGCCCAATCTTCTTCATAAGACGGTCCTGCTATCCCTGGAAGAGGTTTGGTGAACCTTTGTTGCAGTCCCTCTCCAGCAATAATATCCTTTCTGAGGTAAGGGGACAAAAATTGCACACAATTGTCCAGGTGCAGTCTAACCCAAGTTTCTATACAATTGAAGCAAGAACTCATTACTCCTGTACTCAAATCATCTTGCGATAAAGGCTAACATTCCACTCGCCTCCCTACCAGCTTGCTGCACCTGCATGTTAGCTTCATGTGCTGGGTTAAGGAAACTTCTGTTTTTTTGCATCTCTTGGAGTCTCCGTCTCAGAGATGATTGACTTTTTCAGGACTTTGCTTGAGTCTGTCAGGTGTGTACACCATTCTGAAGAATTGTCATTCTGTCACCTTCACAGTGCATTTGTTTGCTCTTAGCTTGATCCCAGTTTCCTTGGTTTTCTTCACAGTTTCACATAGATGGTAGTCATGCGGTAGAATTTAAAGGATAGTGACCGATTGGCTCTTACCATCATAAGAATTGGCATCTAAAGTGGAGCTGCCCGCCAACTCTTCACTAAGAAGGACACAAATGACGTTCCAGAAATACTAGGGGACAGAGGGTCTAGCATGAAGAAGAAACTGAAGGAAATCCTTATTAGTCAGGAAATTGTATTGAGAAAATTGCTGGGATTAAAACCCAATAAGTCCCCAGGACCTGTTGCTCTGCATCCCAGAGTACTAAAGGAAGTGGCCCGAGAAATAGTGGACGCATTGGTGATAATTTTCCAGAATTCTATATACTCTGGAAGAGTTCCGGTGGATTGGAGGGTAGCTAATGTAACCCCACTTTTTAAAAAAGGAGGGAGAAAGAAAACGGGGAATTATAGACCGGTTAGCCTGACATCTACCACAGAAATCTGTTGGGGCCAGTTCATTAGATATGTTCAAAAGGAAACTGGATGTGGCCCTTGTGGATCAAAGGATAGAGCGAGAAAGCAGGAATGGGATACTGAAAGTGCATGATTAACCATGGTCATATTGAATGGTGGTGCAGGCTCAAAGGGCCGAATGGCCTCCTCCTGCACCTATTTTCTATGTTTCTTGGCATTAAGTGGACTGAATCAAACTGGCTAAAGACTGTGATGCTGGAGTCTTCCAGAAGATTCCGAGATAGATCATCCACTCAACATGGAAATTTGTAGCAAATGCCTCAGCCTTACCTTTGCCTCAGCCAAATATTCAATTGATATACTAGGCTCCCCCATCACTGAGGATGGTGATATTTGTGGAGTGACCTCCTCCAGTAAGTTTAATTGTCCATTCATGGTGGGATATGGTAGGGCTGTCGAGCTTAGATCTGATCCATCGGTTGTGGGACCACTTAGCTCTGTTTATCACTTGCTGCTTATGTTATTTGCACACAAGTAGTCCTGAATTATAGCCCAATATTGGACAATGGTTTTTAATTCCAGGTTTTTACTGAATTCAAATTCCACCACCTGCCATGGCGGGATTCAAAGCTAGATCCCCAGAGCATTACCCTGTGTCTCAGGATTACTAGTCCAGCGACAATACCACTCTACCACCACCACCACTAATAGCACTTTATTGGGGGATGAATCACTGTTCTTTTCTCTGGGTCAATGGTGATATGGTACACAAAACCTTCAAAGCATCCAGCTGGTTCATCAAAACACTGGATACATTTGGACCAGGTCTGATTTGCTTCTGATTGGAGCGTGGTTTTAATGTTGTACTACTTTTAACTGTCAGCGACACCTCCTTCACATTCTGGTTTACTGAGACCAGCTGCAGTTTTTTGCAACAATTCAACTCCAGGATAATAGGATCAGCTGTTTCAGTGACTGAGAACATACAAGTAAAGTCTTTTCCTTTACGTGTCCCTTTGATTTGGATTGTTCCTAGCTGTCAGATCTCAGTTTCACCATGTGTTGTCAGCATAGTGTTTGCTCGGTTTCAGAGCATCTCACTTTGGGTAGCCATTTTCTTTCACATTTTTAGGGAAGATTTTCTGGTATGGCCTGAGCAGACTGATATTACTCTGTGCTCCGGTACCAAGCTTCAGATTTATGGTGTTGGGTGTATTTCTCACTGTTTTGGCCAGGTGGAGAAGGATGAACTGGCTCTTCTCTATTCAACCTGGTCACAACAAAGGTTTCACAAGGTTTCCAAATCAGAATGCATTTTACTTTTTAAGCTGTTAGTAATAAGGAGCCAGTCAAACAAGGAGTCAAAGAAAGAGCACATTTATTAACCACTAAATGTGAGGAAAACCCTTATGTCCATGAGTCAATGTATCAGCAAGTGCATGCTTTGGCAAATTGCATTGTTGGACTAATTGCCTTGTCAGAGACAGGTGATGGTTATTGGCTCAACCTCCAAAGGAGCATGAATGGACTCAGTTTGAACAGAGGTATGGGGAGGTGATAGCCTAGTGGTATTATCGCGAGACTAATGATTTAGAAACTCAGCTCATTTCCTGTAGACTCAGGTTTGAATCCCACCACAGTAGCTAGTGGGATTTGAATTTAATAAAAAATATCTGGAATGAAGAATCTACTGATGACTATGAAACCATTGTTGATTATCAGAAAAGCCCATCTGGTTCACTAATCTCCTTTAGGGAAGGAAATCTGCTGCCCTTACCCGGTCTGGCCTACATGTGACTCCAGAGTCACAGCAGTGTGGTTGACTCTCAACTGCCCTCCAAAGGCAACTCGAGATGGGCAATAAATGCTGGCCAGCCAGCAATGCCCATGTCCCATGAATGAATTTTTTTTTTAATGTGGAGATTTTATATGGAGTTTGTATCTCTGCCGAGTTGAATACATAATATGCTTGCCGAAGGTAAAAGGCAAGCTGCTGGATTATTCCTCCATCATATACAGATAGTTAGTATTAACCCCCATGCACTCATTTAGGCCAACATGCATGCACACACATTCCTAAGGTGCACATGCAGATGCAGATATGTATCAGATATAAGGGGAGTTAGAGTACAGTAACAAAAAGGTAAAGGAATATATGGTTAAGTGTCCTTTGATTTTCTTTGAGGTGTAGATTTTAAATGCTGCAGCTGATTTGAGTTGGCTGGTTTATTGAAGACAGTCGAATGTGGAAGAAGTTGCAGCTCTCGTGAGATCTCGGTTCGCTGATAGTTTGTTGCCTTCTGAAACTGGGCAATGCACTAATTCCAAAGCAGAAAAAGAGAGAATAGCCCTCAGCTTGTTTCCTCTGCTCAAGTGTCAACCCCAATCTCTCTCGAGTGGGAAGCTTTACCTTGAAATACTTCACCCATTTTACATTTCCAAGAGATTTTTGATGTCTTTGTCTGTGACAGCGTTGTTTCAATATCCAATACTTTGCATTATTAATAGTTCTTCCCTAGACAGTTATGAATTTTGATGGGTGTCTGGATTATAGGAAATGGCTCTCTCTTCACACTTCCCTGAGGGTGATTAGTTTGTTTCTTACCTTCGCTTTGAGTGTGGCCTTGCATTTTTAAGCAGTTTGCTCTGTCTCAGTTCAAATTGCAAAATTTCCAGTCAGCTACAAGTTGAAAAATCATACTTTCAAAAATAAGGGGGCATAGCCTTGTACCATTGACCTCCTTCCTGAGTGGAATGCTTGTGCAAATTTCTTTTCTTTGCGAGTTGTTGCATTCTAACATTTCATGTACTTGTATAGCCCCTTTGTTTATTGTATCCTTAAATTACTGTCATCTTCCAGGGAATGGATATTTTGATGTCTTTTCTTTCTCATTCACCCTGTTTCTCTGCCTCTGGTAATCCCAACTGCTTTCTTTGTTCTGCACATCTTTTTCCAGTGATTGGGCCTTACACAAGCTCTTCAATTTGATCTGTATGCAGAACACTCTCTTCAGTCTGTGAACACATGTGTTCATCCGCCGCTCTTGTTTTTGTTCCATCTTTCTCTCTGTCTGGAGTGCAGTTTTTTTTGTTGCTGTTTCATTGTGTCAGCCCGTCTACCTTTTCCTTGAATTAACTGAAAGTAACCATTCAGATTGTCAACGTCTTCATCTATCTACTGATGGCTTCGTGTGCTCAGGCAGTGTCAACCTCCTGTGATATTGTGAGTTTGTCCTTTCCGATTAACGCTTTTTGCATATCTGTGGGTGCAGAGCCTCAAATGAGCTATCTACCAGCCTTTCATCTGCTTCCTTGGATTTACACTTGCCTGATACATTTCTCAATCTATTTAAGAAATTGTCAACAAGCTTACTTGTGTTCTGCCTCAGGTTCTAAAATTTAAATTGGTGGATCCGATGATTTGACTTTGCCTGGAAATATGTACTGAATTTCTCTGAAATATTGTCTGGGTTTTTAATTGTCATCCTCAGTCATTTTAAGACCATAAGACCATAAGACATAGGAGCGGAAGTAAGGCCATTCGGCCCATCGAGTCCACTCCACCATTCAATCATGGTTGATTTCAACTCCATTTACCCGCTCTCTCCCCATAGCCCTTAATTCCTCGAGAAATCAAGAATTTATCAATTTCTGTCTTGAAGACGCTCAACGTCTCGGCCTCCACAGCCCTCTGTGGCAATGAATTCCACAGACCCACCACTCTCTGGCTGAAGAAATTTCTCCTCATCTCTGTTCTAAAGTGACTCCCTTTTATTCTAAGGCTGTGCCCCCGCGTCCTAGTCTCCCCTGTTAATGGAAACAACTTCCCTACGTCCATCCTATCTAAGCCGTTCATTATCTTGTAAGTTTCTATCAGATCTCCCCTCAACCTCCTAAACTCCAATGAATATAATCCCACGATCCTCAGACGTTCATCGTATGTCAGGCCTACCATTCCTGGGATCATCCGTGTGAATCTCCGCTGGACCCGCTCCAGTGCCAGTATGTCCTTCCTGAGGTGTGGGGCCCAAAATTGCTCACAGTACTCCAAATGGGGCCTAACCAGTGCTTTATAAAGCCTCAGAAGTACATCCCTGCTTTTGTATTCCAAGCCTCTTGAGATAAATGACAACATTACATTTGCTTTCTTAATTACGGACTCAACCTGCAAGTTTACCTTTAGAGAATCCTGGACTAGGACTCCCAAGTCCCTTTGCACTTTAGCATTATGAATTTTGTCACCGTTTAGAAAATAGTCCATGCCTCTATTCTTTTTTCCAAAGTGTACGACCTCGCACTTGCCCACGTTGAATTTCATCAGCCACTTCTTGGACCACTCTCCTAAACTGTCTAAATCTTTCTGCAGCCTCCCCACCTCCTCAATACTACCTGCCCCTCCACCTATCTTTGTATCATCGGCAAACTTGGCCAGAATGCTCCCAGTCCCGTCATCTAGATCGTTAATATATAAAGAGAACAGCTGTGGCCCCAACACTGAACCCTGCGGGACACCACTTGTCACCGGTTTTACAGCTATTTTAAAAATCTAATCTTTTCTCTCCTGCCCATTAAAGAATGTAGCTGACCCTGCCCTAACTTTGTTAGTGCCTTTCAGAAAACCACTGAATGTCAATCTGCACTTTTGTTTTAAACTTCTCAAGTGCCTCCATGATATCATGGGCCTTCCAATTTGTCCTGATCACACACTCATCGCTGTGGGGGCAACCATTTTGTTTTCGCATGATTCACTCAAGTATTTTTCTCGCTCTGGCAGTAATTTATGTTGAATTTCTCCATCTAATTCAGTATTTATTTCATTTATGTCATTTGGGTTTTACTCACAAACACCTGCTGCCACCATGCTATGTCTTGTGGTTCCCAGAAGTCTGAAGTAGTCACACATTTAGGCACCGATACTGGAACTTGCTTTCAGAGAGTATACTTTCCACATCACTCCATATGTGTGGCAGAATGATCGAATGTTGGTTTGGTACACAGACTGTGGTGCAGTAGTGAATGATGTAGCATATCCTGGGTATGCATGTTACATGCGCATGACAATATTGTTCCTAAATCATTTTGTAATAATATAGCAATGTAATGAAACAATATTACACATTGAAATTCAACTCAATGTGTTGAATGCCTTTTTGAGATTGTGACCTTGAATTCCATGGGGGTTTGACTGACCTCCAACGTAACATCAATGGAAGACTAATGGAATTCCCAGGAAACCAGACAGACAACGTGTTTCAGTGTGCACACCATTTGCGAAAGAACCCCAGCTTGAATTTTAAGCTTATACTTCACCAATTTGATAATGGACAGGGTTTATCAATGAAACTGGCTTAGTGGACATTCACAATGCAAATGTTTATATTGATCATACAAATCTCTGTTCATTCAACGAGTTTCGATTTCTATCTAGGAATGACAACAGTAGAGAATTCTTCGATGCTTATTTCAGATCAAAGATTACTGGGGGCAGTTTTATAAATCATCCCCGATCAAAGGCACAACCAGAGGGTAACGAAGGAAGAAAAGGTCACTCAGCCTGTCCTAATTAATCCTGTAAGAGTTTTATCAACACCAGGTTAAAGTCCAACAGGTTTATTTGGTAGCAAATACCATTAGCTTTCGGAGCGCTGCTCCTTCGTCAGATGGAGTGGAAATTAACTAATACTAATTAATCCTTCCAGAGATATCCAAACACCCTGTCATTTTAAATACAATTATCTTTAACGATTCCAGAGGTTTTGAGCTGAACCTTCGTTCATGAGTCAGGTACGCAGACTTGGGAACATTCAACTTGAGAGAAACCTCCCTGAAGGTCGGGATGGTGAGTGGCTAGGAGGGGAATCTCCGGCGGTGGGGTTGGATCGGTTTCTGCTGCCCTTCTCCCTCTAGATGGTAGTGGTTGTGGGTTTGGAAGGTGCTGCTTAAGGGGCCTTGTAGGTATTGGGGGGAAGGTTGGTTCAGGATATTGAATTCGATGATCAAGGCTCACCTTGGAGCTCTGAGACAAATTTCCTAACAGAAGCCCGAAAATTACCTTTCACTGGTTTGAAGATGTATCTCCCTATTCTACTCAAATATTTTAATTTAGTGTAAAATTGCCTCCACCTTTTATCTATACCTCTGCAATCTTGTACCCCCAACAGATAAATGCTTCATTTCTCAGCTGCAAAATTCAAGGTTCTCCAGTTTTTTCTTGCAATTCACTGAGACCAAGAAGTGGTTTTGTGGTTGTCTCTGAACTGTCTCTAATGTTTAGTTTAAAAGTTTATTTATTATTATCACAAGTACATTATTACATTAACACTGTAATGAAGTTACTGTGAAAATCCCCTAGTCACCACACTCCGGTGCCTGTTCGGGTACACTGAGGGAGAATTTAGCATGGCCAATGCACCTAACCAGTACGTCTTTCAGACTGTGGGAGGAATCTGGAGCACCCGGAGGAAACCCACACAGACATGAGAATGTGCAGATTCCACACAGACAGTGACCCAAGCTAGGAATCGAACCTGGGTCTATGGCGCTGTGAGGCAGCAGTGCTAACCACTGTGCCACAGTGCTAACATACCAATGTTTCTCTTAATTCTTAGCGACCAGAACTGGAATCTGCGTTCAAAGTATGGTATGCCCAAAACACAAAAGAACTTGATTGCTGGATCTCCTGATTGATAATGTTTTATTCATTCTCAGGATGTGGGCTTTGCTGACAAGACCAGCATTTATTGCCCATTCCTAATTGCCTGTGTAAAGGTGGTGGCGAGCTGTCTTCTTTAACCACGATGTGGAGATGCCGGCGTTGGACCACTGCAGTCTATGTGGTCTTGATACACCCATAGTGCTGTTAGGGAAGGAGTTCACAGAATCACAGAATTTGTATGGCGCAGATGAAGGCTATTTGTCCATTCTGACTCTGCAAATGAGCATTATGATGTAGTGCCATTACCCTGCCTTTTCCCTGTACCTCTGCACATTGTTTCTATTCAAATAATCATCTAATGCCCTCTTGAATACCTCAATTGAACCTGCCCCCACCACACTTCCAGTCAGTGCATTCCAGACCTGAACCTCTCAGTGCGTGAAAAAGTTTATTTTCCATCACATTTACTTCTGCTGCCATTCACTTTAAGTCTGAGCCTTCTTGTTCTCGATCCTTTTATGAGCAAGAACAGTTTCTCCCTATCTATTGTCCAACCTCCTCATGATTTTGAACACATCTATCAAATATCCCCTTCTGTCCGAGGAGAACAATCCAACCTTTCCTATCTATTCTCAAAACAGTGGTTTCTCATCCATCGAACAATTCTTGTAAATCTCTTCTTCACTCTCTCAAATGCTTTCATATCTTTCCCATAATGTGACACCCAGAACTTTACACAACAGTACCAGCTGAGGTCTAACTAGTGTCTTAGAGTTCCTGGATTTTGACCCAAAGGTATTGAAAGAGCAGCGATGTAGGTCAGTCAGGATGGTGTGTGACTTGGAGATGAACTCGCAGGTGATGGTATTTCTATGCATTTGCTGCCATTGTTCCTCTAATTGGTAGAAGTTGTGGATTTGGAAGATGCTGTCAAAGAAGCCTTGGTAAATTGTATCTTGTGGATGGTAGATGCTAATGCCACTGTGTATCAGTTTTGGAGGGAGTGAATGCTTAAGATGGGGTGCCAATCAAGTGTGCTGCTTTGACCTGGATGGTGTCAAGCTTCTTGAGTGTGTTAGAGATGTACATATCCAGACAAGTGGAAATTATTCTATCACACTCTTGGCTTTGGGCAGCCTTTGGTGAGTCAGGAGGTGAGTTATTTGTCGCAGAATTCTCAGCCTTTGCCCTACACTAATAATCACGGCATTTATATGGCTGATCCAGTTAGGGTTCTGGTTGACGGTAAGAGATTCGGCAATGGTAATGCAGATGAATGTTATGGGGAGATGTTAGATTCTTGTTCAAGATGGCCTTTGCCTGGCAATGTGAGCATTACTTCCATTATTCTGAATGTTGTCCAGATTTTCCGCATGTAGACATGGACTGCCTCATTATCTGGGGAGATATGAAAGGGTCAATCATCAGGTAATATCCCCAACTTTCACCCTATGATGGAGACAAAGCCATTGATAAAACGGTTGATCATGGTTGGGCGTAGGACACTGTCCTGTGACTGTGATGATTGGCCTCAAACAGGCACCAGCCATATTCTTTTGAATTAGGCATGACTCTAACCATTAGAGTTTTCACTCTGATTTGCACTGACTTCCAGTTTTATAGGTTCTTTGATGCCACACTTGGTTAGATGCTGCCTTGAAGTCAAAGGCTGCCACTTTACTCACCTTTGGAATGCAACTGTTTTGTCCATGTTTTGGAGCAAGGTTGTAGTAAGCTCTGGAACTGAGTGGTCCAAATGGAACCCAAACTGAGCACTGCCAACAACACTATGCTGAGATTGGGAAACAGAGTGATGGAGTGGTAAGTGGCCAGATTGGATTTGTCCTGTTTTTGTGCAGAAGACATTACTGGGCAATTTTCCACTTTGTTGATTAGATGCCAGTGTTGTAGCTGTAGTGGAACAGCTTGGCGAGGGGCATGGCCAATTCTAGAATTTGAAACTCTACAATTTGTATAGTTCAATATGTTATTGGATTATTACTCTGCATTATTTGGACATGTTTACTATCAAATCTACTTTTTCCAGGTTCACCCTTAGATATTTCAACCCCATTCATTAAGTGCATCTGTTGTCCATTTCCCCTTCCTGTGTCACATTTAACACAAACAACATTTCTCTGCCCACTTACATATCGTGTCTAACTCAAAGATAGGTCGGAAAGTAAGTTGTGAAGAGGATGTAAGGACGCTACAAAGTGAAATAGATAAGTTACGTGAGTAGACAAAGATTTGGCCAATGGGGTAACATGTGGGCAAATGTGAAATTGTCCATTTGGCAGGAAGAATAAGAATGAGCATATTATCTAAACGGTGAGAGGTTGCAGAACTCAGATTTAGAGGGATCTGGGTGTCCTTGTACATGAATTACAGAAGGATAGTATACAGGTACAGCAAGTACTGAGGAAAGCTACTAGAATGTTATTGTTTATTGTGAGGAGAATTGATTCCAGATTAGGGAGGTTATGCTTCAGTTGTACAGGGCACTGGTAAAAGCACTTCTGGAGTAGTGTTGACAGTATTGGTCTCCTTATATAAGGAAAGATGTAAATGCATTAGAAACAGTTCAGAGGAAGTTTACTAGACTAATACCAGGAATGGGCAGATTGTCTTATGAGGAAAAGCTGGAGAGGCTAGGTTAGTGTCCACTGGCGTTCAGAAGAGTAAGAGGAGACTTGATTGAAACCTTTAAGATCCTGAGGGAAGTTGACAGGGTGGATGTGGAGAGGATGTTTCCTCTTGTGGGAGAATCTAGAGCTGGGGGGGGTCACTGTTTAAAAATAAGGGCTGGAGTTCTCTGACCATTCACTCCGGCGGGATTCTCTGGTCCCACCAGCAACACACCCCCACCCGCGGGTTTCCCACCGGCGTGGGGTAATGTTAATGGGAATTCCCATTGACAGCGGTGAGACCAGTGAATCCTGCCGCTAGCAAACAGCGCGCCACCTCCTGGCTGGGAGGCCGGCAAATCTTGCCCAATGTGTTGCCCATTTAAGACAGCAATGAGGAGAAATTCTTTCTCTCAGAAGGCTGTGAGTCTTGGAACTCTTTTCCTTAAAAGGCAATGGAAGCAGAGTCCTTGAACAATTTTCATGTAGGGCTAGATAGATTATTGATTAACAGGGGATGAAAGGCTATCAGGATAAGCAGGAATGTGGTGGAGGTTACAATCAGATCAGCCATAAGCTTATTGAATGGTGGAGCAGTCTCCTACTCCTGCTCCTAATGTGTATGTTCCATGTGTTTGTAAAAGGTTCCTCTTTGGTTCCTACCCGACAGCTGATTTTTTAATCTATTCCCAGAGTTTATCCTGAATCCCCACAGGTTTGACTTTAATTAATAGCATTTCATGTTGCTCTTTATCAAAAGTTTTTTAGAAGTCAAGACACATCACATCATAAGGCTTTCTGTAGTCTACAGTAGCTGTCGCTTCCTCTAAGAAGCTAAAGAAGTTGGTCAGGCAGGATAGTTTCCTTCTGCTGACTGAATCTGGTTGAGTTATTGTTGTGACAATCCTTATGTTTATTCATGATCATCAATTCCTTTCTTTTACATGGAATGGAAGTAAATCTCATAAGTCTCTGGTTATTATGGTAGAAAATATTGGATACGATGTTAATGCTCACACAATGTCTAAATCTCACATACCCAGCATTTTATAACTCAGTTAGTACCTGAAATATTAAATCCCAGATTAATCAAACTGACCTGGTTCCAAATACATTTCATCTGCCAGTTTCTATTTTGAAAATTGGGTAAAGGAAGACAACTTACATTTTATTTTGAGCTAATTTATAGTGTCGTGTGGCAGGAACACGGACATTCTCCTGTTTAACCACAACAGGGTTAAAGGTGATGTGGAGTTGCCGGAGTTGGACTGGGGTAGTCACAGTAAGTAGTCTCACAACACCAGGTTAAAGTGCAACAGGTTTATTTGGTAGCACGAGCTTTCGGAGCACTGCTCCTTCTTCAGGTGAGTGCCTACATTAAAGGTGGCTGTGTACAAAGACACAGAGTAGAAGTGTGACGTGCATGCTTTGGATAAGTGAAGATAAGTGAAGAGATTCTTGAGAAGCCTGGCATTGAGAGGAAGTCTAGTGTGGTAACAAATTGGCTATATATACTGTACTATAATCCAGACACGTGGGCTAATGATCCAGAGATGCGAATTCAAATTCCACCATGGCAGCTGGGAAATTAAATTCAGTTAATTAAATAGACTAGGAACAGGGCAATAGTATTTGTAATGGTGATCATGAAGCTAAAAATACTCAGCAGGTCTGGTGGAACCTGTGGAAAGCAACAAAGTTAACATTGTTTTTATTCTTTTAATAGGATGTGTGCGTCACTGGCTAGGCCAGCATTTTTTATTGCCCATCCCTAATTGCCCTTGAGAAGGTAGTGGTGAGCCGCTGCCTTGAACCGCTGCAGTGCATGTGGTGTAGGTACACCCACAGTGCTGTTAGGGAGGATGTTCCAGGATTTTGACCCAGCGACAGGGAAGGAACAGCAATATATTTACAAGTCCGGTTGGTGAGAGGCTTGGACGGGAACTTGCAGATGATGGCGTTCCATGTG
Source organism: Mustelus asterias (assembly GCF_964213995.1). Lineage (NCBI taxonomy): Eukaryota > Metazoa > Chordata > Chondrichthyes > Carcharhiniformes > Triakidae > Mustelus > Mustelus asterias. The sequence goes on along the minus strand of NC_135813.1, from coordinate 58,011,352 downwards.
TGTGGTGAACCATCGTTGGTTCCCACTAGATATAACTGAGCCAGGGTCTGGCCAGTACTACAAGTATGTATATATGTTGCTGTTGGGGTTAGGGATGGGTTGTTCTACTTGTTGCTGTTGGGGTTAGGGTTGGGCTGTTACACCTGTATTATAGTTATTATGGTACATCCCAGTCGGGCTCCGCCTCCTGGGAGAGGTATAAAGGTCACTGCTCTGTCTGGGACCCCTCAGTCTGGGATCGTGTACTATACATAGTAGCTTCGTTGTAACAGTAAATATAAGCCTTTATTTCCTGAGCATCTCAAGCCTCGTGTGTGATAACGCTGTTTAAACGCTGTTTAAAAAAGGAAGGAGACAAAAGGCGGGTAACTATAGGCCGGTCAGCTTAACGTCTGTAGTAGGGAAAATGCTGGAATCCATTATTAAAGAGGAGATAGCAGGGCATCTGGATAGAAATGGTTCGATCAATCAACGCAGCATGGATTCATGAGGGGAAAGTCGTGCTTGACGAACATGTTGGATTTTTATGAAGATGTGACTAGGGCGGTTGATGGAGGAGAACCAGTGGATGCGGTGTTTTTGGATTTCCAAAAGGCGTTTGATAAGGTGCCCCATAAAAGGCTGCTGAAGATTAGGGCACACGGAGTTGGGGGTAGTGTGTTAAAGTGGATTGGGGACTGGCTATCCGACAGGAAGCAAAGAGTCGGAATAAATGGGTGTTTTTCCGGTTGGAGGAAGGTAACTAGTGGCGTGCCGCAGGGATCGGTACTCGGGCCGCAACTATTTACCATTTATATAGATGATCTGAAGGAGGGGACGGAGTGTAGGGTAACAAAGTTTGCAGACGACACAAAGATAGGTGGAAAAGTGAATCGTGTGGAGGACGGAGAAGATCTGCAGAGAGATTTGGACAGGCTGAGTGAGTGGGCGAGGATATGGCAAATGGAGTATAACGTTGATAAATGCGAGGTTATACACTTTGGAGGAAATAATAACAAATGGGATTACTATCTCAATGGAAACAAATTAAAACATGCTACCGTGCAAAGGGACCTGGGGGTCCTTGTGCATGAGACGCAAAAGCCCAGTCTGCAGGTACAACAGGTGATCAAGAAGGCAAATGGGATGTTGGCCTATATCGCGAGGGGGATAGAATATAAAAGCAGGGATGTCTTGATGCACCTGTACAGGGCATTGGTGAGGCCGCAGCTGGAATACTGTGTGCAGTATTGGTCCCCTTATATGAGGAAGGATATATAGGCATTGGAGGGAGTGCAGAGAAGGTTCACCAGGTTGATACCGGGGATGAGAGGTTTGGATTATGAGGAGAGGCTGAGGAGATTGGGTTTGTACTCGTTGGAGTTTAGAAGGATGAGGGGGGATCTTATGGAGACTTATAAGATAATGCGGGGGCTGGATAGGGTGGAGGCGGAGAGATTCTTTCCACTTAGTAAGGAAGTTAAAACTAGAGGACACAGCCTCAAAATAAAGGGGGGTCGGTTTAAGACAGAGTTGAGGAGGAACTTCTTCTCCCAGAGGGTGGTGAATCTCTGGAATTCTCTGCCCACTGAGGTGGTGGAGGCTACCTCGCTGAATATGTTTAAAGCGCGGATGGATGGATTCCTGATCGGTAAGGGAATTAAGGGTTATGGGGATCAGGCGGGTAAGTGGTACTGATCCACGTCAGATCAGCCATGATCTTATTGAATGGCGGGGCAGGCTCGAGGGGCTAGATGGCCTACTCCTGCTCCTATTTCTTATGTTCTTATGTTCTAACGCGCATCAATGTGTCTCTTGCCCGTGTCTTTCTAGGTGGTCGCGGCCTTGGGTTTGGAAGGTTCTGTTGAAGAAGCCTTTGTGAATTGCTGCTGTGCATCTTATAGATGGCACACACTGCTGCCTATCAAGTATGCTGTTTTGTTCTGAATGGTGTCAATTTTCTTGAGTGTTGTTGAAGCTATGGACATCCAGTCAAGTGGAGAGTATTCCATCACACACCTGACTTGTGCCTTGGAGATGGTGGACAGGCTTGGGAGGTCAGAAGGGGATTTATTCTCAGCAAAATTCCCAGCCTGTGACCTGCTCTTGTATTTATAAGGCTGGTCCAGTTCAGTTTCTGCTCAATGGTAAGCCCCAGGATGTTGATAATGCAGGATACAGTGAGGATAATGCTGCTGAATGTCAGTGGGAGATAGCTGGATCTTTTCTTGTTGGAGATGGTCATTGCCTGATATTTTTGTGGTGAGAATGTTACTTGCCACTTATCAGCCCAAACCTGGGTATTATCCAGGTCTTGCTGCATATAGGTAAGGACTGCTTCAGTATCAGATACGTCGCAGATGGTGCTGAACATTGTGCAATCATCAGCAAACATCCCCACTTCTGACCTTATGATGGAAGGTAAGTCCATCTCCACAGATACTGCCTGGCCTGCTGAATGTTTCCAGAATTTTCTGTTGATTTTCCTTTTTTTGTGATCATGAAGCTATTGGATTTTTATAAAGCGCATCAGGTTCACTCTATCCTGTAGGAAATAGATCTGTTGTCCTTACCCATTCTGACCCAGACAAGACTCCAGACCTGCAGCAGGATGGTTGATTCTGAGTAGCTCTCTGAAATGGCCAAGCAAACCACTCAATTTGTATCAAACTGCGATGAAAATAAGAATATAACCAGACAGACCACCTGAAATTCACTTAGGCACCAGTCATTCTGCCCAGAAAACCCTGCAAGGTCTCCTTATTAACATCTAGGAGCTTGTGGCAAAATTGGGAGAGCTGTCCCACAGACTAGTCAAGCAACAGCATGACATAGCCATACTCACGGAATCATACCTTATAGCCAACACACATACTTATCCATCACCATCTCTGGGTATGACCTGCCCCACCGACAGGATAGATCCACCAAAGCTATAGCCCTGTGGTATATAGTTAGGAGGGAGTTGCCCTGGGAGTCCTCAACATTGACTGGGGACCCCATGAAGTCACATGATATCAGGTCAACTGAGTAAAGAAATCTTCTACAAACCCTTCACCCCCCCGTCCACCTTAATTGATGAATCAGTACTCCTCCACACTGAGCACCACTTGGAAGAAACACTGAGGGCAGCACTGCACGCAACATAAGCTCCTGGAAGACATCAAGTCCATGAGCAAGAATGATTCAATAGCACCACCACTGGCTGAGTCCTGATCAACATAGCTGTCAACTGTAGCTGCTGATGGGCGATTCAGTAAGTAGAATAATCCTACCTGACCTTTCCCTCACCAATCTACTGTTGTAGGAGAATCTGTCCATGACAGTATTGGTGGGGTGACCACCATACAGTCCTTGTGGAGACAAAGTCCTGTCTGGATAGAATGTTTAGTTGCCAGAGTCGCCTAATGTTGACCCACAGAAAGCTCTCGGGGTCAGTAATTATTTTCTGTATGATTTCCACTTGAGTTAGGGCATCCTCCTTCATGTTGTTTGACACTATCATGCTAAACTGGTCCAACAGCTCAAAACTGGGCATTAATGAGGTGCTGCAGGCCATCAATAGCAGTGGAATTGTACTCAACCACAAATGTGTAACCTCAGCAAATCCCTCACTCTGCCATTACTATCAAATCTCAGGACCAACACTGGTTGAATCCTGGTGTCGGAGAGCATGATGTGGAGATGCCGGCGTTGGACTGGGGTGAACACAGTAAGAAGTCTCACAACACCAGGTTAAAGTCCAACAGGTTTATTTGGTAGCAAATACCATAAGCTTTCGGAGCGCTGCTCCTTCGTCAGATGGAGTGGAAATGTGCTCTCAAACAGTGCACAGAGACACAAAATCAAGTTGCAGAATACTGATTAGAATGTGAATCCCTAAAGCCAGCCAGGTTTTAAAGGTACAGACAATGTGGGTGGAGGGAGCATTAAACACAGGTTAAAGAGATGTGTATTGTCTCCAAGACAGAACAGCTAGTGAGATTCTGCAAGCCCAGGAGGCAAGCTGTGGGGGTTACTGATAATGTGACATAAATCCAACATCCCGGTTTAGGCCGTCCTCATGTGTGCAGAACTTGGCTATCAGTTTCTGCTCAGCGACTCTGCGCTGTCGTGTGTCGTGAAGGCCACCTTGGAGAACGCTTACCTGAAGATCCAAGGCTGAATGCCCGTGACTGCTGAAGAGCATGCCAGGAGCATATCTAAATATGAGGTATTGGTGAAGCTGCAACACAGGACTACATGTATGATAAACAGTGGAAGCTACCGACATAGTTCCCACAATCAATGGATCAGATCAATCTGCAGTCCTTCCACATCTGGGAGGTGATGGGTAATTAGACAATTCCACCACTTGGACAGCAGCAGTTCCAGAAGACAGCTCACTGCCACCTTCTGACAGGTGGCTCTGTTAACTTTAGGATAGTAATGGACAAGGATGAGTGCTGTCCTACGGGCAGGGTGCTAAATTGGGGGAAGGCTGACTATAGCCGGATTAGGCAGGAATTGGTGGATGTTGATTGGGAGAGGATGTTCGAGGGTAAGTCCGCGTCTGGCATGTGGGAGTCTTTTAAGGAACTATTGATAAGGCTGCAGGATAGGCATGTGCCTGTAAAAAGGAAAGATAGGAAAGGTAGGATTCGAGAGCCGTGGATAACCAGGGAAATTGAGGATCTGATTAAAATGAAAAGGGAGGCGTACGTTAAGTCCAGGCAACTGAAAACAGATGGAGCTCTGGAGGAATACAGAGAGAGTAGGAAAGATCTCAAACGGGGAGTTAGAAGGGCAAAAAGAGGGCACGAGATGTTCTTGGCAGGCAGGATTAAGGAGAATCCTAAGGCATTCTATTCATACGTTAGGAACAAAAGAGTTGTCAGGGAGAAAATCGGACCTCTCAGGGACAAAGGAGGGGAATTATGCTTAGAACCCAAGGGAATAGGGGAGATCCTAAATGAATACTTTGCATCGGTATTCATGAAGGAGAGGGGCGTGTTAACCGGGAGTGTCTCGGAGGGAGGTGTTGACCCGTTAGAGAAAATCTCCATTACGAGAGAGGAAGTGTTAGGTTTTTTAGGGAACATTAAAACTGACAAAGCCCCAGGGCCTGATGGCATCTATCCTCGACTGCTCAGGGAGACGAGAGAGGAAATTGCTGGGCCTCTGACGGAAATCTTTGTCGCTTCTTTGGACACGGGTGAGGTCCCTGAGGATTGGAGGATAGCGAATGTGGTCCCGTTGTTTAAGAAGGGTAGCAGGGATAACCCAGGAAATTATAGGCCGGTGAGCTTGACGTCCGTGGTAGGGAAGTTGTTGGAGAGGATTCTTAGAGACAGGATGTATGTGCATTTAGAACGGAACAATCTCATTAGTGACAGACAGCATGGTTTTGTAAGGGGGAGGTCGTGCCTTACAAATTTGGTGGAGTTTTTTGAGGAAGTGACAAAAACGGTTGATGAAGGAAGGGCCGTGGATGTCGTCTATATGGATTTCAGTAAGGCATTTGACAAAGTCCCACATGGCAGGTTGGTTAAGAAGGTTAAGGCTCATGGGATACAAGGAGAAGTGGCTCGATGGGTGGAGAACTGGCTTGGCCATAGGAGACAGAGGGTAGTGGTCGAAGGGTCTTTTTCCGGCTGGAGGTCTGTGACCAGTGGTGTTCCGCAGGGCTCTGTACTGGGACCTCTGCTATTTGTGATATATATAAATGATTTGGAAGAAGGTGTAACTGGTGTAATCAGCAAGTTTGCGGATGACACGAAGATGGCTGGAATTGCGGATAGCGAAGAGCATTGTCGGGCAATACAGCAGGATATAGATAGGCTGGAAAATTGGGCGGAGAGGTGGCAGATGGAATTTAATCCGGATAAATGCGAAGTGATGCATTTTGGAAGAAATAATGTAGGGAGGAGTTATGCAATAAATGGCAGAGTCATCAGGAGTATAGAAACACAGAGGGACCTAGGTGTGCAAGTCCACAAATCCTTGAAGGTGGCAACACAGGTGGAGAAGGTGGTGAAGAAGGCATATGGTATGCTTGCCTTTATAGGACGGGGTATAGAGTATAAAAGCTGGAGTCTGATGATGCAGCTGTATAGAACGCTGGTTAGGCCGCATTTGGAGTACTGCGTCCAGTTCTGGTCGCCGCACTACCAGAAGGACGTGGAGGCATTGGAGAGAGTGCAGAGAAGGTTTTCCAGGATGTTGCCTGGTATGGAGGGTCTTAGCTATGAGGAGAGATTGGGTAGACTGGGGTTGTTCTCCTTGGAAAGACGGAGAATGAGGGGAGATCTAATAGAGGTATACAAGATTATGAAGGGTATAGATAGGGTGAACAGTGGGAAGCTTTTTCCCAGGTCGGAGGTGACGATCACGAGGGGTCACGGGCTCAAGCTGAGAGGGGCGAAGTATAACTCAGACATCAGAGGGACGTTTTTTACACAGAGGGTGGTGGGGGCTGCCAAGTAGGGTGGTGGAGGCAGGCACGCTGACATCGTTTAAGACTTACCTGGATAGTCACATGAGCAGCCTGGGAATGGAGGGATACAAACGATTGGTCTAGTTGGACCAAGGAGCGGCACAGGCTTGGAGGGCCGAAGGGCCTGTTTCCTGTGCTGTACTGTTCTTTGTTCTTTGTTCTTTGTTCTTTGAATGGGCAATAAATGCTGTCCGAGCCACTGATGCTCACATTCCAAGAATAACTTTTTATAATTTCGAGTTGCAGGGGAGTTTTTAAAGTTTATTTATTAGTATCACAAGTAGGCTTACATTAACACTGCAACAAAGTTACTGTGAAAATCCCCAAGTCGCCACACTCCGGCACCTGTTCGGGTACACTGAGGGAGAATTTAGCATGGCCAATGCACCTAACCAGCATGTCTTTCAGACCATGGGAGGAAACTGGAGCACCCAGAGGAAGCCCACGCAGACGCTGGGAGAAGGTGCAGACTCCGCACAGACAGTGACCCAAGCCGGGATTCGAACCTGGGTCTCTGGTGCTATGAGGCAGCAGTGCCAACCACTGTGCCACCGTGCCGGGGGATATTGTGATGAATTTCTCAACAAGTGAGAAAGTCTTCAAGTCCAGTGGTCATGCAGAGTCCGACAGGAATACAATTTGGCATCTTCAGCAACTGGTCTTCACGGTAAAATGCGCCTGAAGTCATGATGATGCCTGGCAACGCCTGATAGCCTGATATCTGCACGTGGGAGGAGACAGCAGGTGTTGCTGTTTGTGTTACTAAAAGTATTTACCCAAGTAATCCGACATGATACCTGCTAGGTGGGGAGCAGAAATTTCCAGGAATTAGTGTTGTAAAAGTAACCAGGGGTCTGCGGAGCCTTTCAATTTGCTGCATAGCTCAGAGGTGCACTCTCCAGCTGTCACTGTTGACAGTGCTACTACAATGATCGATGTGTTGAAGCCTTTCCAATCAGGATGATGCATCAATTAACCCTCCTTCAAGACAGGGAAGGTGCTGTAAAGTCCCGTGCGGAGTTTTATTAATGACCTCATGAGACTAATAAAAGAGAGGAACACAAAATGAATCTCACCACTTTAATTTTCCTTCAAGCCAGCAATTCTATCATTGAATATTTCTGTTTCAATAGCTGTTCAGACTTTGCTAATTCATTTACACTGCACTTGTGTTACAAATATAAGTGGGTATCTTTTATTAAACTTTTTTTCCCCATCACTTTAATATTTTCCCCTCCTCTGCTGGTGGAGTAAATTCAGGCTGAAGATTACCCTCCTCCGTAAGTGCCCTTCTGTGTAATGTACAAGTGACTATTCATGACATTGGCTGGATAGAATGTTTAGTTGCCAGAGTCGCCTAATGTTGACCCACAGAAAGCTCTCGGGGTCAGTAATTATTTTCTGTATGATTTCCAGAGACCTCACCACTCACTGGGGTGGGGTGGGGGGGGGGGGGGGGGGGAGCGGGGGGATGCGGGGGAGAAATGTCCTGCCCTGAATGATCGTAGGCTGTTTATATCCAGGAGGCACCACTGGCAAACCTGCTCCTATCCTCAACTGACAATCGGACACGGAGGCTTTCTCAATTTAAACTGTACAATTCCGTTGAAGTAGTATAGCGAAGGACACCATTAAACAGGAAAGCGATGTAACTCAAGCAGGAAGTGGTGATTAGTGACACCATGCTTGATTTATGGGGTTTTAATATTCAATATTTTGTCAGGTTTGGCAGTACTGGTCAGCCATAGAATGGACTTCACTTGTGAGAAAGGTGCACCTTTACCTTTTGAGTTATTCAGTAGCATTGCCCACTGACTGTAATGGAAAACTCTCCATCAAATTTCCTTTCTTTATAGACCACAGAGTTGATTGCTGTATGTCTGTGTGATCAAGCCCCTGACAATAACAGAGGGTGACAACTAATCAAAGTTCTTCCCATGATTTGAGGGCCTGCTTATCGTTCAATGTGTGACCAAGCCCACTACCTAGCTCTACACCGACACACAATGACCGCGATTCTCCCAAAAGTGTTGAATTGGCGGGAGAACTGTTCTAAATCCTGACTGTTTTCTCAGTTCAGCTTCTCACCCAAATCTCCGCACTCTGTGCACTGCAGAGGGCCCAGTCGTGAATCTCATTAACTGCTCGGGAGGGGCGGGTCCAAAGAGCCTGAAATCGGTGGGATGAGTGGGAACCCGCGCATGTGCACATCGCTGGGAGATCGTGGAATAGACCTCTCAGCATCCAGATCAATGCCATCAAACCCCACACACATTGCTGGCCTCATTGCTGGCCCCCACAACCCCCCCCCCCCTCCCCCCCCCCCCCCACACACACATCGCTGGCTCATCGCTGGCCCCCACAACCCCTCCACACACATCGCTGGCCCCCACAACCCCTCCACACACATCGCTGGCCCCCACAACCCCTCCACACACATCGCTGGCCCCCACAACCCCTCCACACACATCGCTGGCCTCCACAACCCCCCCACACACATTGCTGGCCTCATCGCTGGCCCCCACAACCCCCCCACACACATCGCTAGCCTCATCACTGGCCCCCACAACCCCCTCACACACATCGCTAGCCTCATCACTGGCCCCCACAATCCCCCCACACACATCGCTGGCCCCCACAACCCTCCCACACACATCGCTGTCCCCCACAACCCCCCCACACACATCACTGGCCCCCACAACCCCCCCACACACATCGCTGGCCCCCACAACCCCCCCACACACATTGCTGGCCCCCACAACCCCCCCACACACATCGCTGGCCCCCACAACCCCCCCATACACATCGCTGGCTCATCGCTGCCCCCACAACCCACCCACACACATCGCTAGCCCCCACAACCCCCCCACACACATCGCGGGCCCCCACAACCCCCCCCTCCCCCCCCACACACACATCGCTGTCCTCATCGCGGGCCCCCACAACCCCCCCACACACATCGCTGGCCCCCACAACCCACCCACACACATCGCTGGCCTCATCGCTGGTCTCATCGCTGGCCTCATCGCTGGCCCCCACAATCACCCCACACACATCGCTGGCCCCCACAACCCCCCCACACACATCGCTGGCCCCCACAATCCCCCCACACACATCGCTGGCTCATCGCTGGCCCCCACAACCCCCCCACACACATCGCTGGCCCCCACAACCCCCCCACACACATCGCTGGCCCCCACAACCCCCCTACACACATCGCTGGCCCCCACAACCCCCCCATACACATCGCTGGCCCCCACAACCCCCCCACACACATCACTGGCCCCCACAACCCCCCCCCCAACACATTGTTGGCCCCCATAACCCCCCCCACACACATCACTGGCCTTTTCGTTGCCCGCCTCCCGACTCCCCCCCCACACACAAACATGGCTGCCCGCTCACCTCATGCCCCCATGGATCCGGATAATGTGGGAACGCAATCCCTCCACCCCTTGAACATACTGTCCTCACTGCTGCCCTGCAGAAAACTAGCGTTGTGCTGACATGCACAATCCCAGCTTGTGATCATTCCCTCTCCTGAATGGGAGCCTTGAGTATTGCACCCACTCGGACACAGCAGCCTATTGAATGGCAGCCAATCAGCACCCTGAGGGATGAATGACACGCAACTGAATGCAGCCTTCAAAATCTCTCACAAGTATTTGTTGCCAATGGGCCCTTGACTGGCCGCACTCACTGCACCTGCACTCCCCTAATAATGATGTGGGGATGCCTGCGTTGGACTGGGGTGAACACAGTAAGAAGTCTCACAACACCAGGTTAAAGTCCAACAGGTTTATTTGGTAGCAAATACCATAAGCTTTCGGAGCACTGCTCCTTCGTCAGATGGAGTGGAAATGTGCTCTCAAACAGTGCAAACAGACAAAATCAAGTTGCAGAATACTGATTAGAATGCGAATCCTACAGCCAGCCAGGTCTTAAAGGTACAGACAATGTGGGTGGAGGGAACATTAAACACAGGTTAAAGAAATGTGTATTGTCTCCAGACAGAACAGCTAGTTGAGATTCTACAAGCCCAGGGGGCAAGCTGTGGGGGTTACTGATAATGTGACATAAATCCAACATCCCGGTTTAGGCCGTCCTCATGTGTGCGGAACTTGGCTATCAGATTCTGCTCAGCGACTCTGCGCTGTCGTGTGTCGTGAAGGCCGCCTTGGAGAACACTTACCTGAAGATCCAAGGCTGAATGCCCGTGACTGCTGAAGTGCTCCCCCACAGGAAGAGAACAATCTTGCCTGGTGATTGTCGAGCGGTGTTCATTCATCCATTGTCGTAGTGTCTGCATGGTTTCCCCAATGTACCATGCCTCGGGACATCCTTTCCTGCAGTGTATCAGGTAGACAATGTTGGCCGAGTTGCAAGAGTAGGTACCGTGTACCTGGTAGATGGTGTTCTCACGTGAGATGATGGCATCCGTGTCGATGATCTGGCACATCTTGCAGAGGTTGCTGTGGCAGGGTTGTGTGATGCCGTGGTCACTGTTCCCCTGAAGGCTGGGTAGTTTGCTGCGGACAATGGTCTGTTTGAGGTTGCGTGGTTGTTTGAAGGAAAGAAGTGGGGGTGTGGGGATGGCCTTGGCGAGATGTTCGTCTTCATCAATGACATGTTGAAGGCTCCGGAGGAGATGCCGTAGGGTTGAATTATCCCCTAATAAGCCAGAGCTGTATATAAGCTGCAGGAATGGACTCAGCCAGTCAGTCACGCCACAAGGATGGGTGCTCGTAAACCGGCTCTCAGATTTTCAGAGGTAGACCAGGAGCACCTGCTAGATGCCATGGAGGAGAGGCGTCATCGTCTGTTCCCTGGCCAGAGTCCTATACCAAGCGGTGTATCTGCCACAGCATTGTGGGAGGACATGGCAGAAGTGGTGAATGCCAGAAGCCTGACACCGTGCTCTGGCCGGCACTGTCGCAAAAAAATGTACGATCTTCTGCGAGCAGCAAGAGGGAGCATTCCACTTGGAACCCCGCACATGCTTGGCACAGATCTCCAATCCTGCTTAGACACCTGAAGGGCATGCAACAAGTTACCCTTCCCCCAGGAACAGAATCTAACCCCTTCCCCTCACCCCCAATGCCCAAACATAGAGGTGCTGTCTTGCTGTCTGTTGAGCCTTGCAGACTCAGCCCATATTTCAGAGTGCCTGTCCTACCTTCCCCAACATCCATCAGACCCTTGGTGCAAGTGGTCCCACCCCAACGGGCAAAAAACATGTGTCCCCAACCCTTACAGATGCGCGGGCCACGGTGGCAGCATGTATTCGGAGTACAGGTAGGAGCCAGACTTGAGTTGCACCAGGGGCAGGATCCCAGTGTGCACAACAGCAAGTCATCATCATCCTCCAGCCTTCAACCAAGACTCACAACCATTGCCAGCCCAGGCACATTAATAGGGTCAGATGTTTCTGGGGGAAAGGGTGGTGGGATGACAGGAGCAGGGGAAGGGTGATGTGGTGGTTTGAGGGCCCAGGTCGATTTGGAGGGGGAATAGCGGCTGCATTTGCTCCTGGGGTGTGGAGGATGTGTATTGGTTGCACCCTCCTTACTGCACAGCACCAGCTAGGAGAAGCGGGCTGCAATCAAGGCGTCCGTCGCTGCCCTTCCTTGCCAGACACCTGCCATCGCCGCCCGCTGTCTTTCCTCCAGCTCTTCATGTGGTGGGGCACCCACTTCACCCCCTTGCCGCTCCTCCTCCTCCTCTCCTCCTCCTGCTCCAGCTGGTCTCCCTGCTGGTGGGCAATGTTGTGAAGAGCACAGCAAACGATAATGATGCGTGAAGCATGTACAGGCTCATACTGGAGGGCCCCCTAGAGTGGTCCAAGCAGCGGAACCGCATCTTTAGCAGGCCGATGCACCGCTCAATGACGGACCGGGTGGCTGCATGAGCCTCGTTGTAGCGGGTCTCCGCCTCGGTCTCGGGCCTCCGCACAGGCGTCATCAGCCATGACCTTAGCGGGTAACCCTGGTCACCCAGTAGCCATCCCGGGAGCCTGGGATAGTCTTCAAACAGCCCAGGGATGTCCGACTGCCGGATCACAAAGCTGTCATGGACACTCCCTGGGTGACGTGCATCGACCTGCAGGATCTTGAGCCAATGGTCACAGACAATTTGAACGCTCATGGAGTGGAACCCCTTACGGTTCAAAAATTGCTGCGGCTCTGCATGGGGGGCCGCAAGGCGATGTGCGTGCCATCCACTGCACCCTGCACATTTGGAATCCCGGTGATGGAGGCAAAGCCGAGAGCCTGGGCCTCCTGCTGTGCACGGCCCACATTGAAATGAGTGAACTGCCCTGTCCGGGGAGACAGGGCATCTGTGGCCTGCCGCACACATCTGTGCACGGAGGCCGAGGAGATCCCAGCTAGGTCGCCACTGGGTGCCTGGAATGATCTGGAGGCATAGACATTGAGGGCAGCCGTCACCTTCACATCCACAGGGAGCGGATGGCCGCCCCTCCCCCGAGGTGCTAGGTGTGAGAGCACCTCACAAATGTGTCGCACAGGGGTCTTTGACAGGCGCGGCTGGAATTGCAGGACCTGTACCTCCTTAGCCTCGACACCGTCCGCCTTCTGTGCACCCTCTCGGAAGCCTGCTCAACCACCTCCTGTCCCTCAGTGGCAGCCCCCTGCCCTCCTTCCTGAGGGTCTGGTGGTGGCTGCTCTTGCGGTAGTCTCTCCATGCCCGCCACCTCCTGAGCCGCCTCCTCCTCCGCCCCTGCTGCCACCAACATGGCCAGCTCCAGATCGAGCAAACCGCGATCCATCTGCACAGTGGGGTTTGGAAAGAGCAAAGAATGACGGATTATTCTCATTGGCTGCATAGACCCAGAACCACCCCAATCCCTCACTTGGCCAGAATCCCCACTTGTGGGAGCTGGCAACTCCATACAATCCATGGTGCCATCCGTGGCCCGATTAGGATTGTGTGAGATTCCCATCATGACAAATGCTAGCACAGATTATGCAGGTCAGTGTGCAGACATGGGCAATGCGCACCCTTGAGCCATTGCTACATGTGCAACTGCAGCATCTGCTACAGGCATGTGTTGCTGGTCCGTGTCGCAGGGCAAGGACAGACTGCAAAGTGTGCCCAGTGACAGCAGATTCCATGTAGTCCATGTCTGAATCTCTGCAACCCGGCTTGGAGATGCAGCTACTTCATCTGTTTAGGCCTCAGTCAGCACATGGTACACTCCTCTCCCATCCCAGAACACCAGCATTTAGTTGAGTCCCTGACCACACCCGCAGAAAGACAATGCCACTGCAAAATGCTGTGGGGGGGGGGGCTCGAGGCTGGTTCCCACAGTGCGCTTCAGCACTGCTTGGAGGGGGGGTTGCAGGGGGAGTGGGAGCACTTGACGCTCCTCTCACAGTGAGCTTCAGCACTGCTTGGAGGGGGTGGGTGGGGGGAGGAGCGGAACCTCACCCAGGGACTTGTGAGGAAATGGAAGCCCCCTCCGACAACTCTCCCCCCCCCCCCCCTCCCCCCCGCCTCCACAGATGTCACTCGTCAATTGGCCAAAACCTGAAGACAGCAGGAGGAAGGCCACCAGGCATCTCCAGGGCCTGCCTGCAACATCTCCCATGCTCCACTTGCAGCCCTTACCTCCTCACGCCAGTTGAAAGCTGCCACGCCAGGTTGCAACTTTTAAATACCTATTCTGATTTGCGTCAAAATTACATCACGCCAAAGAGGTGGGAGACGCAGACGTGGGCGGAGATTGCCGTGTGGATCCCGATAATGGCATGTTAAGGTATGTAAACTCATGCTAATCAGTGGCCCGCCGATTTTCAGCAGGTTCCTTGCGGCGCCATTTTTCTCTGGCTGGGAGATGCGCGCGGTTCGTAAAAGCTGTCGAGGAATCCGCGAAATGGCCAACACGCGCATCTCCCGGCCTGACCCGATAGAAAAGTTGCGGGTCACAATGGGAAAATCGCCTCAGAGCCTAAGCAATGCTGCAGTGATTGACAATCCCTTGCTTTCCTGAGAAGGTAATTGAGGGACTTTCTTTTACATCTGCTGCAGTTCTTTGGGGTGATGGTGAGAAGAAAATCCAGGATTTTGGCCCAGTGATAATGAAGCAAGGGTGATATATAGCCAAGTTAGAATGGTGCCTGAGTTGGAGGGGAGCATTGAGATCAGGATTGCCATGATCCTGAAGATCTTGTAGTTCTAGGTGATAACAATGCTGTTACTGTAACCTTTGGCCAATGTTACAGTGTGTTAGGTAGATTATTTCCACTACAACCTCAGTACATTAATGGCTGGGTTGATGGACATTGACGTCACTGATAGGACTGCTGGTAACCTGACCGTTACCAAGCTGGTGTCAAGATTCTTAACTGGTATAGTGCTGCTGCCATCTGAGTAATGCTGAGAGCTTCATCACAATCTTAACTTGAACCATGTCTGTGCTGGAGAAGCACTGAGGGATGAGGAGCTGAACCATTCATTAGAGAGCTCAGCATTTCCCCTTCTCTTCCAGCCAAGGTGTTGATATAGATGGTCAAATTGAGCTTCTGGTCAATGGTGAATCCAAACTATTGGAGACAGGGAATTTGAAGGTTAAGGAGCATTGATTGGGACTTTTACTGTTCAATAATGGTAATGGCCTGACGATTAGGTTGTGTAAATGTTACCTTTCACATGTCATTCAAAGGCTATATGTTATGTTGATCCTGTGCTAGGTGCTTCATTATCAAAGGAGTTATGAGTGTAACTAAACACAGTGGAATCTTCCACAAAACATCTCCATTCCTGACCTTGTAGCAGGAAGAAGGTTATGAAGCAACTTGCCTGGATTGAACTCACTGCTTCCAACAACCACAACCACCTTCCTGTGTATCGGGTTTAACTCCTGCCACTGAAGGGCTTTCCGGTTGACAGTTTTACTAGGACTTTGCCACACTTAATCGAATGCTACCTTGACTTTGAGGGCAGCTACTCCGAGCTCTGCTTTCCTGGTTCAAGGCTGTGAAAATGTTCAGGAGTTGAGCAGATCTGGTGGAACCCGAACTGAACTTCAGGGAGCAGGTTGTTGGTGAGTGGATGTTGCTTGATTATTGGATTCTTCTTCAGTTTGCTGATAATTGGGAGCTGGTTCAGGAATTGGTTGGATCAGATCAAGCAATCTGGTGTTACGATGGTAGTTCTTTAGGCCAGTGAAACAATCTCCAACATTGCACAAGATGTTTGAGATTATAAACTCCAGTCTGCCTGAATTAACTAACACATCTGACTCCACTGTGTGAGCTGAAATGAGTTTACATCTCGAGGAGAGGGATGTGGAATATCTGCTTTGAGCGGTTAACTTTTGCCTGATGAGCTACTTTGTGTGGCTGATGGCGTTAACTTCTTCCAGGCCAATTCCAATGGCACAGAAATATTTTTTGTTAAAAATTGCAATACAGATGAAAAATAAATCCTTTATGTCATGTAGCCAATGCTGCAGAGACCAATGCCTGCAGCAGCTTACAGGGACAGGCAACCACGCAATTCCCCACATTTATCACAGCCATCAAGGTATTATGACCCCGTCCTGACCGTCGTTTGCCAAGGCGAGGTGGTAAGATTGTGTATGAAGTGAAATTTCAGAAACATGCCCCAGTTTCACGCCAGTTCCAATCTTACCAGCCACCTTCTGGGCATGACCAGTTTCGCGCCCAAAATGGTTGAGACGTCTATTTGCATACATTTGAATGCATTTCAATATAATTAGCAAGTGCAGCACGCTATCATCCCTTCTTCACTTACGTTAACCACCTCGCTGGTCAGACATGACACCGGCGAGAATTACAGTTGCTCTATGTGAGTGAGTTTCAGACAGAGTCGTGTTAAAGGAGTGAGTACCAGCCTCCAGAGTATGGGAGGGGGGGGGGGGGGGAGGTTGCATGGGTGCAGTGGTTTGGGGGAGGTGGAGGGGGGGGTGTTCATGCCAATCCTGGGTTCCAACAGTTGGAGGTTGGCGTGGCTTGTGTTGTGCGCAATCCGCTGCTCACTGAACGACCCACAGGGGTTGCATATGAGATCAACCCTCAACCCCACTGACATCGCCATGGTTACCTTGTCATCTGTCTGCTGGGCAGGCTCTGTGGCTGACTGCAGACATTCCATCCCAGACCCCACAAACAGAAACAGCAGCTCTGTTAGCTACTGCTCCAATCAAGGGAGTTCTGCAGGTGTTAACACGGCTCCTCACTCTGCATGGACTCCACAGTGCTGCCCTCGATGGAAACCCATATCGTGCCAGCCCCCCTGAGGGCCTCCCACATCATAGTGGGTCTGCTGTGCGCTCCACAACCTGGCGCAGCAGGGGGAAGGCTTCCTGGAGGAGGAGGGTGAGCAGGCAGATACCCCTGAGGAGGAGGGGGACTAAGAGGATGTGGATGGAGGAGGAGGAGGCTGAGGAGGAGCCGGGATAGAGGACATGTGGCAGCAAGGGTCCAACAGGGCAGGGTGACAAGGGAGGCCCGCATTGCCACAAAGTTCAACGACTAGGGGGATGCAGTCCACCATCTCCAACCCCCATTCCCTCCCCCCAGAGCCTGCAACCTCACCCTGCACCCCCCTCCAACCCTTGTCCATACCCTCGCCATGGGTCCCATTGACATCACATCAGGGTGATGGGCCTGGGTTGGCCATGTTAGTGAGTTACTGGTCCAGGCGGGAGGGTGATGACAACTTGCTATGCAGCATGCTGTGATGCAGCCCTGGTGCCACACAAGTGTTCTCTGACTGCACACTGGCACCTGGGCCCATGTCTGATTTGATTTGATTTGATTTATTATTGTCACATGTATTATCATACAGTGAAAAGTATTGTTTCTTGCGTGCTATACAGACAAAGCATACCATTCATAGAAAGGAAACGAGAGAGTGCAGAATGTAGTGTTACAGTCATAGCTAGGGTGTAGAGAAAGATCAACTTAATGCGAGGTAAGTCCATTCAAAAGTCTAACAGCAGCAGGGAAGAAGCTGTTCTTGAGTCAGTTGGTACGTGACCTCAGACTTTTGTATCTTTTCCTGACGGAAGAAAGTGGAAGAGAGAATGTCCGGAGTGCGTGGGGTCCTTAATTATGCTGGCTGCTTTGCCGAGGCAGTGGGAAGTGTAGATAGTGAGTGTCTGAATGAGGGCTGGGGGCTCAACCATCCGATTCAATGTCCAGGAGGTGGGGGGTGGCTATGTGACACGGTGAACTTTTACAGGGCACCCACTGCTAGGACAGCTTGGGATCAGCGTTTGGAATTCCATGCCAGTCAGGGATCTGGCACAGGCGTTGGCAAATGCTACACATTTCCTTGCCTCAGCCAGCACCTTGTACACAGAGTGTAAAATTCCACCCATTAACTCTGCCATTGGTTCAGTAATTGCCAATGTTAATAGCGGTAAAAATAGAATACAATTAGCATGTATGAGCGTGGCAAGTTTACTGTTACCTTGAATGAATGTTATTGAACAAAAACAGAAAATGTTGGAAATGCTCAGGAGGTCAGGCAGCATCTGTGAAAGGTCATTGACCAGAAAGGTTAATGCTGTTTCTCTCTCCACAGATGCTGCCAGAGCTGCTGAGTATTTTCAGCACTTTCTGTGTTTGTTTCACATTTCCAGTATCCACAGTATATCTTTCCTGTTTAAATATAATCCTCACCTTGCGAAAATGACCGTGCGATTTCAGTCTTCTGTTTTATGACAACATCTCACCTTGCTTTTAATTATGATGTGGAGTTGCCGGCGTTGGACTGGGGTAGGCACAGAAAGTAGTTTCACAACACCAGGTTAAAGTCCAACAGGTTTATCTGGTAGCACGAGTTTTCAGAGCGCT
Source organism: Mustelus asterias (assembly GCF_964213995.1). Taxonomy (NCBI): domain Eukaryota; kingdom Metazoa; phylum Chordata; class Chondrichthyes; order Carcharhiniformes; family Triakidae; genus Mustelus; species Mustelus asterias. The sequence continues at coordinate 57,993,052 of NC_135813.1, read as the reverse complement.
GCTCCTTCATCAGGTGAGTGCAGGATTTGTTTCACAAACAAATATAGACACAAACTCAATTACAGGATAATGGTTGGAATGCGAATCTTAACAGGTAACCGAGTCTTTACAGGTGCTGACAATGTGAGTGGAGAGAGGGTTAAGCACAGGTTAAAGAGGTGTGAATTATCTCCAGCCAGGACAGTTAGTGAGATTTCGCAAGCCCAGACAAGTCATGGGGGTTACAGATAGTGTGACATGAACCCAAGATCCTGGTTGAGGCCATCCTCATGTGTGCGGAACTTGGCTATCAGTTTCTGCTCGGCGATTCTGCGTTGTGTGTCTTGAAGGCCACCTTGGAGAACGCTTACCCGAAGCTCAGAGGCTGAATGCCCTTGACTGCTGAAGTGTTCCCTGACAGGAAGGGAACACTTCTGCCTGGTGATTGTAATTGTATGAGTGTGTGGGGTCTGGAAGCTTTATGAAGGAATATGCAATGGCTGAAAAATCAGTGTAAGTCCCTAAATGCAAACCATTTTGTCCCATTGATAACATGTCAGAAACACAATCTAAATTACTCATACAGTGAGCCAATTTAATTTGCAGTTGCCTATTAATGCATCCTTTTCTGGCAAAGCAGGGCACAGTGTGTGGCCCATTAGAGCAGGAGCCCGAGCGGGGATGATAAATGAAAGAAAGATCAGATGGGAATCAGTCTGAAAACTAACACTTTATGCAAATAACTCCTTTACACAAGAATTTCTATAGAACAAAATGAGTTCTGTTGCACAGGAGGTATGATCTTCAGATTCTTGTGACTAAGTGTTAAATCAATGGGGTGATGCATTTGCTCAGTGGGCTTTATTTTCTTCAGTTATCTCTGCTCATCTTTGAATGCCGACTGTATTATATTAATTTGAATGTAACAAGGGATGTTAGTCCTCCGGTGCAGTGCCGATAAAACTTGCACATGAACGGGATGGACAGATGGCAGCACCAATCTGTTAAACGTCCTTGTGTTGTTCCAAAGTCATTTTACCAGTGCAACAAAATTGAATCACTGTAGATTTCAATGTAAATTACAAAAGGAAATCTTCGTGAAACTGGATGAAATGCAACTAATCGGGTGCTCCTTTTAACCTGCCAATTATTAACAACTGGATGATTAATCAGGAGAAAATTCTTTATTCAGATAGTTGGCTAGGACATTGGGCAAAAGTCCTTCTTTAAATAGTGCTGTGGGATCTTTTATATTTACCCGAGAAGGCAGGCTGGGGCTCAGTTTAATATCTCATTGGAAAGATGACATCCCTGACAGTGCAGCAATCCCTCAGGACTACACTGAACCCGAGCCTCTGGAATGGCACTTGAACCCACAGTCTTCTGTCTCGGAGGTCCGTATGCTGCCTACGATGCAATGGCAGTGAAAGGAACTCCTGGAGGGCTGGGGTAATCGACCTGTTCCTAGTGAGGTGGAAGTGGGGTCTGGGGGTGGGGAATGGGTGGTGTCATAATTTTGTCAGTTTCCATAGCTCCTCACCCGCACCTGGGCCTGAACTCGAAATAGGAAATCCTGATTCCAAATAATTTGATTTGATTTGATTTATTCTTGTCACATGTATTAGTATACAGTGAAAAGTATTGTTTCTTGCCTGCTATACAAAACATACCGTACATAGGAAAGGAAAGGAGAGAGTGCAGAATGTAGTGTTACAGTCATAGCTAGGGTGTAGAGGAAGATCAACTTAATACGAGGTCGGTCCATTCAAAAGTCTGACGGCAGCAGGGAAGAAGCTGGTTTTGAGTCGGTTGGTACGTGTCCTCAGACTTTTGTATCTCTTTCCCGATGGAAGAAAGTGGAAGAGAGAATGTCCGGGGTTCATGGGGTTCTTAATTATGCTGGCTGCTTTTCTGAGGCAGCGGGAAATATGAACAATGTCAATGGATGGGAGGCTGGTTTGCGTGATGGATTGGGCTACATTCGCAACCCTTTGTAGTTTCTTGCGGTCTTGGGCAGAGCAGGAGTCATACCAAGCTGTGTTACAACCTTTGTTTTGTTGACATTGAGGGAGAGATTATTGTCGTTGCACCAGTTCACCAGATTCTCTATCTCTTTCTGTACTCTGTCTCGTCATTGTTTCAGAAAATAAACATTTTCCCCAATTACATATCTTTTGGCAAATTACACAAAAATACTGAAACAGGCCAATCAGCCCAACTGGTCCATGCCAATGTTTATGCTCCACATGAACTTCCTCCCACTCTACTTTATCTCATCCAATTCATAAAATCTTCCAATTATATCTTATGTTTATCTAGCTTCCCTTTGAATCTATCTATGCTATCAATTAACCCATATGATAGCAAATTCCGTATTCTCATTACACTCCGAAAAAGGTATCTGTTGAATTCCTTATTGGATTTATTTTGGATCTGGATTTTCACCTGGAGGCAGGAAACAGGAGGTGGGTCTGTTTCTGTGTCAGGATCCAGCCTTCAGTGGGAAACTGAATTGAATGGAGATGGCTTTCCTGTCCAATTACAGCCAGCGGGGCAGCAATGGGAGCAGGTCAAATGAAGTGAGGGATTTATTCAAGCACCCACGGCAGTCCTCACTGAGGCTGCCGGTTGTCCTGAGGAGGACAGAGTTTGTGTACCACAGGAAAGTGAAGAGTGAGAAGAGAGAGGTCCTGTCCTCAGAGGGTGGCAGCAGGGACACCTCTCTGTTCAGCATAATCTCCCTCTGCCTCCAATGCTGCCTCCTCTCCTCTCTTCCTGCGTCTCCCCTGATGAGCTGTCCATTTTCAGAGCCTCATCACCTTCAACATCCGCATTTCTTTGGAGGGCCTTATTATGGAGAGTGCAGCAGACCACCCTCTTCTTCCTCTGGTCACTAGTGCCCCCACCCTCTTCTTCCTCACCACCTCTCACCACCATTGATAAACCTCCCCTCCCCTCATCGCGACAACGCCTGTTACTTTTTTCCCATGGAGTTTGTCCACCCTGCCCGCCATCGCCCTTGATTCACATAGCCCTTGATTCACCTTTTTCAGGCCCTTTCTCGCCTATGTCCTCTTGTGCTCTCTTCGAGCTCATCTTGTCCACGAGACTCACCTCTTGCCTCTCTACATCCTTTCCGTCAAATTGCTGATCACCAACTTCCCTTCCTGGCTCTCGTGTTAACTGATGTTATTAATAGCTCTCCCCCTCTGCTATAGACCCTTTTCTTTCAGATCTACTCTCATCACCCATCACCTCCAAAATTTCCTCCAATTAATTATTGGGAAGATAGAAGCCATAGTCTTTGTTGCACACCAAAATCTCAGCCCAGTTGCTATGAACTCTATTCCTCTCCCGTCTAAGGCTATAATCAACTGTTTCCAACCTTGTTATTAGATTTAGTCTGAGATGAATTTCTAACCATACATCTGCACCATCACTAAAACCACCCATTTCCGACTCCTGAACATTGCCCGATTCCACCCTTGGCTCCCTTTATCTGCTGCCAAAACCCTCACCCAAGCCTTTGATACCTCTGGACTTGATTAATCTATTGGCCAACTCCCCATATTCTACCCCCTGCAAACTTAAGGCCATTCAAATCTATGTTGCTCAAGTCCTAACTGGCATCAAATCTCATTCACCCATCTCCTCTGATCTCGCTGATCTACATTGGCTCGCGGTTAAACAATAGCTCAATTTAAAAATTCTCATGCACCTTTTCAAATCTGTCCATGATCTTTGCCCTTCCTATCTCTGTCATCATCCCCAGCCCTAGAACTCCCTGAAAACTCTGCCAATTTTGGCCTCTTGAGCATCCCTGATTACAATCACTCCCACCATTGGAAGCCATGCATTCAGATACCAAAGCTCCAAGCTCTAGAATTCTGAAGGAATTTTAAAACGCCAGGGTAGGTGGGGTTCAGGTTAAAAGATTAGAAACTACTGGTGCGCTGGGAAACATGTATTGCCAGTGGTTGTCGAGGGCACCATAGCCTTGAATTTCTTTTTATCTGGCTCCTTCCAGTAAGAAGTCTCAGAACATCAGGTTAAAGACCCACCCCAGTCCAAAGCCAGCATCTCCACATCCTGGCTCCTTCCAGGCATCTCCTACTGTTATTTTTCAAATCTCGCAATTTGCTTTCCACGAGTACATTGCCACAGTGAGTGCTGGACTGTTTGCCAGAGCTGGTACTTATATGTACTTGGCAACTAATGGAGCCAGCCAGAATGAGAGGACATTCGCATTTGTTGCTCAGACTGGATTTCCACAGATAATTGGAGTCATAGACTTCACACAAGTAGCAACCAAGGTTCTCTCTCAACAACCAACAATATTAATCAATTATAGGGGATTCCACCTCTTTAATGTCTAGCTGGTCTGTAACCACCAAACGGTCCTTATGCAAGATGCCCTGGGAGTTGCAATGATGGTTGATTCTGTGCCAGTCAAGCCTCTTCCAGATACCTCCAAACCGAGCCAGCTGGAGGTTTCTTTGAGACAAGAGCTAACCTCAAAGGACATGGCTGACTACACATGTGAAGAACCCTGCCACTGACACACAGGAAAGGTACAACAGAAGCCACATGAACACAAGAGCTGTAATTGAGCAAGCAATCGGGATACAGAAGATGCCATTGAAGTTCCTGGAAAGATCAGGGGGAACCCTTCAGTATTCAGTCAGGGTTCCCAGAATGATAGCGACCTGCATCTTACACAACATTGCACAGCAGAGAAAACTGGAACTGCAGATGGGAAAAGGTGGTGGTTACTCTGCATCCTTGAAGGAGCCAAAGAAGAGGAGGGGGAGCTTGATGGGATATGGGCACCCGGAATCCCTCACTCAACTCTCAGGAATGCTGGGTGGGGGTGGGGTGGGGGGGGGGGGGGGCGCGGGGGGCACTGATTCAGCTGTCAACCCTTCAGCTAATTTGAGGAAGAGCACTCAACTCTGACACTCCAGTTCTGAACCCACTGTCCAACCACCAGGCCCAGCACTAAGCACTCCCACAATCATCAATTCATCATTTTACAGACACCCATTTCTCATCTCTTATCCTTGTCATACCATTCTTCACAAGGCAGAAGGTCATTGGCCAGCCAGAAGGCAAAGATTGAAATAAATGTTACAGTTCCTAAACACTGAACAGAAATCAATATAACAGTGTTAAACACCCAATAGGTACAACTACAAAGCCTTTCTCTTCCTTTTCCTACAGTGTGTTGCAATCTCTATGGCTTCAGCAGAGCTAGGGGCAGGCTGCTCATCTCTCTGCTCTGACCATTCAGATGCTTTTGGCTGATGCCTGTTGGATTTTGGAGTCTATGAGAGCCAAGCTAAAGACTGCTCTACCTGCATTGTGGTGGTAGACTTGGTCATTTGGACCGGAGGCAGTGTGTGGGTCTCTGACTGAGGAGACAGATCCAATGCTTTAGACATAGTCCCCAGTTTGATGTGCCCTTTCTCCATCTTTCTCCTCATGGCCCACCTGCACTTCATTGAAAGGCTAGATACAGAGAGCACTTTGTGTCACTTTAATGAGGCTTTGGGTGGCCAAGGTCAACTCTACTTTAGCGGATAGACTGATTGTGTAGGCCATTGGTGAGGGTCAGCTTGCGTCTGTTGGTCAATGTAGCCCACTCTTTCCATGGATGTAGCCATTGCATTTTTTTTTAGTAAGGCCAGCATTCATTGACCATCCCTCATTGCGTTCAGAAGGCCTGAGACATTCACACCACTCATGCTAGCGATGCTTCCCCCAATCTCTCTCCCATCATGCTCTGTCCCTGGAACTGCTGACACATTTTCTGTTGCTGCCCCTGAATTGTCCTCTCCTTCAACAATTCCTGAGGCTCATCATCCACATCCAAATGAGTAGAGCTCGGAATACCCTGAGCCCTCCAACAGACTGTCCAATGCTGTTCCTATCTTCAACACCTGCTCCTGTCCTTGTGATGTGCCATGTGACAACGCAATGACCTGTCATGGTGGCTTTGCACCTTAATCTATGGGCCATATGACCTTCAGAGTCTCGTGGCGGAGTGGTTATTGTCCCTACCTCCAGCTTCAAGAGCCACACCAGGATTTGATGGCCACAAAAGGTGTGTTCATAAAGTAACCAAACAGTTTGATTAATCAGTCTATAAACCCTTCCTGAATGCCTGATGGCAGGTGGGAAGAGCAAGAGAGTTTCCTGGTGAGCTACACTGCAGAAAGCAATGGTAAACCATTGCAGTAAGTTATCATGCATAATCATGGATCAATCCAATGCAACTCATGGTCGCCAACATCCTCTTCAGACAGGGTACCAAAAGGAGAAGGAGGAGGAACACAATCTTGCTTCAGTTATATTGGCAGTTGCATTGCATCCTACTACCTCCCACCCCAGTAGCATCCCAAAAATCACTTACAACCAATAGATCTCCCCCGCATGGCACCCTAATGACACTAAAAACATATTTTCCTCCCTCACAACATGCCTCACTAATTTTCATCTAAAAAGATAAAGGAGGGACCAGGAGGAGAGACAGGAAACAGTCAACACCAACAGCTTCAGATATTAATTCCTGAGTCTCATCATCCACATTAAATCAGGAACGAGAACCACGAGAGAAGATGAGAGAGAGGCAGAAGAGACAGAGGGGTGAGAGAAAGACACACAAAGCAGTGAATGAAACTTTGCAAAAAAAAGATAGAAAGGTGTGAAAGAGATAACATATTCCCTGAATTGGCATGAGCAAAACCACAGGAGGTCCATTAAAAGAATAACAACCAATGTGATAGGAATAGAATCTCTTGGGTGTACTCATTGCACTCAAGTTACACTAGAAATCAGAAATCATAAAATGGTTACAGCCCAGAGGGAGTCATGTGATCTGCTGGGCCTCTACGATCACAGTTCAGCTACTCCCACTCCCTCATCCTTCCCCCATTGTTCTGCACTTTCTTTTATCTTCAGGTGTTTATCCAATTCCATTTTGAAAGCCAAGACTGAACCTGCCTCCACCACGCTCTCAAGCAGATTCTAACAACTCACTGTGTAAAAAATATGTTTTCTTAAGTCTCCTTTTGTTCTTCTACCAATCTATTGACCCTTCGTGATCTTAAACACCTCCATCAAGTCTCTTCTCAACATTGTCTTCTCAAAGGAGAACAAACACAGCTTCTCCAATCTATCCTCAGAACTGAAGCTTTCTAACCCTGGAACCATTCTATTAAGTGTTTACTGCACCTTCTTTAAGGTTTCATATATTTGCTAAAGTGCTTTTGTATGCAATACTTCACTAATAAGGTACAGGATCCTGTATAATTTTCTCAACCTGCCCTACCACCTTCAACGATGTGCCACCCAGGTCTCGCTCTCTTCCCGCACATCGTTTTTAACTTGTACCCAGATGGTAATGGTCGTGGGTTTGGATGGTACTGGTGAGCCTTGGTGCGTTCCTACATTGCATCTTATAGATGGTACACACTGCTGCTGCTTTAGTGGTAGAATGATTGAATTTTTGTGGATGGCGTGTCAATCAAATGGGCTGCGTTGTCCTGGACGGCATTGAGCTTCTTGAGCACTGTTGGAGCTGCATCCATCCAGGCAAGGGAGAGTGCCTTGTATATGGTGGACAGGCTTTAGGGAGTCAGGAGGTGAGTTACTTGCTGCAGAATTCCCAGCCTGTAACCTGCTCCTGTAGCAACAGTACATAAATGGCTTGTCAATTCAGTTTCTGGTCAATGGTAACCTCCCAGGATGTCGATAATGGGGGATTCAGGAATGGTAATCCCATTGAATCACAAGAGATGATGGTTAGATTCCCTCTTGTTGGAGATGGTTATTTCTTGGCTCAAATATTACTTAGCACTTGGCAGCCCAAGCCTGGATATTGTCCAGGTCTTGCTGCATTTGGACATGGACTGCTTCAGTATCTGAAGCATTGCAAATGGTATTGAACATTGTGCAATCATCAGCGAGTATTCCCACTTCTGACCTTATGATGGAAAGTCATTGATGAAACAGCTGAAGATGGTTGAGCCTAGGACTCTATACTTACACCCTTTTTTGAACAATTTTCCAATCCTCTGGCACCACCCCTATATCTATAGAATATTGGACAATTATGGCCAGTACCTCTACAATTTCAGCCCATCCAATCCTGATGACTTATCAACTTTTTCAGCCAACTTTTCTAATACCTCCTCTTTGTCAATTTTTAGCCCATCCAGTGTATTGGTTGCTTCTTCTTTAATTATGACCTTGGCAGCACCTTCTTCTTTGATAAGACGTTTGCAGTGTATCCATTTAGTTGAGTAGAAGAATTATACAGACTTAAAACATTAACCCTTTCTCTCTTCACAGATGCTGCCAGACTGCTGAGTTTTCCCAGCATTTTCTGTTTTTATATCCACTTGGTACTTCAGCCATGCCCTCTGCCTCCTTGTATAGAATTCCTCCACAGTCACTAATCAGCCTCATTCCTTTCATTACTATCAGCTTAGCTCAGCTGGCTGGACAGCTGGTTTGTGATGCAGAGTGATGCCAACAGTGCAGGTTCAATTCCTGTGGCTGAGGTTATTCATGAAGGTCCACCTTTTCAACCTTACCCCTTGCCTGAGGCATGGTGATCCTCAGGTTAAATCACAACCAGTCAGTTCTCCCTCTCAAAGTAGTGTACGATCAACTAGGACTAGGACCTTTGCCTTACTCTTTTTACTATTTATACGTCTATATATTTTGGATTCCACTTTTAGTGGCTGGTATCATCTCATACTCTCTTTGCCACTCTTATTTATTTTTCACTGCCCCTCTCAACTTTCTATTTTCAGCATGCTTCTCCCATATTATCAACTTGAGATCTGTCATATATCCCCTTTTTGTACTTCATCTTACTTTATCTCTTTTGTCATCCAGGGAGCTCTAGCTTTTGTCACACCTTATTTTCTCCCTTGCGAGAATATACCCGAAGGATCTCTTCTTTAAGGGCAACGCATTATTGTGTTATAGTTTTCGTTTCATTCATTTACCCAGACTGGTCCAATTATAACCCACCAGAATTGGCCCTCCTCCAATTAAGTACTTTTACTCTGGTTTTCTCTTCTCTTTTAGCATAGCTAATCTAAACCTTATGATATTATGATCACTGTTCCCTAAATGTTGCTCACTGACTTGACTTACCTCATTCCACGGCACCAGATCCAGCAATACCTCATTCCTTCTTGGGTGGGAAATGTACTGATCAAGAACATTCTCTTCAGAATTTGTACACTGACTATCCCAGTATAAGGCTAATTAAAGTCCCCCATTGTCACTCTATGATTTTTGCACTTCACTGCAACTTCCCTGCAAATTTGCCCACTATATCTTTCCCAGTAGTTGGTGCCCTGTAGAATATAGCCAGTAGTTTAACTTTATTTCTTAGTGTCACAAGTAGGCTTACATTAACACTGCAATGAAATTACTGTGAAAATCCTCTAGTCACCACACTCTGGCGCCTGTTCAGGTACACTGAGGGAGAATTTAGCACAGTCAATGCACCTAACCAGCATGCCTTTCAGACTGTGGGAGGAAACTGAAGCACCCGGAGGAAGCCCACGCAGACATGGGGAGAACGCGCAAACTCCACACAGACAGTAACCTAAGCCAGGAATCGAACCTGGGTCATTGACGCCTGAAGCAGCAGTGCTAATCACTGTGCAACCGTGCCTCCCGTGTATTGGCACCTCCGTCATTCTTTTTAACTCTAACCCAACAGATTTAGCCCTTGACCCCTCTCGGACATGCTCTGTGGATATACTCTATCACTAGCACTGTGGTATTCTCTTTAATCAATATTGCACCCTCCTCCTTTCCTTCTCTATTTTCCTGAACACCTTACTTGCAGGAATATTTAGGATCCAGTTCTTTCCTTTTTTTGAGCCAGGTCTCTGCCATTGCCATGACATCAGATTCCCATCTGGCTATTTGTGCTTGCAGCCCTTCTGACACTATTTACCATGCTCCGTGCATTTGAGTAACATGTACTGTACACCTAAATTAGATCTTATTATTTGGTCTGACCCCATCTAATATTTATTTATTTTGTGCTATTTGCCTCTCCCAATTCTTTGTGCACCTTGTTTATCCTTCCTAATGCTACATCCTGGTTCCCATCTGCTGCAAACTTAGTTTAAAACCTTCCCCAAAACTGCTAGTAAACTACTCTACCTGCAAGAATCCAACCCTGGTCCCAGCCCTGATAAGGTGCAATGCATCTGGCCTGTACAGATCCAACCTTCTGCTGAACTGGTCCCAATGTCCTAGAATCTAAAGCCTGCATCATTTTATTAATCTGATACTTCACTGAATCTTACAAATGGAGATCAGGAACTGTACTGAGGTCCAGGAATAGATAATTCAACCTGGCACAACTCACTGTTGTACGGTGTTGGGCATAGTTTGGTAGATCTTATTAAGGTGTTTGTAATCTTAGGTAGTTCAACAGTAACTATTTATTAAATACTATCAGAAACTATCTACATAGGTATAGTTAGGAGCTAGCTCCATGCTTTCTTCTACACATGGCTCTGTTCAACACTCTTTTGATCCCTAGGTGCAGGTCATGTGTTCTCTTGCATCAGTATGTGGGTGATACTGTACTCAGTCCCATGTTAACTCTTTGTGTGCCTTAAATACACCTACCCCCAAGTCTTTATCCAACATATCTACAAATTATTCCAGTTTACTTCACATATTAAATCATTACTTATACTCTATTTCCACCCCTCCACCGTGCCAGGTTGGCCTGGCATCTGGGTGTCTTTTCATCCTCTTTTTCCATTCTTTGGCATTGAATTGCTCTTTGTCGATTCCCCAGTTGTAGTGATTGATGCCGATTCCCCAGTTGTAGTGATCGATGCCGATTGGTTTATCCCACTCTTTAGGGGCAGGTGAACTCTGGGCTTGTTGGTACTGTTTTTTTTCCTTTTCTTCCTTTGTGCAGCTCACTGTGACGGACGCTGGGATGAAAGATGGCTCTTCCCATTGTGAGGAAGTGGCTGGGTAGTAAGCTCACCTTTGCTTTTGTGCGGTGCACTGTCATCAATGGATAGCTGTTACTTGGTTCCAGCATCGCTTGTGCCAGACCCTTATACTACACTCACTAATTATTATTACTTTAAGAATGAAAGTGACTGATAACGAATAAGGACCCTTAAAGTAATAATTAGATCAGCAAAGTGGCACTCTTAGCTTACAGTTACTTCATCAGCCCAGCACATAGGTTGTGTTAGGAAGCGTTAATTATGCCCTTGCATTTAATTCAGACACGATATTTATGGCGTTTGATATCCTCCTCTGAATACCAACTCAGCTTAGTTGTCATAGAGACTCGAGCTTAAAGCTACATGTCCGGTATCTTATTATTATGCTCACTGAGTTGGTGTTTTTGTAAGAAAATGGAATTCCCAGGTACGACTGCGTAAATGTCAAAGTGATAGAATAACCCCCTATAATTGTAAAATATGAGGACCAGCAATTACTGTGCAGTTAAGTCATTTCTATTGAAATTAATGAGGGAGAAGAGAAAGTCCTTCCCCATTGTTGTTCCTTCTTTCAACATTGTTTACTTCAGCTGTATTTATGAAGACAAATTAAGAACCACACCATAAATTAATAGCCTCACTAAATCATAGTCTTTATACATTTAACATGGGCTTGCTGTGCTTTGCTCCAGCCCCATGCTCCATCCTGTGTCATTGACCTTGACCTTAGCCCCCTCTGTATCCCACCCCTCACCTCTCTATGTTGGTGATACAGCCATCAGCAATTCCAATCCTAACTCCTGTCTAATATTCTTCACCTAAACCCTCCTCCAATCCACCAGACTTTGTGATTTTTCAAAGCTCCTTCACTACCACCTACTGCATGTTTTCTTCAATGAGAAACACCTTGGGCCATTGACAATGTAACAGTGGTGTTTTCACAATCGTGATTTACTTGTAGATCAGATTTAATCCTTTGATTGCCAACAGGTTCAGGGAAAGTTCAGCCTTGCTGGAAATTGTTCTAATGTGACAGTAGAACAATTCAAATGTTAAACTAATAAAGCGAATAATTATCAAGAGAGCTTTTGTTATTGTAACATTCATCCAGAACTAATATATTTAAACTCAAATTGCCTTAGCTGGCCTTCTCTTCATTGCTATTATTTTCAATGATTATTTTAATGTTGCTTAATTCTATCTGGTATACCACATTCTATTTATTACATGATAGGCCAGTACGTTTTATTACCTGTACCTAATCGCTCTTGAGAAGGTGGTGGTGAGCTGTCAACTTGAACCGCTGCAGTCCATGTAAGTAGGTACACCCACAGTGCTGTTAAGGAGGGAGTTCCAGGATTTTGACCCAGTGACAGTAAAGGAGCGGCCGATATATTTCCAAGTTAGGATGGAATATGCAGGTGGTGTTGTTGTTATGACCACCTCCCAGGTGAGGTTTCCCAAAATTGTTGATCCAATTTGTCAACATTTGGCAAGGAAACCACCACATTGTTAGAAACCCGGGTGAGGAGGGGTGAATAGGCTTCTGTCTTTATTCAACCCACCCTCTGCTGGTAACAAGAAGATTTAATCTCACAAGGTTCCTTTTCCCGTGCGCACCTTTCGCAAACTCAATAGTTATGTTTTAAAAGGAGCTAATTTAACCAGGCTTTCTTGAGTTAAGAGAAAGTGAGTTTGATAAAGTTGACTACTGAAAGAGCAAGGAGTAAACACATTTGTACAGATTAGAAGTGAGAATTGATTCCAAAGAAGTAAACATTAACAAACTACACAGAACAGTTGGCTTGAGAAGAGTAGATGATGAAATGTTGAGGTTGTTATGATTTGAGATGCTAGTAGCATTGTTTTCAGCAGGCAAACAGTTGGAACTTCAATTCCAGTATTCTATGGTTTGCCAGAGAAATTCCCCAGGTCTCTTTGTGACCTTTTTGCTGGCTGGGCTGACTTCCACGGTTACAGAGAGAGAGAGACAGATTCAAGATATATCTGCAAAATTTGCTATTTTGCAGGACACTGCTGCTGCTTATGTTACTGTGTTCCACACCTTCAGTGTGAGTGACTCCCAGCTGCTTATCCTCATAGAGCTTACACAGACTACACTGGAACAGCTTTCTTTGCTGGCTTTAAGCTCATTCTTTGTATATTGCAAGTGAATGGTGAATCCATTATTCTGTTTAGGCATTACTCATAGGATTTCTTGAGATCAGATGGCCATTATATCCCTTAGTCTTTACTGGAGATGGTAATCAGTCTCTGAATGCCTTTAGAAGTACCTTGTCTGGAAACAGGGAGGGGTTCATAGAGGCATAGAATCTACACGCAGAAGGAGGCCATTTGGCCCATCGAGCCTGCACCGACAACAATCCCACTCAGATCCTGTCCTATCCCCATAACCCCATATATTTACTCTCCTAATCCACCTGACATTAAGGGGCAATTTAGTATGGCCAATCCACCTAACCCGCACATCTTTGGACTGTGGGAGGAAACCGGAGCACCTGGAGGAAACCGATGCAGACACGGGGAGAATATGCAAACTCCACACAGACAGTGACCTGAGGCCAGAATTGAACCCGGATCCCTGGCGCTGTGAGGCAGCAGTGCTAACCACTGTGCCACCATGCCGCCCCTGTGCCTTCTTTCAGGCTTTATCCAGTTTTCCCCCTTTGTATTCACAGAGGTATCTTCAACTGTGAGTTGGCTTTACCTCTAATTGGTGGTTACTCACGGAGTGAAAGTTTTGCTATCCATATTAGGCCTGTGATCCACTATCTTTCCTGCAGTGACTCTCTTTATGTATGTGGAGGAGCTTTACAATGGTAAACGTGCTAATCCTTGGCTTATTACTGCTTGAAGGGCGGAAAGTCAAATTGTAGCTGAATAGAGGGCCATGCAACCTATGTTGAGTTTGGAAAGACTCCAAGGATGACTGAAGGAGCACCCTTCAGGGGAGGCAGTGTAGGAAAAAGGACACAGCAGAATCCTGCAGGACTGATCTCACAAGGCTGTCCAAGCTAAGTGCAGACACAATTTCCTATCCATATCCTGTAAGAATCACAGATGCATGACCTCCCTCCCCCCCACCATGTCCCCTTATCTATCATTCACTCTCTGTGTCGTTAGCTGGGTGAAGGAAACCAGCAATATTCACAAACAACTTTTGCTGCATTTTGATCCTTTTTGACTCTTAAAACTGACTGATAACATGCCATTTGTCAAGAGAAAATCCACACCTGTGCGTCAAATCTGACTTCACAATGTTAGACTAATTGGAGTTAGTCACCTTCACAGAATAGAAAGGCAGTCAGGCTCTGCATTTATCAAATCTATTCTTCGAGCTCAGATTAAAATCAGCAATGTGGGGATTCACTCAGAATTTGATCACTAGTTTCCAAGTAGCTATAACCTGGTAGTAACTGCAACAAAATGGTGGTGTTAATATTGCCCTTGCTAACTGGAACAGATAGCATACTAGCCTGCGTGTTACTTTCAATAATCTTGGAAACACCAGTGATGTCCAAGGATCCCCTGTGCCTTTTTAACAATTGCCTTTACTTGTCCTACCCCTTTCAAAGATTTGTGTACAAGCATCTCGGGTCTCTCCTTCACAATGATGTTGACCACATGATGCTCACCCCAACATGGCCACAGCACATGTGCACTCCACATCTCATTTATTACACTTCCCTCAGTCACCTTGGATGTGTCCTATCTCAATTAAGGGACTTTTCTACTTTGCGTACTGCCAATTTTTATCTGTTTATATCCTATCCAATTTCTCCCCCTGCACCGTGACGTTGGCAACATCCTCTTCTTTGTACCTAAGCCATGTCCTCCGCCTCCACAAGAAGATCTCCT